>NC_046294.1:28331368-28638868 GCF_004115265.2 Rhinolophus ferrumequinum | reverse complement strand
CCTAGCCAGTGAGTGAGCCCAGCAGGGATAATAAGGGAGACCTCTTCCTAGTAGACATACGTCTCCCCTGATGGCCATTCCCCATTGGACTCCCTAGTGGCTTTGCTGAACTCTCTTTGGAACTTAAAATGTGCACTTAGAACCAGTCAAACTCTTCTTTCCTCCCTCCCTCCTTTTCACTCCCTCCCTTCCTCCCTTCCTCCCTCCCTCCCTTCTCTCCTTCCTTCCTTCCTTCCTTCCTTCCTTCCTTCCTTCCTTCCTTCCTTCCTTCCTTCCTTCCTTCCTTCCTTCCTTCCTTCCTTCCTTCTCTCTCTCTTTCCCTTGGGGTTATAGTTACATCTGATGGCTCTCCCCTTACCATTCTATCTCACAAGCATTCCTGTTGGTATTTTTTATCCAATTCAATCTTGTCTTGGATCTGCTTCTTGGAGACCTGGACTGACACAACCACTTTCTTTGAGAGTTTCCTATACACCACTGGCTGGGCCCCCAAGTGTCTGCTTTGTCCTTCACCCCACTCCTAGCAATTTGGACTAAGGGTAGACTAATCATATTTTCTTTTCAAGGAATTTGGAATTGGTAATGAGTTAGTCTCTGTGCATGGCTGTAACCAAGTCTCTGTGATTGCCCAAAATGGCAAACATGGGACAGCCATCTTCTGACCATTATATACTTGAGGAAACACAGAAAGCCAGTCTGGAAAGAAAGAAAACGATACAAACGTTAGAGACCTAAGAAAGCACTGCCCTTGTTTTAGCTGCCCAGAGGCTTAGCTGTCCTTAACTCTACAGTATACCTTAGTATCTATCCAATATATTCCATTTTTGGCTTAAGCTAGTATAAATAGATCTGTTGCTTGTAATCAGAACCTAGACTGAGAGTCAGTACTGATACCTAAGGAAGTTTCAACAATGACATAGGCCCATTGTTACCACATAACAGAGGGTAACTGTCATTACCCCATGCCCTGTTCTGAGGGTGACCATATAACTTATTATCCAAACAGTGATGCTTTTACGAGTACAGGGGGTGCTCCTCATAATTGCACTGAAACAACAGGCTTAATCTAGGACTGTCCTGGACAAACTGGGGCTGTTACGGTCACACTGCCTCCGTGAAGAAAGTCAGTTGGTAAAAAAATTCATGAGGCTGGACACAGCTGTGGTGAAACAAACCTTATATAGTATCATTGAAATCCCATGTGTCTCTGAAAAAGGACATTCTGAGATGAGCTTTTTGTATGTTCTCAATTTTCAGACAAGTGAACTGAGGTTCAGAATGAGCAATTAGCTCAAGGCCACTCAGCTAATAAGTTGAAGAGCTGGACCTGAACCCAGGTCTCTAGTCCCCTTGTCCAATGCTCTTTCCTCCATGCAAGAACCCCCAGAAGTATTATTTCCCTTTCAGTGTGAATTCAGGGCTTCTGCCTCTGCCTGGAACATGAAGGCCACTCAGAGCACATATTCTTAATGAGAGTATATTCTCAAAACATTCCTGGGGAGTATCCTCCCATGCCAGTGTGACAGATGGTATTTTTCAAAGATGGTTGCAATGATATCTCTCATCCCATAGGCTCTTCTATGATGAATTCTTGCCTCTCCTCCAATGAGAGGTAGAGTCTATTTTTCCACCACTTTGAATGTGGTTGAGCCTTGTGACTCTTTGACCTAGAGTAAATGGGGGAAGTAATGCTGAGGTAGTGTGATTTCTTTGCACTTTATGCGTGGGCTGTTTGGAATGCTTACCTTTAGGAAGTTCCCTGCTGTGACCCAGCCATCATATTGTGAAAAGTCTAGGCAATCTGGAAAGACTGTGGTTGACAGCCTAACTGACCTTCTAGCCAACAGTGAGCCATGTTGGAGACCCAGCCTTAAGATGACTGCAGCCCAGCCAATGAACAACTGCAGTCTCACAAGCAACACTCAGTGAGAATCACTCAGCTAAATCAAGTCAACCCGTGGAAACATGAAATATAACATTTTGTGTTAAACCACTAAGCTTTGGGGTGGTTTGTTAGGTGACAATAGATAACCAGAACATCCAGAATCCTCTCTCCAAGTCCAAACTAGGTCCAAGCTGGGAATGGACTTCCCTCTTGGGGTAAAGTTCACCTCCTAACTACAGCGACTATAATTAATCTGCTGTTTGTCAAGAAAGCTTTTATGGGAGAGCTTGAAGTACCATTTATCTGAAATTTTATTACCTGAGATAGGAACTGTGAGTTCCCTTGGGGTTTTTTCATGAATCAAACCAAGGTAAAATCCAAGACTACTTGGCAATCCATCCATGATTTTGCCCTTATTTATTAAGTGAATGCAAAAGTAATTTCAGTTTTTGCAATTATTTTTTACCTTTTAAACCACAATTACTTTTGCACCAACCTGAGGATACCGTCCTCATCCCCTGAACTCTCAATTGTGACCTGGGAATACCTTATGACAGCAGACTGTTTTACTGCAGCAGGCTGTGCTCATGTCATGGTCTCACTCTGGAGTTCCATTCCTGTCTCAATGCACCTATCCTAAACTTACTCATCCTTGATGGAGTTTGAGACTGGACATTCGCCTCTCAGTGAGGTCTTCCTAAATGCTCTGCATTTGTCTATTTAAGCAGGTAACACATTTCATTAGACTACCTGTTAATGTGTCCAAGGCTTCTCAAGGAGGATGTAAACCTCTGGCTGATGGGACAATATCTATCTATCATCTATCTATCTATCTATCTATCTATCTATCTATCTATCCATCTATTTATCTACCAACCAATCATCTATATTTATTTATTTATTCATTTATTTATTTGTGGATCTTATTTCCTTTTGGATTCTCAGCATTAGACCAGACACTGATTAAAAAATGTTTGATGAGGTAAAACTAAGGCGGGTCAATGAAAATAACGGGAAGTTTTCAAAGAATCCCTTCCCTTTTAAGCAGCCTCTCTCACCAACAATTACAACAAGATTAACACAAATTGGAAAAGGGCCTATGGCAGTCGTGGGAGAACTTCTGATTACCTGGATTAAAGACCAGACACAGAAGCACATCCCTCTCAGCCCTAGGCTGATCACAGCCAATGCAAACATCGGTGATGTTGAAAGAAAACCGACTACAATGTTGAATTTACTCTGGGTGTCTATCTCTGGGTGGTTTAAATGATTCAGTAATCATTATTCCTTATATAACATGAAAGGGAGTGGTGAGTCTGTGAGCGCTGATGTGAAGGCAGCTGAAGCATTTTTGGAAACCCTAGATAATCTGATTATGGAGGAAAATTATTTACCAGAACCAAGAGTCAATATGGATGAAACCTCCCAATTCTGGAAACAGATGCCTGAAAGGACTTTCCTCCATAAGGAGGCCAAATCAATGCCAGGTGTCATAGCTTTTCAGAAAAAGATAAGTGTTGCTTGGGCGCAGTGTTGCAGGCTACTAATTGAAATCCTTTGTGATTCGGCACAGTGAGGCGCTCCGAGAGGTGGTTCCTGAGGAATTGACTAATGAGAAGTGGTTGGAACTAGAACAGGGATGCATAGCTGAAGAAGAGGCAAGAGAAAAGAAAACTGCAGGGGGAAAAAAGAGAGAAGAAAAAAAATCCCCAAGAGAATTTACAGTGAAGGGTTTAGGAGAAGCTTTTGCAGACTGAACGAGTTCCTTAAAAAGTTTGAAAACATTAACCCCAACACAGAAAGGTTTCATTAATAGAGAGGAATGTTCATGGTGCATTATCTGCTTACAAGCAAATCTATGATGAAACAAAGAAACAAAGCAAACAAAACACCAGGGACATATTTCTGAAAAGAGTGACATCTCCAGAAGAGCCTCAGGCAGGTCCTTCATGAGACGTGTTCCGGAAGAAGGCTTGGTTATCGTAGGAGATGACAGCTCTGCGTGCTGTTGCCCCTGAAGTGCTATTGCTCCTGAAAACCTTCCCGTGGGACCAGAGGTGGAGGTGGAGGCCCTGATATTCATGATCCTGACCCTGGGTAGGCCTAGGCTCACGGGGGTGCTTGTGTCTTAGTTCTTAACAAAAAAGTTTTAAAAGTGAAAATAAACAAATAAATAAATTTAGAAAGCTTATAGAATAAGGATAGACAGAAACTATTTTTGTACAGCTGTGCAATGTGTTTGTGTTCTAAGTGAAGTGTTATGGCAAGAGTCAAAAAGGTAACAAAAATAAAAAGTTTATAAAGTAAAAAAGTAATTATGGTAGGCTAGGGTTAATTTTTTTTGAAGAAAAGAAAAAATGGTTTAAATAAATTTAGAGTGGCCTAAGTGGACAGTGTTTATAAAGTCCACAGCAGTGTACAGTCATGTCCCAGGACTTCACATTCACTCACCACTCACTCACTGACTCACCCAGACCACTTTCAGGCCTGCAAGCTCCATTCACGGTAAGTGCCTTACACAGGTTTGCCACTTTTTATCTTTTACTGTATCTTTCAAATCTATCACCATATTTTTGCTGCACATTTTCTATGTTTAGATACACAAATACTCACCACTATGACAGTTGCCTACGTGGTCATGGTCAGTACGTAACCTGCTGTACCAGTTAGTAGCCTAGGAGCAATAGGCCATACCATGTAGTCTAGCTGTGTACTAGGCTATACCATCTAGTTTTGTGTAAATACCTACGACGTTGACACAAGGACTAAATATCCTAAAAAGGCATTCTCTGAACGTATCCTTGTTAAGTGATGCATGACGTACTGCGTGGCAGGCACTCTTCCAACAGTATATATATACCCAAATAATATATATATAACATACAATCCTCAGAGCCTAATGAGGTGGATATTATTCTGGTCCCCATTTTACAGATGAGAAAACTGAGTAACTTGCCCAAGAACCTATGATCTGTAAGGGGCAGAGTTGAGATTTGAACCTGCACACAATGGTTCTAAAGCTTGCTCTTTCTCTTTAGCACTTCCTTCCTGGAACTAGTTACCATGACCTGAAATCCCTGGGAGTGCCCAGGTTAACTGCCCCTATCTCTTCTCCCCTGTGCTCTGTGTGGGGCAAGTTGCTAGTAACTGCTGCACTCCCACAGGGAGATGAGGTTAATGAAAGAGGAAGAAAGGTGGGTAAATAATTTAACACCTGAGCACTGAGAAAAGATTTCTTGGATTGAGTGTCAGAAAACTCAAAAGACATAATTTAGTCAATAAGGTAATAAATGACACAATTATTATCCAATTGGCTAGGCTCATTCTGGCTCTGGAGTCTGCATTTTCCCTGACTTGGCTCCTGCTTTTGCCCCTCCAACATAATCCCTTCACAGGCAGATTTCCTCCCACCCACTTCTATCGGAATGAATCTGCTTGCTAAGCCTGAATTCTATTTTTTTTTATGGAGTGAATCTCCCAAGTTATCAAGGGTATGTGTTGAACTATTGGATTGGAAAAGAAGTGTGGCGGGGGTGGGAGGGGAGAAATGAAAAGAGAAAGAATGAAAGGGGTCAGCAGAGAGAGTCAGAAAGAATCAAATATAGAAGGAGACAAAGACATGAAGACACGTCACTCTGCTGTTTAATATAACCCCGTGCTGAGCAGGGCATTGACCTCAGTGGGGTTCCTGGGAAATGTGGCTAAGCCAGCAATAGAGCCATTGAGGAAATCAGTCAACTGACCACCCAAATTCCAAAACAAAACAGAAACTCCATTTTTTTTTTTTTCTATCTAGAATAGGAATCTTATTTTCTCTTTGCCTGAGCTGTTGGGAGGCAGTATTGAGTAGTGAGTGAGAGTGTGGGCTCTGGGGCCAGATTGTCTGATTTGGAATTCTGGCTGTACTGCTCATTAGCTGCGGGAGTAGGCCCAGTTTTCTTTATCTCTTTGTGCTTCAGTTTCCTCATCTATAAGGTGCGAGCAATAACAGCACCCCTTTCAGGGTGGCTGTGATGAATATGCATATAAAACACTTAGAATAGTGCCTGGCACATTGGAAGTACTTGACAAATATGAACTAAAAATAATCAGTCTTAGCAAAATGTATGAGACCCAGAGCTCCTCCTTACTTGGAGGAGAGCTGTGAAGCCCAGATTTTGCAAGTGACTTCTCTCTGTGGTCAGAGATAATGGACCAGAGAGAAGTGTCTTACCTGATGGGTGGAATCAGGGGGAAGGAAGTGTTAAGGCTGTGAATTATAACCATGTGGATTATTTTACACCCACATATCTAGTTATTCACTTATAAAGCACAAGTAGTTACTGCATGCTTCTTAGCAGGTCCTGCACTGGGAGCAAAGGGTAGAGAAATGAGTAAGAAGAGTGTGCTCTTGAAACCATCATGTTATAGGGAGGAAAATAAATGTGCAGAATTACCATGAATGCAATGGGTTCCCAAGAAGATCTGGGTTCAAATCCAACCACTTATGAGTTAACTGACCTTAGGTTTGTGACTTCTCTGAACTTCAGATTCCTTTCCTTTAATATGTAAATAATAATATGTAATAATTATTACTAATAATATTTAAGTCATAGGTTTTATGAAGCATAAATAATTTACATAAGATGCTTAGCACATAATGCATACTCAATAATTATAGCTTTAAAAGAAAAGTGATATAATAGAAAAAGATGAGTAATAGAAAACATGATAGTTTTCAAAGAAACAGTGACATAAATAAAGACCTATGAGGAGCTAGAGGAAGGGACAGGTATTAATCCCACTGTGGAGTGGGGACAAGTGGCCTGAGTGGGAAAGGCTGAAGAGAGGGAGTAATATTAGAACTGGTTTTTAAAATGATTCAGAGTTGACCAGGGCAGAAAGGAGGGGGCATTCCAGGCAGAGGAAAGGGCAGGAGCAAAGGCACAGAGGAAAAAAAGGGCTGACAGTTTCAAAGAAGGGAAATTCAGTGGGGCAGGGAAGGGAGAGAGCACTTAGAGATGATGTGAAAAGGTAAATCAGGCCACGGTCATAAAGGAGATCTTTCCTGATAAAATACGGAGTTTGGGCTTTATCCTATAGGCCAACATTTCCCAAGGTCTCGTCTGTAAAACACTCACATTGGGAGACGTGAGCAGCTGCTGCATGAGCACAGTCTGCCCTCCAGTAAATTTGGGAAATGCTGGATGGAACTAAGGTGAGCTCTTTGCTCCCGGACTCTGCAATGCCTTTGACATACTATGAAGCCTCCCTCTCCAAGATGAAGAAGGAGAAGAAGAAGCATATACCAAAAACGTTTGTCCCATACACTCTGATATTAGTTCTGAGAAATTCAGTTAGGCCAGTGCTGCTGTAGGTATGATAGGAGAGGCTGCATGTTCAGATCTGCATTGAAGAAGATTCATTAATGTGCAGAGTGGAAGTTTACAGAACGGATTGAGAGTGACAACGTCGAGGGTCGGTGATCAGTATGGAGTCTAGTGAATGGTACATGTGACAGATGGTGAGGGTCCAGGGCAATGCCAGTGGGAAAGGGGGGACCAGCTTAGTGTAGCAGTAAATAGCATGCATGGACTCTACAGCCATACCACCTGGGTTGGAATCCAAGCTTTGTCCTTCCTACCTAATGACCTTGGACAAATGACTCCATCTCTTTGTGCCTCAGTCTCTTCTTCTGTTAAATGAGAGTAATAATAATATGCTCATGGGAGGGCATTATGAGGATTGAATGAGATAATATTTATAAAGTACTTAGAACAGCACCCGACACCACAAGAACATTTCATTAATCAAATGGAGAGGACAGGATGGAATTCTCAGAGGGGTTTTGTTGGAGCAATTCAGAAAAGAATGTGCTGTACAAAACATGTCTCTGCTCTCTGGGCCCAGGCTGGCTTCTTTTCTCTTTCTTATGGTTCCCTTTCTCCCTTCCTTGTTTTGTTTGCAGAGCCATTATATTGCTTGATAAAGAAGCCAATGGGGCCGTTCTTTATATGAGCATTTAACTTATACAAATGCAAATAAAACAAAATCACTTTCAAAATAATGAACACATATGTCATATTAAATTTGTATACTAATGTAAAAATATGTAATAAAAATGACATACGTATGAAAATTTAAGTGGTGTGGGCCATTTAACTGCTCATCTCCATACTCAAGAAGCTGTGACTGCTGCTGGCCCAGGGGGTCTCCATTCCCTTGTGCTTCTCAGAGAGGCAGCCACTTGCCAAGCTGAGGATGATTTCCAGGGTTTAAAGGTAGCTATTTTTCTTACAACTTGTCTCCTGAAATCCAAATGGTCTGCTGCTCAACTGAAGAAATAAAGATCTGTTTCTGGAAGAAACACTGGCTATGTTAGTCTTCCAGAAGGCACCTTCATACAGACTTTGAAAGGTAATTCTGATGATGTGTTATTTTTGTCTCATACGTTTTAGAATATCCCTGCCATGTAAATTGAAACTCTCTTGAAATGTAGAACTGACATTATGACCTGGGTCTTCCTGACTCCAAAGTCCTTGCTTTTTCTACCACACAGACCCTTGTAGACAAGCACTTGTGAGTCATCCACTTGTTAATTCAACACCTCTTTACTAGGTGTCTACAACATGCCTGGAACTGTGCAAGATGCCTGGGGATAGACTACAGAACAAGTCAGGCACAGTCCTTGTTCTCAAGGGGCTTCCTGGGTCTGGGGCAGGTGCTGAGTGAGAAATGAACTAATGCAGGGCAACACTGGAGAAAGACGCACCCATTCCCCTGCCCTCACAGCACTGACCGAAACCACCTGGCAAACCAGGACCTAAGTTATGATCACATCAAATCAAATCAAATCAAGTCAAATCAAATCAAATCAAAACTCACGCTAGCTTTTGGAATGTGGGGTCTCAGAGAGCGTGGCTTAGCCTATTAGGGTTATCTGAAAAGGTATATACTCAGGCTTTATCCCAGAACTAAATGTAATAAAAATCTCTATTTAAGCTAAAGACTTAGAGGTTTAGAACTGACCCACCTACTGAGAAGATGCTCTGCCTCCACATACGTGCCCATACACTACAGAAAAAATTCCCTAGATTTTAGAGAAAGCGGGGTGGAGCTTAGGCACACTAGCTCTGAAGAGAGATTGCTGGAGCTGGAATTCTAATTCTGCTACTTGCTAGCTATGTGGCCTTGGACATGTTATTTAACTTTGTAGGGCCCCAGTTTTCAATTAAGAGAATTGAATAAGTTAGTACATATAACCCTCTTAAAAGAGAAAATATTTAGCAAATACTTAATAAATGTTAGCTTTTATTACTTTTCTCATGAGAAAATCCCAGAGACCAATGTGAAGCTTGGAGGAGTAGCCCTTAAACTCTTTCCTTGGACTGTTGGTGTGTCTATTCTTTTGCTGTTCAGGTGTCCTCAGATCATTTGATTCCCCTATTGTCCCAGAATTCTAAATTACCACATTCTGTAACCTAATGTTCCCTTTGATGCATGAATTGTTCTTAGGCCTTGGGTATTGTGATAAATTAAAAATGGCTTCAAATTCTTTGTTACTCATCCCATTGAGAGATAGAGTCTAATTTCTATTCCCTTGACTTAGGGCTGAGCTTAGTCTCTTGCTTGATCAATAGAATGCAGTGGTAACGGTCTTCTAAAATTCTGAGACAAAGTGATAAGAATCCTTGGAGGTTCAGCCTGGGTGTCTTGGAGCACGCTCTCTGGGGAAGCCAATCACCAGGTAAGAAGTCTAATCACTCTGAGACCATCATGCTAGAAAGAGCACACGGAAAGACCACATGGAAAAGTCCTTGGACTGCATGAGAAGAGAGATAAGTCTGGACAGCTCCCATCTGCTCCAACGCCCAGACATTCTCTCAGCTGATGTTCCAGGCTTCACGTGGAGTAAGATGCGTTGTCCCTGCCAAGTCTGCCCTCAATTGCTGATTCATGAGCAAAAGAAATTAGTATGGTTTAGGGTGGTTTGATGTGTAGTGATACATGAGTAATAAAATTTTATAAACTCAGGGAAGGAGCAGCTTCTTTGGGAGAGTGGGCCATGTATATAACATAATATGGATGTCATGATGAAGAAACAATACATGTTCTGTGAAATTGGATGAAGTTGGCCTCAGGAATTCTGCTGTCCACTTATATGCTGCTGACTTAACTAGAGTTGAAAGTCAAGATTCCTCCCACTGCTGTAAAGTTTGCTCTTGTGTTCTCTATAGCTAAAAACATATCCAGAAGAGGGGTGCTGAGGATAACTGAGAGGCAGAGCTGATTCACAAAGCTGAGGCTAAAAAAGAACATGATTCATATGTTAAGGATGTGAAATTCCATTCAACAAAACTTTATTGTGCATCTAGGATATGCCATCCTGGGTACTAGAGATGCACAGATGAAATCCCCATAGGTACTTTGGGTGGAGTATGGGATCAATAATTGCTTTCCATTATTTAAAAGCTATCCCAGTGGTTATGTGTAGAGTTCAGTGGGGCACAAGGAGGATATGTTCAACTCTACACAAAGAGATCAGTAAAAACTTCGTGGAGGAGATGGTGCATTACTGAAGTACTAAAGAATGAAGAGGAGTTCACCAGGAAGCCATGGGAGAGGCAGCTGTAGTTCAGTGATTAAATACATTCAATCTGAAAGCAAACTGCATGTATGCCATTCCTGGTCTATCACCGTTAGCTTCATAGACTAGGATAAGTTATTCAAACTCTCTGAACCTCAGTTTAATTTTCTATAATAGGATCAACAATTGTGGTGCATTGTAGGATTGTTCTGATGTTTAAAAAAGTTAAAACATATGAAGCATTTAAAATAGTATCTAGCCCATTGCAAGCATGCAGTAAATATTAGCCCCAACAAAGAAAATAGCATATGCAAAGGTACACAGGCAAGAAACATTATGGCTGAGTAGGTGAAGTGCTGGCAGGAGTTCACCTACAGGGGTAGGTGAACTAGCACAAGGAGTTGTTGGGGACATGAGGGATGGCATAAGCTGGCAAGCAGTGGGAGATGAAGCTGGAGATGGCAGCAGGGACCAAATCATGAAAAGCATGCATAGATTTTATCTCCTAGGGCAGTTATTCTTCACTGTGATATGTCTCTGGAAGGAGATTTTAGAATCACTGGTTGGGCAGTGTACATTTTTTCAAAGCATTTCAACATTATAAATCTCTATTGTTTTGGTAATGCACAATACCAAACATAAGGGCAGACAAACTCTTCTTGACACACAAGGAAGGTACTCTATCTTTAGAGTACTGGTGTTCTGCCACTTCACAGAAAGGTGAGAAGGGTATTCACAGAAAGGTGAGAATATGGGAATACAAAGCTTGGCAAGAGGCCTTTCTTTCTTTCTTTCTTTCTTTCTTTCTTTCTTTCTTTCTTTCTTTCCTTCCTTCCTTCCTTCCTTCCTTCCTTCCTTCCTTCCTTCCTTCCTTCCTTCCTTCTAAATCTGGGGATGTGAGGAGCTGAAAACACTATAATGAAAAATAGGGGACCACTGAAGGGTTTCAATCATAAGAAAATCATGATTAGTCTTGCATTTTAGAAACATGGCTTTGGTGGCTGTTTGAAGGAAGTATTGGCATAGTAGAAGAACCTGGTCAATCCTGGAAACAGACAAATAGAAGATTTCAGTAGTCTAGGCTATAGATTCTTAGGGCTTGAAATAAGAAAGTGGTATTGGACGAGTGGCAAACAACTACAGATCACTACCGAGTGGCCTTGGGGCAGGGCACAGGCAGTGGATGACCTTGGCCCCCACCAGAGCCCCTCCCAAGAGGCCCCAGAACCAATACACTCAATGGCCAGCATCAAACCACAGCAGAGCACCCCCCAACCACCTCCACAAACAACACATCTAACGGGCAGACTGGGCAGGCACCAGAGCCCTGCTAAAGCACATCTTGCTCTATAGGGCACAACAGCTCTATAGAGCTTGCACAACAGCTCACCCACTGTTGTCATGGCCAGTCCTTACAACAAATCAACCTGAGGGTCAATCCCTCCCACTGATGTGTCAACAGCAATTGATGTTCAACTATAGCAGGAGGGCACACACAACCACATGAGGGACACACCTGGAGCACCCAGCTCAGGTGACCAGGGAGACTATGCAACTAGGCCACTGTACAAAGACTGGGAAGCATAGCAGCTCTGCCTAATACAGAGAAACAAACAGAGGGAGGCAGCCAAAATGAGAAGACAAAGAAACATGTCCCAAATGAAAGAAGAGAAAAAAGCTCCAGAAAAAGAACTAAACAAGCAATCTATCAGATGCAGAGTTCAAAACACTGGTTATAAGGATGCCAGTTATATAAGAGAGACAAAAAAATAGGAAACATAAAACAGAGACAGAAAACATAAAAAAGAGCGAGTCAGAAATGAAGAATATTATAACTGAAATCAAGAATAATCAAGAATACATTAGAGGGACTCACCAGCAAGCTAGATGAAGCAGAGGATCAAATTAGCAATTTGGAAGGTAGCAGAAAATATCCAATCAGAACAGCAACAAGGAAAAAAGAATCCAAAAATATGAGGATCGTTTAAGAGGCGTAACCTGGTGAAGGAAATAGACATACAATCCCAGGAAGTTCAGAGAGTCTCAAACAAGATGAACCCAAAGAAGACCACACCAAGACACATCATAATTAAAATGCCAAAGATTAAAGACAAAGAGAGAATCTTAAAAGCAGCAAGAGAAAAGCAGTTAGTTACCTACAAGGGAGCTCCCATAAAACTGTCAGCTGATTTCTCAACAGAAACTTTGCAGGCCAGAAGGAATTGGCTGGAAATATTCAAAGTGATGAAAGGCAAGTATCTGCAACCAAGATTACTGTACCCTGCAAAGCTATCATTTAGAATCGAAGGCTAGATAAAGAGCTTTCCAGACAAGAACTAGCTAAAGGAGTTCATCACCACTAAACCAGTATTACTAGAAATCTTAAAGGGACTTCTTTAAGAAGGAAGAAGAAGAAAAAGAAGAAGAAAAAAATATGAATAATAAAATGGCAATAACTACATGCAATAATAAAATGGCAATATCAACAATTTCTTTGCATGTAAATGCTCCAATCAAAAGGCATAGGGTGGCTGAATAGACAAGAAAATAAGACCTTTACATGTGCTGCCTAGAGGAGACACACTTCAGATTGAAAGGTACACACAGACTGAAAGTTAATGGATGAAAAAAGATATTTCATGAAAATGGAAACAACAAAAAAAGGCTGGAATAGCAATACTTATACCAGACAAAAAAGACTTTAAAACAAAGGCTTTAACAAGAGATAAAGAAGTACCCAGTACTTCCACTTCTGGGTATTTATCCAAAGCAACCCGAAACATTAATTTGAAAAGATATCCGTATGTTCATTGTGGTATTATTGACAACAGCCAAGATATGGAAGCAACCTAAGTGTCCATCAATAGATGCATGGATAAAAAAAGTGATATATATATATATATATATATATATATATATATATATATATATATATATATATATATATAATGGAATATTGCTCAGTCATAAAAAGAATGAAATCTTGCCATCTGCAACAACACAGATGGACCTAGAAGGTATTATGCTAAGTGAAATAAGTCAGACAGAAGAAGACAAATACCATGTGATTTCACTTATATGTGGAATCTGGAGAACAGGGTATGAACAAACAAAACAGAAGCAAAGTCATGCATACAGAGAACATTTTGATGGGTGCTAGATGAGAGGGGAAGAGATTAAGAAGTATAAACTGGTAGATACAAAACAGTCATGGTGATATAAAGTACAGCATAGGGAATATAGTCAATAACTATATACAATAACTAATATTGTAATAACTATGTATGGTGCTAGATGCATACTAGATTTATTGGGGTGATCACTCTGTAACTTATGTAAATGTCTAATCACTTTGTTGTACACCTGAAACTAATATGTCAACTGTAATTGAGAAATTATAATTATTTTTAATAAGTGGTACTGGGGATGGTGAAGAGGGGAACAGGCTTTATGGTGGAATAAGGAGATGAGGTATAATATAAAAGCTTCCAAATATCTAAGTACATTT
Organism: Rhinolophus ferrumequinum; assembly: GCF_004115265.2. Taxonomy (NCBI): domain Eukaryota; kingdom Metazoa; phylum Chordata; class Mammalia; order Chiroptera; family Rhinolophidae; genus Rhinolophus; species Rhinolophus ferrumequinum. The sequence goes on along the minus strand of NC_046294.1, from coordinate 28,624,909 downwards.
GGATTCCTCTGCTCATGACAGGGTCGTTTGGCCTTCATTATAAGCATCTTCCTGTCTTGTTCCTCAGACCAGATTGAATAGATTCATTCTTTGAACTCAAGTTTGTGAGTTTTTACACTGTGGCCGTCCCTGTGCTGGGCAATACAAGTGAAGACTATGATTGTTCTCTCCTGGGATTATTTCATTGTACATCATCAAAAGGCCACAAATAATCTTGACCCACTAATTTGTGGGTTTGTTTAGCTGAGAGCCAGAACTACAGGAAGGTCATTTCTTCAAACTTACAATCAGGTGAATTTCCCTGGGGCTGGTTTTGCAACCAGGTGCAGACCTCATTTCCTGAATCCTGCCTGACTCAAGAACACTGCCTTCACTGTAAAGTAGAGACGTGAAAGGAGAGGAGGGCAGCCAAAACCATTCTGTCTTCACACCCAAATCCCTGGGGATTAGACTCATCATCATATCATGACTCGGAGGCTTCTGACAGGAAAAGCCAAGACATAAATTCCCTCCATTGTAAAACGAGGTGGGAAGTCAGCCAGCCCATGTTTGAGAGCCTCATTCACAGAATCTCTCTGATCTCCAGGAGCTTCACTCAGCATCTTGATGCCTGCAGTTCCTCACCTATAAAGCCATGGGGACAGCCTGCTGGCTGCTGCTCTCTTCTTCCCAGGGGAGGAAAAAGATGTCTATGTGGATGCTTCTATCCTCTGGCTCTGAGCTCATTAACAGAGGGTGCTTCTTGGAAATAGGATGTCTTCTGGTGCAATAAGCAATGCTTTTCTTCAAAACTTTGATTTTTACAATGATTAAGATGCCTATGTACGTAAGCATAGTGTCTTTAGTCCACATAGGCCAAAGGTACAAAGGAGGATGGGCGGGGAGTACAAAGGGGATAGCACAGGAAGGATGCTGAATCTCATGAAGAGAGGAGGCTGAGGACCTTAGTTGTGGGCACGGGCTGAGAATCTGAGCTCGGCAAGGGGTTTGGGATGGGAGCAGTGGTTTTGGGGTGGGTGAGGGACATCACTGCCTATTGCATCCTTTCAATTCATGGAACTGGGTGGCTATCTAAGGGGAGACAGCTAGGGGACAAACCAAAATCAATGCTACCAGACTATCCCAACCACAGGTCATTGGAAAGGAGTAGACAAAGAGAGAGACTCTAGATGCTGAGCCCTGAGAGAGAGATTAGGAGACTGGTTAGCAGCACAAGAAGCTGAAGGAGAAGAGAGGAAGCCTGGATGAAATTTCTGACCTAAACAACATGATTCTTTGAGCATGTCTAGTAAAGCAGATGTAGAAGTACCAACCTGACTTGCACAGTTGCAAGGATCTGGTTTTATATGCCCCACCCACCTGGGCAATCAAGGACCTGGAGAGCAGAATTCATCTCTCCATTTTACAGATGAGGAAACCGAAGCTCAGGGAGCTAAAACAAATCACCCAAGTTCACACAACTTGTGAATAACAGAGTCAGGATTAAATACAGGACCGTGACGATAAATATCAAGTTCTTTCTATTGTCCCCAATGTTTTACAAATGTCTAAGGAGGGATGAGCATTCTGGGTTCCCAGATTAACAGATAGAGGTGAATCAACTGATCTAATCAAGGTGATGGGAGGAGCCAATACAATGGTTCCCCTTTATCTGAGGTTTTGCTTTCTGTGGTTTCAGTTACCCACGGTCAAACACAGTCCAGAAATATTAAATGGAAAATTCCAGAAATAAACAATTTATAAATTTCAAATCGCATGCTCTTCTGAGTAGCATGCTGAAATCTCACACTGTCCTGCTCCATCCCACCTGGGACCTGAATCATCCCTTTGTCCCCACGCTGTATGTGCTCCCGCCCATTAGTCACTTGGTCGTTGTCTAGATTATCAGATTGACTGTCATGGCATCGCAGTGCTTGTGTTCCAGTAAACCTTACTTTACTTGATAAAGACCCCAAAGCCATTTATATTACTTTCATTACAGTATATTGCTATAATTGTTCTGCTTTATTAGTAGTTATTGTTATTAACCTCTTACTGTGCCTAATTTATAAACTAAACAGGAGATTGCCACCTCTGCACGAGGATGAGTGCAGGGATAGGGGCAGCCAAGGTGATGCCAGCCCATCAGGAATGGCTGCCACCATGCTCACCTCAACTTGGATCCAACTGTGCTTGCACTCAGGCCCATGCCTGAGGTGGAGGGCAACAGAGTCACTGGGCAGGGGTAGGGAAAGGGGGTCTGGAAGGCTGGTGCTTGAGGTCAGGGGAGTGGGCTATGGAGAACCCACCCTGGGGAGGCAGGAAGACAGAGAGACAGGACGAACAAGTCCTTGGAACACGTTCTATTGTCTCATTGGACTTGACTTATGAAACACAATATCAAAAATATAATTCTGAAGAATTTCAAGATGGCAACCCCAGAAAATTAAACCCCAAGAGCCTGACGCTTCTGAGGGCAGGGTCCTGGTTGCACATTTATGAAACCAGCCCTGAGAATATGCAAGCTCCGACAGCAATGGTCTTAAGTACAAATACCACCCAGTAATCTGAGGTGTGCCCTCTAAACTGCACCCCCCTACAGTCAATGTCCAGATGGCTTCCTTAGAAGTCATGAAAATTTTCTTCTGTTATCATTGGTGCTGTTCTCCATGCTGCAGTGCCTAGGGCTGTTGCTACAATTGTTGCTGCCCTGTCACCAAGACAAGTAAGGGCTTTCTCTCTGCAGATACTTATGTTTCACTTATGTTCTAGAACATGTGACTTGACTCTTTCCATTTCTCCTATTCCCTGTGTTGGAGAACTTGGGAAAAGACTACTAGAGTTAATGTGACTATATAATTAACTTATCATCTGTATTGGGTATAAAAGGGGATTAAATTAATAAGTATACTAGGACAACGGGAGCAAATGGGACTGTCTCAGACAAATCAGGACATGTGGTCATCCCACTTGGGATTGAGTAGAAAGATATCTGATTGATCTTAGACAATTTCACACACTTAAAAATTCTAAAACTGTCACCTCAAACTAGTTCCTTAACATGAAACCCAGGCATCTCAATTCTCTCTCTCCTTAGGGAAACTTTCCAGCACTTCTAAGAGAAAGGTCAGCCCTTCCCTGCTCTACTGCTGTTCACAATCAATATTTCTAATCTCGTTGTCTTGTCTGTGAGCCTGAATGACAGTTGCAAAGTTGCCTGTACTCTTTCTTTGCCAGAAAGTCTAGAGGGTCGTTATTCAAATTTGACTCATAGTGAGCTGTCTTGGGATTCCCAGATTTGGAGTGGGAGTGGGGATGGCAATGAGGGTGTCTTTTGTATTCTTGCTGTATCTGTAAATGGATTGATTTTTTTTCTACTTTCCAACAGCTACTGCGAAGCACTGAACACCCACCCCGACACCACCGTGCTTGCTGTTGCTCTTTCAAAGTTGCCAGAGGATTGATGTTACTGGCTGAAAAATTTTAATTGGCCTTAAATAGCATATTTTAGAGTTCAGAAGAGATTTCACTAATGATTTCATTCTAAAGGTAGAGTTCACTATTGCTTAACCTTTGCTGTTAAGGTAATTGCTCAGCCCAAACTATTCTTCTAAGAGGGTGAAATCATTCTTACCCTTTCTGAAGAGACTATCATTAAAAGAGATTTTGTTTATACCCTCCCCTTTTTCCCCCACAGATGCTATTTCTCTTCCTTTCATGGGAACATGGTCATAGAAGATCAACTCATTGGGTTTCCCATATGACATCTGAAATAATTTTTCTCTTCATATTATTTCTCTTAAACAAGAACCACATTTTTGAAGAGTTCTATTTATGCTATAAAATACAAGTATAACTTTTTTGGTTCCTTCTGGAAAAAAAAACAAACACACACAAAAAAACACAAAAAAACAAAAACTAACAATAAAAAACTTCAAGGGGGTATGCTTCAGTAGTGTCAGCCCGAAGCATTTGGGATTTTATGGTTCAGAAAAGGTCCAAGTCTTCACTGGCAATAGGATAATAATGGAAAGCCCAATCTCAAACTCTGAATATTGCATTCATTCCTTAAGAATTTTAAGTTTGAAAGTTTACCATTTAAGTAACCATGCTCTCACTCTTTTCTCTCCCCAACTCTAGCATCCCTACTTTATCTTTTTCTTTTCTTTTTAAATTTTTTTAAAAATTGGGCTAGCATTCATAAAGTGGAGGCAAAGATTTTAATCAATCATTTTTTAGAGTCTTGTGGCATCCCGATTCAGCTTCACCAATATTATAGTCACCATGAATCCATTAAATAAAAATATTTGTTATGGGCTGAATTGTCTCTTTAAAATTTATACATTGAAATCCTAGCCCCTAGCACCTCAAAATGTAATTATATTTAGAGGTAGGGCCTTTAAAGATGTTATTAAGATAAAATGAGATCATTAGTTGGGTTCTAATCCAATATGACTTACTGTCCTTATAAAAAGAGATTAGGGCACAGACACACACAGAAGGGAGATTATGTGATGACAAAGAGAAGACAGCCATCTGCAAGCCAATGACAAAGGCCTTAGAAGAAACCCGTCCCAATAACACCTAGATCTCGGACTTCTAGCCTCCAGAATCATGTGAAAACAAATTTTTGACACTAATCTGTGGCAGTTTGTCATGCAGCCCTAACAAACTAACAAAATAGCTTTATCTTGTATCCATTCAATTTACCATGTTTAACTTTTTTTGTTTCTAAAATCAACTTTATTTAAGGATAATTTACATATAATAAAATACATCTCATTTTAAGAGATGAATTCAATGAATTTTGACAAATGTATACACCCATGTAAACACACCATAATCAAAATATAAAATTTCCTGCGATCAAAAATGTTCTTTCACGCCCCATTCATAATCAATCCCAACTCCCCAGCTATCAGCAAAAATTAATCTGCTTTCTGTTGCAATAAATTAATTTTGCCTGTTCTAGAAATGCATATGAAATGTTTTTGAGGTTCATCTATATTATTGCATATATCAGTGGTTTGTTCCTTTTAATTGCTGAATTATATTCCATTGTATGTATAAACCACAGTTTGTGTATTCATTCACCTGTTGATGGACATTTCCAATTTTGAGCTTTTATGAATAAAGCTGATCTGAGTATTCATGTGCAAGTGTTTGTATGAATATCTATTTTTATTTCTTTTGGGTAAATACCTAGGAGAATTGCTGTGTTGTATGTTAAATGAGTGCTTACTTTGTTTTAAAAAAATAGTAAAGAAAAAGTCTGCTAAACTTGTTTCTCATATTGTTTTACTTTCCCACCAATTTCCTTTCTTAAATCACAAATTTACCAGTTTACTTTCCTACCAATAATGAATGCAAGTTCCAGTTGTTCTAGATCCTTGTCAACTCTTGCTATTATAAGTTTATAAAATTATATCCACTCTAAAGGGATGTGTAGTGAAAAAAAATTTTTTTAACTCAATTTTCTCGAATGATTGATGATATTGAACATCTTTTCATGTGCTTGCTGAACACTTATATAATTTCTTTGGAGAAACGTCTGGTCAAATCTTTGGCCCATTTAAAATTTTTTTTATCATTAAATTGTACATGTTCTGGATAGGATTCCCTTCTCTGACATACATATTTAGCTTTTTTTCTCTCACTTAGCTTTTCATTTTCTTAATGGTCTCTTTTGACAAGCAAAAAGTTTTATCTTTAATGATGTTCATATTTATCAATTTTTCCTTTAATAATTAGTGACGTTTGTGTTCAAGGAAATTCCAAAGTTGCAAAAGTTTTCTTCTAAACGCTTTGTATTTTCAGTTTTTACATTTAGGTATATGATTAATTTTGTTTTCTGAGTGTATGGTATGCAGTAAAGGTCAGGGTTCTTTTTTTGTTTCCATGTGGGTGTTCAATTGTTCTAGCACTATTAATTGTAAAAACTCTTCTTTTCCCATTGAATTACCTTGCCATCTTTGTCAACAATTTATTGACTGTACGTATGTGAGTCTATTTCTGAACTCTCTATTGTTCCATTGCTTGCTATGTCTATTCTTATGTCAATACCACAATGTCTTGATTATTGTAGCTTTATAGTAAAAGTTCAGGTTCAACTTTGTTCCCTATTTCAAAATGTGTTGGCTATTCTAGGTCCTTTACATTTCCACATAACTTTTAGAAAAAGCTTATCAGATTTCCAAAAATCTGCTAAGATTTTCATTGGGAAAATCTATGCAGTAATTTGGGAAGAATGAGCATTTTAATAATAAGAAATCTTCTCATACATGAATATATGTTTTTCTCTCCAATTAGGTTTTTAATCTCTCAGTAACATATTTTAATTTTCACTGTACAGGTCTTGTATATATTTTGTTAAATGTATCCCTAAATACTCAATATTTGTTTGATGTTTTAAATTATTTAAAAATTTTATTTCCTAATTGTTTACTGTTAGTTTATAGAATTACAATTTAATTTTATATATTGACATTGTTTCCTGGGGCCTTGTTAGAAACCTTTATTAACTCCAGTAGCTCTACCGTGTTTCCCTGAAAATAAGACCAAGTCTTATATTAATTTTTGCTCCAAAAGATGCATTAGGGCTTATGATCAGGGGATGTCATCCTGAAAAATCATGCCAGGGCTTATTTTCTGGTTAGGTCTCTCTTATTTTCGAAGAAACATGGTATGTAGATTCTTAGAATTCTCTATGCACACAATTCTGTTGTCTGTGAATAAAGATAGTTTTACTACTTCCTTTCCAATCCGTATGAACTTTGTTTTCATTGCCTTACTGCATATGCTGAGTTTACAGTACAATGTTGAATGAAAATGGTGAGACCAGACATCCTTACTATTTCTGTTCTGACTGTAAAAGCATTCACTGTTTTGACATTAACTTTGATGTTAACCTAAGGTTTTCCACAGATGTTTCTTATCGGGTTGAGGAAATTCAGCTTGTTCATGGCTTTTATTATGAATAAGTATTAAATTTTGTCAATTGAATTTTTAAACACCTATTGAGATTATCAAGTGGCTTTTCCCCCTTTATTTTGCTAATGTGGTGAATAAAATTGATTGATTTTCAAATGTTAAACCAAACTCGAATCCCTTAGATAAAACCAGCTCCTTATTGGCAGTTCCAGACCAGCCTTGTGCTGCCTCATCGGAGGAACAGGCAACGGCTGCATGGAGTCTCTTTCTCAGAAGTCTGAGAACTACTCTTTGGAGGCCTTTCCTCTGAGACCCTGGGGTGTGCAAGCCCTTCTCAGAGATCTGTGGTACCAACGACTCAGTTTCAATCTCTGGGCAAGTAATTTTTGATAATCCCACCTCCTCCTTTTCTCCTCTCAGCTCTAGGGCTCATAGTACTCTCATAAAATCATGATTTCTCAGAGTTGGAAATACCTGAGATATCATTTAATATAACCTTCAGCCTATGTATGAACCCTTGCTACAGTAGTTCTGGTAAATGCTCACCCATCCTAGACTTAAAATCACTTGGCACAGAGAAGCCAGTACGCCTTGCTTCCTCACATGCAAAGAAGTGAAGAAAATCAAGCCAATTAAGAAGAGATGATATTATCGTTGGGGCTTCAGCTTTCCTGAGCAGGGCTAACATGCCGAAAAGGCCATTATCTGGTTTAATCTATTTCAGTGTTGTGGTTTTCTTTCGTGGTTTTTTTGTTGTTGTTGTTTTTAAGCTGGGTTCTACAAACTCCCATGAATGAGATGTGTCATGCTGGGTCTCTGGTCCCGCTCCCCACATAAGAACGCAGGATATGGTGAGGTCAAAAAGGAACACCCAAGGAGCCATAGATAGGGGCATCATACAACTATGGGGCTCCTCCTCTAACAGGTGGACCCGAAATTCCAGAGCCTGCTACCGGGACACCTGGTCCTGCACCTGGGCTATTCCAGCAAGTGCTTCCTCCAAGTTATGATGCACCATGGTGAGAACCTCCTCTAACTGGCTGTCCCGAGCTTCCAGCACCTCGCCCCAGGGCTGCTGGTCCAGTACCTGAGCTATTTCATTATTAAGCGCCTCCTATGGCGCAACGTGGTGAGGAACATCCAGCCTACACGGCCGGCTGTACCCTTTGCCTCCTCCTGCAATCACTCAGCTAGAACCTGCAGGGCCCTCTCCACGCTGGCCACAGAGCCATCAATGTCCTCCCACCCCTCCTCGAGGGTCCAACTCCTGAGAACAGGGGTCCAACTCCTCAGAACACCGGATACAACACACTGTGTGGGGGCCACCTGTCCTGCCCAGAGTCAGACACCATTCCTACCTGGCTGGAATCCTGCTCACCGTGCCAGGTGTCCGAGTGGGTCGTGGCCTTGGTGTAAAATGTCCGCAACCTTTGGGACCTCTGGCAGCAGCAGACTACCAAAAGCAGGCGACACTTGTCATGGCCAACAGGGTAGCGTTGGCCTGAGTCTCCCCGGCAGACCACGCTTCCCGTTCCTGATGCAGCTTCTCATGGGCCTCCCGAAGCTGAGCTTTCACACTCACAAACTGCTCCACCATCCTTTGGAGAGCTTTGCTCGGCATCATACCCTGCTCATTGTGCCATGTGTCATGCAGAGACTCAGCTCCTGCTCCCTCATAAGAACACAGGACATGATGAGGCCAAAAAGGAGCACCAACGGAGCCATAGAAGGGGAGTCATACCACTATAGTCTCTGTGGCAGCTGGGTTGGAGACACAAAAACAAATATCTGCCAGTATCCCAACGAGGGGTCTTCCTGCACTCCAGTCTCGCTGGCAGCTGGGCGAGACATAGAAAGTAGGATCCACACGATCCACAATCTGCCGTCCAGTTCTCTGCCTACCAACCTGCTGGCCGGCCAACCAGCCAACCAGCCAACCAGCCAGCCAACCAGCCAACCAACCAACCAACCAACCAACCAACCAACCAACCAACCAACCAATCAAACAACCAGTGCAGACACGGCAGTTATATCAGTGCTAATGGCTAACTGGTTACAGCAGATGGCCAACTACTTACAGCTGACGGCCATCTACTATACGAGCCAGCACCCTTCCATGTGAGGCCGAGAGCCTGGAAACTGCTCTCTGGGACTCTGTCCCCACAACAAGATCTCAGAATTCTATGAGTTATTAATGGAAAATTATTTTTAAAGCACTCTTAAAAATAGTATTAGGTTGGTGCAAATTATTTGTTGCAGTTATTTTTTTTTTGTGGTTTTTGCAATTATTTTTAACCTTTTAAACCACAATTACTTTTGCACCAATCTAATAATATAGGCAATTCTAGATTTCCATGACCACAGAGTGCTTATACTAACAGCGTACTGCCACACATTTTTAATGCCCATGTTCACTTTGCTTACACTTTGCTTACATTTAGAGTCTACTTGAGAGACTATTATTGGTTAAGGACAAGGACACTGGATCTAGAATAGCTGGTTTGGAATTCCAGATCAGCAACTCAGCATATAGTATGTGACTTTGGGCAAATCACATTGTCTTTCTGTGCCTCAATTTCCTCATATGTATAATAAAGATAATTAAGTACCTTGTTCATGAGACTTTTGTGAGGATTAAGTGAATTAATAATATATTAGAACAATATCTGACACATCATAAGTGCTACATAAATGTTTGGTAGTATCATTAGATAGTACTAACTTAATTATTGCCAGCTATTAACAGAAGCAGGCAGAATTAATCTGTATCTTAATCATTATGTAACAAGTGAAGACTAAACAACATCACAGCACATTGTACAAAGGATTTATAGTACTTGTAATAGACAAAATGGTAAGAGAATTAAATAATTGTATGGCACATAGTATTGTAACAGCTCACAATACAGAGAGTGGCAATTCAGTGTCAGAAAAATAACATTTGTCATATTAATGTTCATTTAAATCTTACTACACTTATAGTTCACTTACATTTAATTTTAAATTGGTTTTATATTTATATGTCATAAGGATTAGAAGCAAATGTTCAGTTTTATGCCATACATATTTAAATAACATGCTACTGAAAATAATTTGTCAACATTGGAAGTCCATGAGATAATTTTTTTCTTTTAAAGTAGGCCCACACGTTACTCCAATCTGAGAAATATTGCTATAGCAAGGTCAGTTCCTTCCCTAAATAAGGCACTATTTCTAGTGGTAGGTGTAAGTGGGCAATAAGACAGGTTACTTGTGCCCAAGCCCAGCAATGAGCGGAGGCAGTGGTGGCCATTTTGAAACTTGTGAATAAAGGAGGCTCAGTCGCCAGATTGAGGATCCAAAGTATGAAATGGGGAGAAGCTACATTTAGAAGAGATTAAGTCCCTATGACGGGAGATAAGTGAAGAGCCAGAGGTGGGTAGGTTAAGGAAGAACTAACAAATGTTTGAGTTTAAGAGCCAGGCACCACCCTTATAACAAATCTGTACATTGATGACCTTATTCTCTACTTTGCAGTTGAGGAGAATGCAATTCAGGGAAGTTTATAACTTGCCTATACTCACAGAGCTAGAAAGTAGCAGAGCCAGGGCACCCACCTATGCTGCCTAGCTCCAAAGCTGATCATTTTGCACTATAGCTTTGTCCCTGAAAGCCACCCGCAAGCTCTGAAAGAAGGCCTCTGAACAGAACTCCTGCCCAAGAAGCCCGAAATCTAAGCTTTTTGGGAATGGCAAGACCACAGGGGCCTCTCTGAGTATTCCGTGGCTTCTGATCCACAGAGGGGAGAGGTCTACAAACTGGGTTACTGGGATGGTTTATTTTATGCCTCAACTTCACTGAGCTATGTGATGCCCAGGTAGCTGGTTAAACACGATTCCTGGGTGTGTCTGTGAGGGTGTTTCCAGAAGAGATCAGCATTTGAATTGGTAAGCTGAGTAAAGCAGATGGATGGCCCTCCCCAGTGTGGATGGGCAGCATCCAATCCACTGAGGGCTGGAATGGAACAAAAAGGCAGAGGAAAGTTGAATTAACTCTGACTGTTGGAGCTGGGACATCCATCTTCTCCTGCCTTCAGTGATTCTGGTTTTCAGGCCTTTAGACCCAGACTAGAATCTACACCATCCTGTCTGGCTCTAAGGTCATTTAACAACACTGGCTTTCCTATGTCTCCAGCTTGCAGATGACAGACCATGGTACTTCTCAGCCTACATAATTGTGTGAGGTAATATCTCATTTTAATAAATCTCTCTCTCTCTCTCTCTCTCTCTCTCTATATATATATATATATATATATATATATATATATATATATATGTATATATATATATATACATATATATATATATACACACACACATATATATTTCTCTGGAGAACCTTAGCAAAAGCATCTAAAGTGGTAAAGTGGCCTGGCTCTCAGCATCCTGACTGTTCTAGCTGGAGTTCAAGCAGGAGCATTTTTACCAGAAATTTCTTTTTTTCCTTAACCCAACTAAGTTAAGGAAGAACCATTGGCCATTTATTTTCACAAGTGGGTTCGTGACCTCAAATAGTTATAAATCCAAATATGCCTGGGAAAAATAGGCTTTCTCTTCCTCAGTTTACATGTCATTTTCTGCTAAGGAGGTAGAGGTGTCCATATCTTACTGCTGGCAGAATCCTTTTCTCCCAGAACAGAGTGGATGTTGGAAAGAAAGCACACAGACCGATGCCCCCCTCTTCCTCCACACAAGGTTTTGCATTTTTCTTGTTCTTCTCCATTAGAAAGCTACACGCTAAGCTTCATCTTCTAATGTTCACATGGTAAGTTAGAGTTGAGACAGCCCAGGCCCTCCATTTTCAGAAAGCCCAGTCCCCAAATGTGAAAATGTTGTCAATTCTCTCCTTTGTTGCTGCTGCAGGGTTCCCTAGGGGCCCCAGAGACTTCTGAGAGCCTGCTTCCTCCAAGTCTAGGCGCCTTGACTTCCTCTGCTATGTAGGGTTTCTCCCTCTGGCTTTCCCCTTTTGGTAAGGTCAGATGTGGCTTTTCTGGAGCGTAATTAATATAAATATTTTAAAGTTACTGATACTTCAGAAAAGTTTCTCTCAGCTTCACCACTCATTTTAGTTAACGTCATGTAAATTCTTAGAATTGTCAAATGTAGGACAACAATTAATCAAGTTGTAAGCTTTGGAAGGAATTTCCCCAGGCCAGCTTCTGGCTATACACATTCCAAACTTTGTTTCTCCTCCCCTCTCCACATCCTCCTGGTGCTGAGCACCACAGGAAACATTCCTCACATGATGTGACCTCTGGCCTTGCACCTTCACGCCATGACACCAGGTGAGTCAGCACGGAAGCAACAGAATTATTTCTGAAAGTTTCCTCTACCAGGATGACTAATCATCACTGTATGGGAAAGTGACCTTGAACCACACGAGTACATACCACCAAGCTCAAGTTCAATTTCCCCTTAGGCTCTAAAATGCCTTTGGCCATCCCAAGACGACTCGACACGCAGCGGAGTGTGTTGAGGAGCAAAGGGTGGTCATAACTAAGGTCAGTTGAGTGTAGCACTGCAAATACTATAAGACATACGACCACCTGAACACAGTCCCAGAGTGCTCCGCAGAGACTGGGAGGGAGTGATGAGAATGAGCCCAAAAGTTTAAGCCTCATTCGCTTTACAACCTGCCTTGCATTTTGGGTGTCTAAACCTCTTACTCTTCATGGTACAGTTTCCTTCTGTGTTCGTAGTGTCTTCAAGGGCTCAAAATATTTTAAGTTTTACTTTATTTCTGTACTAGATGGCCTTCCTAGTTTGCTGAGATAGACCATCAGCCATTTAATTAGTGTTTAAATAATTAATCCCTGCTGCTCTTTCCCCTAATACATGTTACAGAGAGTTAGTTGCCTGTGGGACAGAGAGTGCTTTGAAGAGACCTGCACTTATGACTTAACTTTGGAAGTAAGCATGGTTATCTCTGATCATGGCATCTTAATATTTATGGTACATCTTTCTGGTTGGTCAATCGGTTAGACTTCATGTGTCTTATTTTCAGCTACTCAGGAAGATAACTGCCCATCTCTTTGACATGCCCCCTCAGTAGTCCCCAAAGTGAATTTCATGTGCAACACACTGCCTACATACCTAGGCCCCATAATCCCAGAGTCTCCAAATTTGATGAAAATCTGGTCAGCTATTGTCACGTAATGTATTTACAAATAGACCAATACAGACTTTTATTTGTATGGTTTCAAGGTCTACGTCACTCCCTAAAGGATTTGAGGCCCTTTATGGTTATAGACATGTGTTTTTTATGTTTTTCTCTTACAAATAGGAAAAAAAAAAACTAGCACAGAAAATAAAACTCACAGGGAAAGGACATTTAGTGTAGAATGGTTGAGGGGAGAGTTCATACAGAGAGAATCAGAAATGCAAGAATGATGACCGCATCTGGATTAGTAAATCAATCTGAGCTTCTTTGTGAACAAAAGTAAAATAGGAAACCTGATTAGTTAAAGATACATCCTGTTCAGCAGATCAAACCATGACTGATTTTCATAAGTTCAGCTTTTCCTGGTTCTGAGATGAGGCCCAGGATCTATTTCATTTACTGTGTGTAAATTCTAGAGGGGTACCTGGGATTTAGTAAACACTCACTAAATATTTGTTGGAAAAATGAACAAAGGGATGAATGAAATCAATGCTTGCTTTCTGTAATAAGTTGAAAATTATTTAAAGTCCCGTTATGTGCCTCATTCATCTTTACATTCCCCAAAACACTTATTATGCTTCATTCATTCAACAAGCATTTGGTGAGAGCCTATTATATGCCAGGCATTGTTCTAAACTCTAGGAATATGGTAGTGAGCAAAGCATTCTAATGAAGAAACGAACAATAAATGAGATAATTTATATATATATATGTATGTATTTATATTTATATACTATGTTTGATAGTGAGTGATCCTTCAATATAGTGAGCATGTTTGAATTTCGTATGAATTCTAGTAGAAGTCCCATCCTCTGGAAAACCTTGGAGGTTCTTCTAACTAAGGCCTCACAATCGTGTTAACAACGGCGATTGTGGAATGGTTCGCTAGAAGCCTTAGAATGGTCCCTGGATGCAAGCATGACGACCACATCTGGATTAGGAAATCAACTCTGTCCCTCAGTAATGGCTGGAAAGTCTTCTGAAAATTCTAAATCACAAGCCTGTGGGGTGGGAGACCTTGGAGCCCAGAAGCCCTCTTCAGAAACCCTGTCCCTCTCAGATTAAGCAGCGAGAGCCTGACCTGAGGCCATCTTTAGAAACAGGATCTTCTTGGGTCCGATTTATAGCTCTGAGCCATTCTGCTTCCTATTAAGGGAACTTCCAGGATGGGGCCAAATGCCCATCATCAAACACAGTCATTTGCCCCCAAAGAATGTTCCCCTCGCCTCTCTTTCGGCTCTCCTTCAGCATACAGGGACTATTCCAGCATCCCCCTTATCTGTGGCACCAAGAAGACTAAGAGTCCCATGACAGCCGAGGCTGGTAGGGCGCACACTGGAGGCTGCCTGACGGCCAGGGCCCATTAACCTCCTCTTCCAGCTCATTGTTTTACAAGCGGTCATCGCCACCTCGCCGCCCAGTCAGAAGCCAGTAGCAGCTTTATAGCCTACTTACAGAAAATGGCTCAGCACTTAGGCATTTTCTGGTGCCCCAGGGTTCAAAGTGAAATTAATTTCCATTACCTCCCATAATAAATCATCTCACCCCACATGTGTATGAAATTCCATTCAGGAGACTCAAGTCATTCTGGGGCTCCACAGAAAAGCCTACACACTTCAGTTTGCACTTAGTTAATGTCTCTATTTGGGATAGAGCTGATGGGGCCCTGCAAAACCATTAGGTTCCAAGAGAGCCAATGGAATGTGAAGCAGCCCTAAAAGACACGGAGAGGAAGCCGGGTTGATGCTCCGGGCTTTATGCAGAGGAGAAGGGACAGTTACTTGTCTCTGGGAACACGTTTTGGTGGCCCCTTCCTCTCTTTCCATGGCTTTTCTTCTCAGAGGCACAGATGCACAGAACCGGACACTGTAATAGGGGCAGCAGTAGCCCCCTCTGTGATTAACATCATAATCTGGATCTGGTTGGGAATATTTTGAGGCTTTCGGGGAGGAATGCGTGTGGCTTGTCATTCTGATTCTCAATCTTTTTATAAAAGAGACTGCTGAATGACCATAAGTGTGGCATAAAATTGTATAATAAAGAAAGAAAACAGCAAGGTTCGGCATTACTGAGACAAATCCATGGAGGTCAAAAGGATGGTGAACGTGACTCACACTCAGCAAATCATGTCTGAGGAATTTAAGCAGGAGAGAGGAAGGGAGAGGGAAGGAGAGAGGCTGGGAGGGATAATTACATAATCTTCCAGCTAGAAGGGATCTTACAGAGCATTGAGTCCAATTCCCACAAGTCAGAGATGGGGACTGAGAAAAACAGGAGATTAGAATAGTAACCACTACTGTTTATTGGGTCCGCACTATTCTGATACGGTTGTAATTTGTACCATTTGTATCAATGAAGCCCCATGGAAACCCTATGTTCTTTTTAAATTTTTCATTTTTAAGAAGAATTTTAGATTTCTACGGAAAGTGAGAAGACAGTACTGTGAGTGCCCCACACCCAGTTTCCCTTATTAATATTTCACCTTAGTATGGTAACTTTGTTATAATAAATGAACCAATATTAATATATTGCTATTAACTAAAGTCCATATTTTATTCAGATTTCAGTTTTGAAGACTTCTGATCAGATATTTTTTAGGATGTTCTTCTATTGAAATTTGTCTGATTTTTTTCCTCATGATTAGACGGGGGTTAATTTTTGGAAGATGAGATAGGTATTTTTATTCTCAACTGCAAATGAGAAAACAAAGACTCAGTGGAATAATGGAAATAACCCCAAGTCATGTCACCAAGAAATTACAGTCACGTTTGGAACTCAAATCTTTCTGAATCCAGAGATCAAGTTCTTAACCATCACACTGTTTCCCCATAACCCAATGAGTGGGGAGTCCAGCTGGGACTTAAATCTGAAGCCCAAGCTGGTGGTCATTCAGAGATGGATGGATGGATGGATGGATGGACGGATGAATGGGTGGATGTTAGGAGTGACAGGGAGGTAGATAGACAGATTGATTAATCGATCCATCGATCGGTAGATGATAGAAAGATAGATGGGTAGATAGTAAACTTTTGTGTTGCTTTTTTTGATGGCACAAATAACAGTCTTACTCAAGCACTATAAACATGTAGGAAGTGAGAGAGCCTTGAAAGGTCTCTCACTGAAAGACCTTGCTACTGTTGGGTATAGAGCCCTCCGCTTATTTCTACGCATAAATTATACCAATGTAATTGTTTTTAAGGAAGCACCTTCCACTCAGTTTTGCTGTGAACCTCAAACTGCTCTACAAAATAAAGTTTATTGAAAAATGGAAGCATCTTATACATATTGTTCTACAATTTTTTAAAATGTATCACACAACTGTATGACCCACATACATTTTCAGTTTGGCATCAAACTTTCTACACACTCTTAATTAATTGGTTGCTTATAATGAAACATCAGGTCTTTCCATTTATTACTAACACTCTTTCAATTAACATGGTGGGTCTAAAACTTCAGCAGACATGAACATCATTGAGGAAGCTTATTAAAATACATATTCTTAGGCATCAAGGTTAGAGATTCTTATGCAAACGGTCTGGAGTAGAAACCAGGAATTTAGATTTTTTTATTTTTTAAATAAACACAACTTCCTTCTCCAGGGGATTATAGTTGCAAGTAATTTTGAGAACATACTTGCAAAAAAGTTTAGTCTCTTCCTTTGTATCTTGGTAGTATACGTCTTCCTCAGTTTGGAAAGAAGTAATTCATTCTGACATCCAACTTCAGAAACTCCAACTGATGAGCTGGAGTGAATGAAATAAATTTGACTTTGAAAAATAAATGCTGTTTGAGTTCTGAATGGACATGCTTTAATCACTAAATAGATTTGAAAGTATATGTTGGGGACAGGTGGGGATAGGCACTTCATATATATGGTCTCAGGATATGTCTTTACATGTACTGTCACATACAACTTGTCCCCAACAACTGGAGGGCTAAGCAGACCGGATGTCTGCAGCATTTTATGGATGAAACGCTTGAGTCTCGGAGGGGCTTGTGAAGGTCACATGGGTGGCAGTCCAGACGCAAGGACATTATCCCAGGGTGACTTTGAGTTGTGTATTAATTAGCAACCTTTCAGTTAAAACTTAACTGGCTCAAGTAATCAACTCACAAGAGGGGAAATGACCAGATCCAGTGCTGCCCTGACTCTCACTTTTTGTATAAGGCATTTTCCACATGGTGGGAGACCTATCTATTAATATTGGTAGCCTCAACCTTGCATTGGGCAGTATTGTGGCCTAAATGGAGGAAAGTTCTTCTACCCAACCTGAATACGCAAACAATCCCAGGGGATTCCCTGGATTCTGATTGGCCTACCTTGGATACATACTAACATCTAGGTCTACCTCTAGAGCTGCGGTGATGGGAATCTGGAACATGCACCTAACCACAGAGCCCCATTAGAATCACAGGTACAAGAGAAGAAGATGCAGCACCCAGGAGCAAGAGGATGGGGCTGGACACAGTTACTAGAAGAAAGGGAAAGGGTATTGGCTGATGTCCACCATAGGCTCTCTCCACATTGCATTGGTAGAACTGTATTTCTTTCGAGATGCTTTACCTGTAATCTCTTCAAGATAAAAATTCATCGCTAATTAACAACACATTATCATCTAAATAAAAATGTGTTCAAGTCCTTTAGAAAGTTTGTTTTTTAAAGAAGGTTCCACAATTCCATATGTTCTATGGTCAAATGAACATAACATGCTGATTTTCTGCTTGGAGATATATATTGCAGAACAGAATATTGCAGGCTCTGAAAAAGTCCTGCAATAAAGAAATTCACTTAGCTTATTCACCCAACCATTTCCCAAGGTAATTTGACTATGGACATTTTTTTCTTTTGTTTTCTTGTATATAACTATCAATTCACTTAGAACTAGAGTTCTGTGGAACTCGTTGAAGGAAATACTGTAGGTTGACTTCATCAGCAAGTATGCTTTATCAACAATTAGTGGTAAACTTCAGCCGAGTCAAATGATTGCAATTTTTAATAGGGGCAGCCTGAAACAGTAGTGCTTTACTATAGAAAATAAAATTCTACAACTAGCTTCACTATATCAGAACACTCCATCAGACAGACTAGAAAGACTCCTTTCTATAAACAATATTTCATAATATTCCCTTTACCATTCTAAAATGAAATTGATAGATAATGTAAATCATGCATAAAATTTCAAAAAAGAGCAACATGCTGTCTTAACTTTAATATAATAGAAATAAAAGAAAAACATTTTAGGCCTTCTAAACAGCTTCTTTTGCTTGGCCTGCTGCAAACTCTTTGGAGTGTACTTTTTCTCCTAATCATGCCACCTTGAGTCTTGCGCCCTTTGGGCCTGAGTCGCTTTTCTTAATGCTCGGCCTGCTCCTAATTCTTTGAAGTGCACTGTCTTTTCTAATAAATTTTTCTCTTACCACTTTGAAAAACAAAAAGAAAAGGAAAGAAAAATATTTTAAGATAACTTAACATCTATGGCAAAATGTAAATATTTAGGTATGACTACACTAGAACATCTCCTGAAGAAATCAGACCCTTGCACTTATACATAGAGGAGTGTGATGGCTACAAACACAGAATGATAAGGAGGTGTTTTATCACTAATTCAAATACCCTGAGTGGTGTTGCCATCAACGATGGGATTTTTCTCAAAGGGTGAGAACGACTAGAATTCTACGCAGAATAAAGGACAGTCTTCTCCATATTTGTTTTGCTGGAAAGAAAGTTCAGTGAATACTTTGTGTTTATATGTAAATTTCAGTTCAAATTTAAGCTCAAATAATTATTAAGCAGGTTGTTTGTTTGATTGACCTACATATATGAAAGTCTAGTGGGACATTCAAAAGCCATACAGGACGGGGAACAATTCTTCATACATGGGACAGCCCACATAAAATGTAAGACATTTAGAATCCCTGGACCAGACCACTAAAAGCCAGTAGAGCACCCTCAAATAATTTGACAACCAAACAGACCCATATATTCCCAAAATTCCCCCCATGGTACAGAACTACGCCTAGCTGAGAACCACTGAGATGCAAGTTCTTTTGAGTTGCAGCCAAATTTTGTATTGTAATCAAGGTACTTGGGTCTCAAACAGAAAACTGGAAATAGAAAATTCAGTGTCCCAACAATATGTTTCCAAAGTTTTCATGAGGAGAGAAATGGATGGAAAGTATTTAGGTCATTTCTTTCTATTGGAATACAAGTTGATGTGTAGTTAAATCTTGTGCCCCATGGAAAATGCTCTCTCTTTTTCTCTACAAAATCCCTGGTCTCAACATTGAGAGAGAAACATGCAAAGAACAGGGCAGGAATCCCTAGGTATTGCAAGACTGCCGTCTATTAGGTCTGATGCAAAGTACATTGTACATTGCATTTCTTATTTTTTTAAAAGAAGCTTGTAAGAAAGACATAATTTTCCCCCTTATTATGAAGTGATGGAGGCTACGAGTTCTGATAAGTCTGCCTGATGCCAAACCTTGTGCTGTTTTTCTTTACCTTGGAGCACAGCAGGGGGACAACAGCCTAACACCAAGGATATGCCCAGGGTTCAAATCTTGATTCTATCACTTACTGCTCTGTGAAACCGAGCAAGTTAGTTAATTTCTTTGTGCCTCAGTTTACAGAGGGGGACGGTAAGTGTCTATTCTCAGAAGATCACGATGAATATTAAATGGGTTCAAACACTTAAAAACATGCTAGTCTATAGTAAAGTCTCATCATTATTAGCTAGTAATAATAACCATCATTTATTTTTTAGATGCCTGAGGCAGTTTTCAAATTTCTTCCCCTGGGTCCAAGTTTATCTATTGAGGTTCAAATTTCCTCATTTCCTCCTTTGTTTGGGATTATGCGTGTCACCAGACCCCCTTGCAGAGCACGACCTGGGCGTTTCATAGTTCTGATATAGCCGCCGTGTTTCCCATCCCTGCAGCACGTTCCAATCTTTCATTTTTTTTAAAAGATGTTGTCTCTAGGAGGGTACATGCTATAGAGAGATGAGCTCCCGGCTCTTCCTCCAACTTGCTGGGGGAACTTGGGTAAGTTACCTCAATTTTCTAGGCCTCCTCTGGTGCACTTGTAACCCAGTGACCTCCAAGACCCCTTCAGGCATCATTCTTCCCTCCACCCCATCCCCATCTGGATGAGGGAGGATTCTGGAACTATAGAAAAGGAGACTTTCATTGTTACAAGTCTTGGTGGGCTTCATTCATTCAGCACTGGGTTTTATAAATGGCACCAGCGGCTTTCAGAAGTCAGTGTTTGTCAGCCTGTTAATTTGGCCCCAGCCAGGAAAATGACAACTACGAATGCAGAGATGTACCTGCTCGATGTGGAAACCAGGCATTCTAACAGTCTGTTAGACTATTTAAAGTATTCAGTGATTATTTTTCTGGTTTTGTGTGCAGCCCTCTGCCTATCACACCAACACTTGCACGATCTGTCAATCATTACAGCCATCGCGAGGAAAAAGTTCAGAGAGCATCATCCCAACTTTGAAGATGAGAAAACTGAGGCACAGGGAGGTTATGTGCCTTGCACGTGATCCCCAGGTCAGGCTCTGCTGGGATGCTGGTCTGCTGTGCCCTAGTCCGATGCTCTGTGCACCAATGACAACAAGCACACAGAGAGCGCCACATTAAAATATATTTCAGACATGTCAGTCAGTCTTCACAGCGACCTTAGGAATGGGTACTATCACCCCATAAACAAACTCAGAGCCCTATTAGACTTAAAATTATCCAAACAGAAGGGACCACATCACATTTGTCAGTGAACTCATCCAAAGTTACCCAGATTGAAAGTGGCCGAGTTGAGACCACAGCCAGATGATTGCTCTGTTCAACATATGCTTACAGAGTCCCTGTGCTGTGGCTGGAAAGCTCTACCTGTGTGTGTGGTGGGCTCTGGGAAGGGGCAGGGCTGCTTCAATTAGAGGAAGACCTGGTTTCACTGATCACTTCCTATATACATCAACTCCATCAGAGTTGGTCCCCCTGCAACTCCTGAAGGAATAGCTTCATCTACTTGCTATATTTTAATTTGTGCACCAAGTAAGAGGATTTATATTCTTCCCTCTTGTCAAGATTTGGGGTTAGGACAACATATCAGAGATAATTTTTTGGAAAAAGCAATATTAATATCTGTCATGCAGGGTGTCATGCGGGGTCTCTGGTCCCGCTCCCCACACAAGAACGCAGGACATGGTGAGACCAAAAAGGAACACCCATGGAGCCATAGATAGGGGAGTCATACCATTATATTCTCTCTAGCGGCACCTGCCTTCTCTGCAATCCGCTCTTGCTAGCTCAGCCACCATCTTCTTGCTAGCCCCCATTTTTCTGCTAGCGTAGCCACGGCAGTTATATTAGTGGCCAATGGCTCACTGGTTACAGTTGACGGCCAACTAGCCACAGCTGATGGCCATCCAATCACAGTTGATGGCCATTTACTACCTGAGCCAGCACCTTTCCACATGAGGCCAAGAGCCTGGAAACTGCACTCCTGGCTCTGTCCCCCCACTCCACCCCTACAGGGTCTCACCTCACAATCTACGCAACAAGCGTCTTCCACAAGGGACCCTGTGTGAGAAGTCTGGAGGTGAATGCAATATTCTGGACACAGCCAGTCTCTCTGGAAACAGCTAGGGTTTCTCAGGGCACCACCAGTCCTTCTGGGCACAGCCAGACTTCCTGGGCTTCTTAGGGTACCACCAGTCTCCCCGGGCACAGCCAGGGCCTCCCAGGGCACTGCAACTCTCTCTGGGCACAGCCAGACTTCCTGGGCTCAGCCAGGGCTCTCAGGGCACTGCCACTCTCTCTGGGCACAGCCAGGGCCTCCCAGGGCACTACCACTCTCTTGGGCACAGCCCGACTTCCTGGACACAGCCAGGGCCTCTCACATATTCTTGACAGTGGCAGCTCGAGACACAAAAGCAAACATCTGCCAGTTCCACTACATGGTGGTATGTTCCCAAGCAAACAGTCAAGTGGTCCATTAAATTAGGGATGGAAGGCAATTCCCCATAGTCCACAGTCATTCGCCAGGGCTGTCCTGGGGGTGAGGGGTGACCTTGACCTCACCCTCATCTCCCACAGAGGACTCAGCAAGCATTTCCTCCTGGGACTACAAGTCCTGCATCCGGCTGCCTCAGCAAGTACTTTCCAGCTCACAGGGCTGCAACAACCTTCGCTTTCTCCGGCCTCTGCTGCTCAGAGAACCGTCCACGTCTTCCCACCCCTCCACAGGGGTCCAGCTCTCCAGCAGCTGCTCCTCCTGGTCTTCCCGAGACCAAGTGCTCATACACAGAAACTGCTCCACTGCCCTTCAGAAAGCTTTGGCCAGCACCGTACCCTGCTTGCTGCACCATGTGTCATGCAGGGTGTCATGGGAGGGGGTGTCTCTGGTCCCGCTCCCCACACAAGAACGCAGGACATAGTGAGGCCAAACAGGAACACCCATGGAGCCATAGACAGGGGAGTCATACCATTATATTCTCGCTGGAGGCATCCGCCTCTCTGCAATCCACGCTTGCTAGCTCAGCCACCATCTGCTTGCTAGCCCCTATTTTCTGCTAGCGTAGCCACAGCAGTTATATTAGTGGCCAGTGGCTCACTGGTTACAGCTGACAGCCAACTAGCCACAGCTGATGGCCATCCAATCACAGTTGATGGCCATTTACTACCTGAGCCAGCACCTTTTCACATGAGGCCGAGAGCCTGGAAACTGCACTCCTGGCTCTGTCCCCACAATATCTCATCTGAATTCCAAGATCCAGGCTGGATTGAAGAAAGTTCTTGACACTGGCCAGAGAAGGGCTTCAGTTCAGACTGAATGCCATTAAAGTCAACAAACCTTCACACAGGTGCTACCTCAAGCACTGACAGCACAAAAATGAGGAAGACTATCCCCGCCCTCAGTGCTATAGGGGAGATGGATGGGGAAACAATGGAGGCATCACTCCATGTGGGCTCTGAGGTCAGAGCCCTGGGTGGAAGTTCCACTCCAGCCTTTATCGTGAGACCTTACCTTGGGCAAATTTCTGAACCTCTCTATGCCTTCGTTACTTCATCTGTAAAGGGGGAGGTTTGACATTAGTCCTCCCTTATGTATTACTGTTGCAAGGATTAAATGACTTAATACAGGGAAAGTGTTTAGCACAGTCCCTAGCACAAGGTAAGTGCTACCATGAAACCATTACAAGACAGAATGAGAAGTAAAAGAGATAAATCCAATGCATGGTGGAGGAAATGGTGAATTCTTTCTAGGAAAGTGGAGGTCAGGGATGGCTTCCTGGATTTGGAAGAATGACTAGGATTTTTTTCAGAGGTGGCAGAGGGAGGGCAGGTGGTACTATTACTACTACTACTACCACCACTGTGTTTCAGCTCTAATGGAGCAAAAATTGATTAATTAATTATATTATATTATGTTAGATAAGACCCGGTCTTATTTTACTATAATATAGTAAAATACGAAACAACTATTTTACTTATTTTACTTGTAGTAAAATAAGACCGGGTCTTACATTAATTCTTGCTCCAAAAAACGCATTAGAGCTGATTGTCATGCTAGGTCTTATTTTCAGGGAAACACAGTAAGATAAACAATTACCGTCCATTGAGTGCTTCCTGTTTGCAGGCCTATGCCAGTGCTTGACATGGGTTATCTCATTTAGTCCTCTCAATAATAATGCATGAGATTGGTACTATTATTATTACCGTTGGACAGAGGAGACAATAGAGGGCCAGAGAGGTTAAATAACTCATGCAAGGCCACACAGCTAGTGTGTGGCAGAAGTAGGATTTGAACTAATGAAGATTTATGTCAGAATAAACTTTTTAAACCATTGAGCTATATTTTATTGGTTCTCTGTTCCACTCACAATTATTGAAAGCTACTTTCCTCACTTCAGAATTTGACCCTTTAGAACCTGAGATCCGGCCATTTGCAGACCTTGCCGGTCAGTCTGTCAATGGGACAATGCCACCGGCTTGTCCCATTGGCTGACAATTACTGTGCAGAGAGTGGTGCAGTGGGAGGGGACACCTATTGAAAGGGGGAGCTTTCAGAGGCCAAGGTGGGGAGCCTTCCAGCTTTTCTCCCAGCCCCTGCTACTGCTTGCCTTTCACCCTTTCTCTGAGCGACCCTCTGACGCCTGATGAAATTAAACCTGCCCAACAGGAGCAAACTATGGGCGTCTGGTTCCCTGGCACTTTTAGTCTAATTGCTGCCCAATGAGTATAATAGCTCCCCGACTATCTTTTCAGCAACACAGGCTTCTGAAGCCATTCAGAAAGGGCTGAACACCAATAACACTCACCCTTCTGTCTGAGGGCTGAAATCCAATATCAGCCAGAGGGTCCTAGTTTACAACTTGGTTTTCATCTCAACAAGGTCCCTCAGTCTCAGGTTTACTGTCCAGTTGCTAGACAGGAGCAATTCGTGACATCCCCTTAACCTTCCTCCTGCTTCTCACGTCCCAGGGCTGCTAAACTCAGGATAGGATCACAGGATTACTTTTCAAGCTGAGAACAGGAGCTGCAAACTCCAGCTGAAACCCATTTTGTTGAGCCACTACCTATTGACCTTGGAAGCAACTGGCTCAAATTGTTCTGGATTTGAGTTTGCAGACCAGATGGAGGCTTTGGCAAAATAGTCAGACCTGCTAATGTAGTTGGCAAGTATGGATCCAACTCTGGAATGCGCCCACATGTGGCACCTTGTCTTCACCCTAGGTCAGGCAAGGAGCCAAGAGAAAGCCCAGCTCCTGAAATCTTAAGTACCTCAGTGTGTTAATTATCTATTGCAGGGAAACATAACAGGCTACCCCAAAACTTAGTGGCTTAAAACAACAGCTATTTTGTTATCTCTCCCATTTTTGTGGGTCCACTGGGCTCAGCAAGGCAGTTCATGTGCTGTCTCCCTTGGGGTCTTCCATGCAGCTGAACTCAAATGTTTGCTGGGGCTGAAGTCATCTGGAGTAACCAAGATAACTCATTCCAAGGTCTGGCACCTTGGCAGGGACAGCTGGAAGCCTGAGCTCAGCTGGGACCCTAAGGCAGGCAGGCGCATCTCTCTCTCTAGTCTTAGGTTCTTTCTGTTTCTACACAGAGTCTCCATATGACCTCCTCAACTGGGTAGCTGGATTTCATATGCAGTGGCCTAGGGCTTTCCTAAGTAGAAACTGTCAGTCCTTAAACTTAGGCTCAGAACTGGCACAGTGTCACTTCTACTGCCTTCTACTGGTTAAAGTCACAGGGGCACAACCCATATTTAAGGAGGGATTTTACAAGAGTGTGAGTATTGCAGGAGTGGTTCAGTGGAAGTCGTCTTTGGAGACAACTTGGCTAGGCATCCACTGCGATAAAGAAGAACAAACTATATTCTCTTATGTAAGCATAATTTCCTCTTATACAGCTACCATTTGTTTTGTCCTTACCATAGGTGAGGCACTATGCTAAGTAGGGTATATCATTGTTTCTTTTAGGCTTACAAAACCTGACAGAACTTGGTATTGGTACTACCATGTTATGACTGAACAAATTAAGGTTTCAGAGAAATTGAGTCAACTTTCCTCAGTTATCTAGCTAGTACGTGGTAGAACTAGGATCAACTCTAATATTTGTGTGCCTGCAAAAAATTGGTTCTTTTTTTTATATATATTCAGACAAAAGTCACAGCATCATTTCTTATTGTTCTGGTTTAATCAAAAGCCAGCCACACTTGGCCAAGCTGAGGCTAATGGTGTTTCGCCTGGGAACTGAAGGATGCTGAGAGTAAATGTAGCTACATACCCAGAAGCTCTTTGCTCATGGCTAGTCAGGCATTCCACCCTGGGTTCCTGCTAGCCTCTGCTGGCATGCTTTAGAAGAGTTCAAGCCCTGGACAAAAGGTCTTTGATTGTACTCAGCTTGTTCTTGCTGCTGGGGACATGGACCTATGAACTCAGTGACCTTGGACATGACCACTTATTGCCTAGCCTTCTGCCTCAGTCTTTGATCTCTTTTTCTGGGTCCCTACTATTGGCCCACCTGGAGTCTGAGGATAAAATGGTAAACATGCGGACATGTTTACCCTAGTTAGTAAAGAGGCAGTAACTGTAAAGAACTGGGGAAAGTCCACAGTGCTAGAGAGGGACATAAAAGAAGCACACAGTTACATGAATCAGCCAGGGTAGGCCATGTTATGTTGTGGCAAAAACCAATCTATAAATATAATGTCTTAAAACAAGAAGGGTTTGTTTCTCACTCGTGCTATAGGTCTACTGGAGTCCAACAGAGGACCCAAGCTAATGGAGCAACCAGCAGTGAAAGAGGGAATAAAACTAGGAGGGTCTTGAAGTACTAATGAAATGCTGTAGTCTGGAAGTGACACATCTCACGCCTGCTCACAATTTAGCCAAATCCAGTCATGGCCCCATCCACCAAAAAGGGGTCCAAGATGCTTCAATATGTTCAATTTCTTTAAATCAGAGAGAAGTGGAAAAGTGGTGATGAATTTTGAGCAAAGAGTGTCATGATCTGACTTAGGTTTTAGAAGAATGACTTTGGCTACTGTCTTGAGAATAGAGTTAGAGGCACCCAAGACTGAAAGCAAAGAGACATTTCTGGAAGCTATTCTAGGTGAGAAATAACTGTAATTGGCTGAAGGTAATCTCAGTGGTTGTAGTTATGAGTGGTCAGATTTTGGTTATGTCCTGAAAGAAAAGCTAAAAGTATTTGATATTGGATTGGCTAATGGGATGTGAGAGAAGGAACAGAGTAAAATATGACCCCAAGTTTCCATCCTGAGCAAATGGAAGAATGGAGCTGGCATTTACTGAAAGGGGAAAAGCTAAGGCCCAATATTTGACATATTAAGTTTAAAATTTCCTGTTAGACATTCAAGTGAAGATATCAGGTACTTGTATACAGCTAAATATGACTCTAGGTGTCGGAGAAGTGAATAGGCTGGAAATTTGTTTATAGCTAAGGGGAGAGCATGTTCTAATCCATAAGGTGAACTAGTTCCATACTTAGGTACTTATAATGATCTTTACCAACACCGTAGAAAGAGTTTACGGGAAAGAAGCAGAATGTTGTAGGGAAAGGTCGTTCTCCAGTAGAGTTCAAAGTAGTTCTCATACTGCGGCATTTGGAACTTGATAACGATGATTTCAAGGAAATGAATGAGGGCTAATAGTTTAATGAGCACAGAATTAACCGAAATACATTGTTCTAACCTTAGTCAAGGCCACACCGCCCAGATCACTCCATTTTATTCCATTCCATAACGTGTTACGTGCTGTCAGTCTCTACAAAGATGAGGATTATGAATTTTGCTTCAAGGAACTTAGAGCTAAGTGGTGTGCCTGGTGAAATATCCCACCTAGAGGTCATCTCTTGATCAGATCAGTTCTTAAGAAGTTCAAAGGGGTCTTCAAACAGGGTTTATGGCTACAGATGGATCCCGCAGTAAGAAAATCTCCAATTCTCCCACTGTATAACTGGAACGTTCAAAACATCCAACTACAAGGGCAAAGTTTAAAATAGAAAACTAAGTTTTTTCATTCTAGAATTGTCCTCATTAAACTACAAATGAACTATCCCAATGCATGGGGAAAGTGTTTCTTTTTATGGTATTTTAAGAAATAAAAGGTGACACAGAAATACTATTTTACATGCATTAAATTAGCAAGAAAAAAAAATTTCTCGGAAAAAAAAATGTTCTCAGATAACATCTAGGGCTATTGAGATTGTGGGAATATGCAACCCTTGTAGATATAGTAGAAAAGCAGTTTGGTACAATCTCTGGTAAGTACTATATACCATAGTGGTATATAGTACTTACATGGTATATAGTACTTACACGTTTTGATAGATTGAGTGATGGATCCCAATTCTTCACCTGTGCCCCTGGCCCTTCCCTGTAAAGGTGGAGTGCATTTCCCTGACCTTGAATCTAGGATCAGCCAATGTGAATTGTTTTGACTACTGAGGTATTAGCAAGCATGATATAAATGGGGACTTGAAATGTGCTTGTGTAGTTGGGTGTGACCTCTGATGCTTTTATCATCTTCAGAAGAACATGCCTAGGTTAACCTGCTATTGATGGGAGGAGGATGAGGGATAATACAGAGCTAGCCCAGTTGAGCCCAATTTAGATGTACCAAGGAGCAGATCCGTGAGATTAAATGATCATTGTATTAAGTCAGTGGGTTTTGGAGTATTTTTATATAGCATGTTTGAAGCACTAGCCAACCAGGGCACATCTCAAGCATCATTAACAACGTTAATGCTCTTTAATATTCCAAATACACTTTGAGAGCTTGTTCAGATAAATTCACATGTGTAACAGTCAGCATAGGCTAGCTTATTCTGATGTAACACATGAGGCTTAACTGAACAACAATTGCATTTCTGACTCATGCAAACCAGATATGGGAAAACAATACTGTGTCTTTAGTGGCAGACAGGGAAACATGAATAATGTGTATTCCATAGCAGACATTTTGAACCTGAATAATATCGATCCATAGCATAAATATGGAGCAGTAAGGGAGAAACAGGACAACTAACTAGACAACAAGATGAGTAGAATAACACTAGCAACCAGAGAGCTATCAAATTTCAAATCTTTCTCATTTGGCATAGCAATTCCTCTTTTGTATAGTTAGCCTTTAGGAATACTTTAACAGAATCATTTTTTCAAAAAAACTTTGAATTAACATACTCTTTCTCTTTTCACCTATAGTATCAGAAGAACCAGAAACAACCTGCTTGTCCAATCCTGGGGGAATGGGTGAGTAAATTAAGGTACACGTAGGATCATAAAGGATACATATAGCATAAGATAGGGAACAAAAGAGAAAGTTTAAAATGGCATGATTTTTTAGTTATGTGAAATATTCACGTAAGTGGAAAAAATTTAGAAGGAAATATGACATAAAACACAGAGTAGGGATTATCAGATTATTTTTCCTCTAAAGACCTTTTAACCATATTTTATGTTGTTAAAATAAAACTAAAACTGAATCTCACTAAATATCCTTCTGATGCTACTTATCTGGGAAGCAACTAGTTAGAAAATACATTTGCTATGGAATGCTAGCCCCCTAGAGACATGAGATACTGTCTACTTAAACATCTTAAGGGTATCAGATGCTAAGGTGTAGTAACTTGCAATCAATACCTGTAATTTGATGAATGGGTAACCAAATCCATCCACCTGAATCCAATCTTTTTTTTTTTTTCATCATAAACTGGACTAAAAACAAAGAACAAGATTTTAAGCTATCAATTCATGTGAAACAGAATTTAATCTTTAGTAAACCTTAAAACATAATCTGCACAAAAGGAAGAGTGTGAGGGCCCAGAAAGAGGGGTAGCCCAGCTATTCAGCCAGGGCACATCCCCCAGGCTGGAACCCACAGACACACTGGCATTCTCACACATTGAACAATGCTCAGCTCTCCTCCTCTGGGGAGGTATGGCCCCAGAGCCAAGGTCTCAGGCTCTGCCTTCCAGATGGCACAGCCACAAGCATATCTCTGACATGCGTTAGGGACAAGGTTTTGGAGACAGTTTCATAAAGACTCAATATCTGGACATCACTCCTTAAACTTCTAAAAAAATATATAAAAGCTTCAACATGCATTTTTGGGAACTGTAACTAGGGGAAAATCTCAACTGCTATGGTTCCAAGAGATGTCTTGATCTCTCACTACCTTTTTTTCCAAACAAGTTTTTCATTCATTCACCACAAAAAAAAATCCATATTGAGTGTCGATTTCACGGTAGAAGCTGGAGATATGGTAGGAAACAAGAAAGATAAGGTTCTTGCCTTTATGATGTTTGCATTCTACTGGGACAAGTATAGATTAACTCTGTTTTATTCCTTCACAACCTCTGTTCTGCTAGGAAAAGATTAAGAGGTAAGCATCCAAAGAAAAGATTCATAATGGCTCTAAAGAAGGATGATAGAACAACACATTAACTAACCCGAATGAATTCCCAGACTTAGCACCTAGAAAGATCTTGATTGCTTAGTCTCAAATGCCCTAAGAATATTAGCTAATTATACCAACGTGCTCTATCTATGAGAGAGGATCTTCAAATACTAAAATCTCAGGATTCTTCTGAATAATTAATCTTACTTGGACTGAAGGAAGTTTTGGATCTAATGTTTCTTCTTCCTAATATTTTTGCCAGGCACTGTGATAAATTATTTTCCATGCGTTAGTTGGTTCAGTTCTTACAACTATCCTCTCATGTAGCTCTTTTTATCCTATGGTACAAAAGACAAACAGAAGAGCCAATGACTGCTCTAAGGGGGGAAAATCATAACTGGTGAATTCAAAATTCAGATTCTGTCTCATGTGAAAGGCTGTGCTCTCCCCCATGACCTTTGAGGCCCACAGACTTTGTGGTCAAAAGAAGCGAGGGAACATACTGGAGGAATAAAATAAATAGAAAATGATTCTGAAAGCAATCATACCTTACAGGCATGATTGTGTGATTGTATTGGCTAGGTGTTTTCTGATTGTGCAGCATGATATCAGAAAGACTGAGGCTCTGAAGTCAGCCTGACCTGCATCTGAATCCCAATTCCTCCACTTCTTAGTATCTCCTGTGATCGTGGAGAAGTTACCTTATAACACTGAATCCATCCCCCTTTATGCAATGGTGATGATAATACTTAACCTCACAGAGTTTTTGTGAGAATTAAGCGAAGTAATGTTTGTAAAGCAACTATCGGAGTCCTTGCTATACAATAATTTCTCAAATAATCAATTCATTTAGCAAATATCCTTCCCAGTTTTCCTTCCCTAATTCTCCTTTACAAATGTGTCTTTCAGGTAGGTTAGGTTCAAATAAAAAGACAAAATAGTAAAGTTTCTTTGTAGGGCCCGCAAAGGCACTGCCTGATAGCAAATAATGTATCTCATTAACATGAAGTTATCCCTCCAAAGTTTTCTGTTTGTTTACTTAGTATTTCTTTTTGTTTATCAGATTGTGATCTGGAGATCAAATGACACAATGTATGTATTTATCTAATACATCCCTTAGCAATATCTTGACACCCCTGCCCACTCACTCCAAGAGCATATAAAGGACCTCAGATGTAAGAAGGGTCAGAGGCTTATACACCAGTACCACGGGCCAGTGACTGTGCCAGGCCGTCTACACTCAGCATCTCATCTCATCCTCTAACACTAGGAGACTGATCTTTTTTTTTTTTTTTAATTTCATAGATGAGAAAACTTCCCACAGCTAATAAGGTAATGAAAAACAAAACTGAGAGGTACAGGCTAACTCCAGACCTAGGCTCTTTACCACATGAACTAACTCCTCAGCATGTCTGGTATCACCAACTCATGAATCCTACACACTGGATAGTCCATGTTTGCTCGTCCAGAGCCATTCTCTACTCTTTACCACTCAGCTTTGTGCTCAGGGAGGCTGACCTTCATGAATGGCATCATCAGGCTCCCTGTGTGCTGGTTTCCAGTTGAGTTTGGCCAATGGAGGTATCCACAGGAGACGATGAGAGGTGGGATGGAAGAGAGAAGAGTGAAGTTGGGGTATTTGTTTCCCCAGCCCCCAATTCCATCAGACCACAGGTTGGCAGTGGCTATGTTTCTCTACCAAAGCCATGGCTTTTATCCTATGACCCTCTCTTGCATTTATACCTTTCTCAGGTTCCAGCAACCACCCATTTTTCCCCCTTTGGACCTAGTAATAGAAATGGCTCCTGGGCCCCAGGCTGTTACTAGAAGCAAGGTACTTCACCATTTCTTGTTGGTATTCTATTCCGCTCAAATATTTCTAATAATCCCTTCTGAATTACCCCATTTGGCCATCTCTTTTGTGTTGGACTCTGATTACTACAGCTTTGGAAATGGAACCTAAGAACTAGGTGGGCACAGTTATTTCCTCTAAAACAAAATTAATTTACGTGGCACAGACCAACTCTAAATGGAACCTTTCATATACTCAGTGCAGAAAATCTCTTTAATTTTTCTCTTTTTATCTTTCCCTGAAGATGGAATATATCTCCCATTCTCTTCCAGAATTGTCAAGGAGACAAAGTTATTTTATTCATTTAGGGTACTTTCACTTCAAATTTGATATTTCTTCATCAGAAAGTTTGGAAATTCAGTAACGCCTAAGGCCAGAACAGATGTTAACATTCTAAGATTAAACTTAATAGAATTCCTTTTGGTATTACTAGTGATGCTTGATTGCTTTAAGTTTCATAGTAAAATAAAATCATTTTGACTTTATTTTAGAATGATGGAACATATGAAATCACATACCATTATTTTAAATGAAGCTATCAGAAAGAAAGAAAGAAAGAAAGAAAGAAAGAAAGAAAGAAAGAAAGAAAGAAAGAAAGAAAGAAAGAAAGGAAGGAAGGAAGGAAGGAAGGAAGGAAGGAAGGAAGGAAGGAAGGAAGGAAGGAAGGAAGGAAGGAAGGAAGGAGGAGAGAAGGAGAGAAGGAGAGAAGGAGAGAAGGAGAGAAGGAGAGAAGGAGAGAAGGAGAGAAGGAGAGAAGGAGAGAAGGAGAGAAGGAGAGAAAGAGAGAAAGAGAGAAAGGCAGAAGCTGGTAAGATGGGATGTATTATGCCTGGTCTCCTTAATAAATATTGGTCTATTCAGAAAGCCAATTAAAGCTTTCTACATTCCCCTTCATTGACCAGAAAAATAATGGTTTCAAAAAGAAGTCCAGTTGGGAGAAGGAAATGTTTCCCATAGAAATAATATACCAAAATTTCTCTATCAGAGACATATAATTCAAATCTAGCATTAGTCTTTGAGATATTTATCTAGTATTCCCTGACTCCACCTCTCCCCCCCCACCCCCACTGCCAAGGCCGTAGTTCAATAGCTTCCTAATGGGTCTCTCTGCCTCTTCTATAGCTCCTCTCCCATCCATCCTCCATGTTCCAGAAAGTTCTTCCTACAACGTGAGTCTGATCGTATTTCTTCTGAGTCAAACTTTGGATGGCATCCCATGGTCTACAGAATAAAGCAATCTCCTGAGAAATACAAACTGCCTTTCTGGTTATCCCTACTCCCTTTCATGATGCCAGAAGCTATGCTTTAGATAGCTTGGTTGTCCCACTCTTCTCTTTCTTGGATGTAGCCTACTCTATCTCTCTTCCAGGGTCTCACCCATGTTGTCCTTCTGCTTAAAAAGTTCATTCCCATCACCCACTATAAACCTCTTGAGGGCCTTCTCATGTTCAAACAACCAAGTTCAATGTCACTTTCTGGCTAAAGCTTTCCCTGTCTCACCACAACATCCTTCTACTACCTTTCATTTCCTTTTCAGAGTTTTTGTTTAATCTTCGAAATCTCTTTTTCTGTCTTTGTTCAACATCACATCTTTGTTAGAATAGAGAAGGCTACTGATTACTAATTCTCTTTTTATAATGTTCTTCTGAGTCAATGAATCCTAATTATATATTTAGAAAGGAAATGATGTTTGGCAAGCACTCACTGATGAACTATGTGCACTATTTATATACATAGTTTGATTTAATCTTCACAACAGCGTTATATAAATACTATTATCCCATTTTGTTGATGAGGAAACCGAGCCTAAAGCAGAGCAACATTGCTCAAGGCAATTCAGCTCGTAGTAGGGAATCCAGAATTTGAACCCATGTTGTATTTGACTTAAAATCTGTGCTTTTTCCATTACATCACCATTTTCTCATATAAAAAAATCGACTCACAGATTTTTAAGACTCCCACTTGCTTGCATAGCATGTTATACATCACAAAGTATTAGGTTGGGGCAAATGTAATTGCGGTTTTTGCAATTATTTTTAGCCTTTTAAACCACAATTACTTTTGCACCAACCTAATGATTTTACAGAATTATCTTATTTGGTCATCCATGAAACTGAGGTAGTTAAGGCAGGGTGAGGACCTTACTTTTTAGATTGGAAGGTCAGAGAGTGAAGTAATTTGCCCAAGGTTATTCCACCAAAAACTGAAGGCACCAACACTAAAACTTCTGTCTCCTAAGCCAATGCTCTTTCTCTATAACAACACATTCTCTAGGACAGATGTTATATTTTTTTTCCTGAAGGAAAGAAGAGTTAGATCTTTAAAACAATTTGACTGTCTACAAAGGCTCCAGATGAACCTCTCCGACACCAAGGACACAGCCTCTGCCCTAATTGGTCAGCTCAGCCAAGCTCTAAAACTGAGATTCCAACATGGCAAGTCAGCAGCCATCTTTGACCTCACATATGGGATTTCAATTTTGTTTTTCACCCTACACTGCATTTTTAAAAAGGGTAATTAGTTCTTAATTTTTAAAAATTAGATGTCTAGCGTCTCTTGAAAAAAAAAATGCTGATACTGCTAAAATCATGGGCTCTTACAATGAGATGAGACAAAAACTCTCCATTTCCTTCTTTTACGTACCTGTTGGCCCTCTAAGCTCCCAAGTTTCCAGTCCAGGTATCATCACTGAGGACTTCCAGTTGACTGTTATACAACACAAGAGGGCTTGTAGGAGCACCGGCCACACATTTGCCTCTTTCTCTAATTTGCTTCTCCAAGTTTAGCTCAAGGCTCTGCCTTCCTTGGAGTGATTTCCTTCTCTTAAGCATTGAAGAGTATCCTCTATGAGGACAAAGTGTGTGCTCCTTCACACAAGCATAAAGATATCTAGGCATCATCTGCTCCATGTCCCTATATGAAACCTTATTCCATCTATCTATGCTGGTGATTATTTTCCCAAACTACTCCAGGAAAGGGGCATTGGTGGGTGGGGAACACATTGCTCATTGCAGGGGATAAGAACTCACTGCAGTCACTAGGCATCCGGTTTTTGTCTCACCTTCCCTGGTTTCTGAATGACACTGAAGAGACTGTATATGTCATAACGTAAATGACAAAAATATTCTTCATTAATTCCTTTGGGCCTCATCTGTAATTTGAGGGTAGTGGATTCTTTGCTCTCCAAGGGTCCTTTTAGATCTAATAGTCTGTGATGTTAAAAGGGAACCATCTTTAGCATAAATCCAGTTTTTGTGTTAACAGTGTTTTGCTTCCGCACTTATAATTAAAAACGTATCGAAATTTTCAGGGAGGAGGAGAGCCTCATGAACTCCCACAGTGTTTTGGCTGCCTGCAAAGCCAGGATACTGCCTGGGTATATGTGAGGCCCTATGGATTAGTAGAAACAGCCCTAGGCTAACTTCCAGGAAACCTGGTTGTGTCCCTCACCTGCTACATGTGCAAGTCCCTTTGCTTTCCAGGGCCTTGGTTTCCCCATTGTAAAATGAGAGCAATGGATTAAATTCAATAAATCTGTGATTGTGGATGCAAGAAATACACATCTGTGAGCCTGAGTAGCATTAGTAATGGAAAAAAAAAAAAAAAAAACACTGGACAGAGAGAGTCAGGAGACCTAGGTGCTATTAATAATTCTGCTACTCACTAGGTTTGTGAATTTGAAAAGTCACACACACACACTCTGGGCCTTCTCCCTATTAGCTTTTGTCACTTTTGTGCTGTGTTTGTGTGTTTGTTCTTAATCTGGCCAGCATCATTCATTTTCATAACCACTTGGACCCTACAGGCATCTGAGTTTGCCACCTAACCAAGTGTTTTATTTTTCAACTAATAGCTACTCGCATCCATCGGAGTGCCAGAATTTTACTGAGAGTTGGTGATATAGACAAATGTGCTACCCCAGTGAAGCTGACTTTCTGGTGAAGTCTATGCTTCTATTTTGCATACACAACACCCTGTCTGGTTGCTGGTACAACTGATTTTCTACATCCTTCATTACCTCTCCCTTCAATGCATTATCTTCATCCTTTCCTCTGGCCTCTACCCAGTGGTCACCAGCATCCTCATGTCCTTTCAGCTGTGTGCCCTGTTCTTAATCATACCGGTCTTTACTTAATCCCCATCCCGTCCCTCAAGCAGACAACAAAAGTAAGCCTGTGACTAAATATTAAAAGTAAATGTGCACTGAGAGACTCAAGATGACAAAGTAGATAAACACTGTGCCTACATCCTTCCATGAGCACATTAAAATAATAGCTAAATTGTAGAACAATAAACCTGGAGACCATCTGAAGTCTAGCTGAATAGGAGTCCTATGATTAAAAATATATAGAAGACAACATATCAAGACTAGTAGGAGGGATAAAGACATGGAACAGGCCCCAAATCTCCCTGTGGCAGTTGAGAATCAAGAGGGATATTTCAGCCCTGGAGGTTCCCCCAGGAGGAAGGAGGGACCCCAGCCCACCATACCAGGCTCCCCTGCCTGGAGTACTTGTGGCAGGAAGAGGAACCCACACAACAGCTGGCTGTGAAAAACAGTGGGGATTCCGACTGTTTAGGTGGGACAGAAGGCTGCAAGAAACCCAGACGTCTTCTTAAACAGCCGGCACACAGACTCACTTGCTCGCAGGCACTCACCTTGGGCTCCAGAGGAGGGACGGTGGCTCATCAGAGACATGGAGGTGGGGTAGACTGAGGTGTGTGGCTTTGAGGGGAGAACTGGAGGATAGTCAGCATTTCCCTGTGTGAGGTCTTCCTCCAGTGCAGCTGGCAGGAGGCCACCATCTTTCCTGTGTTAAGCCCACCCCTTCAGGACAAATCTGAATCTGATTGGCCTGATGAGCTCCACTGCTCCATTCTGCTGACTCACTGGGACCCTGCACCACCCAGCATCCCCAGTGCTGCAGGTACATTATCTGAGAGCAGCCAGACTTGCCTGCATTGCACTCTTTCTTGGAAAACAGAATCTGGAAAGTACCCAGTGGGCAGCTACTGCTCTTGGTGTACTCTGAGACATTTGCTGAGTAGCTCAGCACTGGCACCAAACCAGAATTTACATTAACCTGGTAACCACAATTCTTCCCACTCTAGTGACTCCCCGAGACCCTGCCTCACCCAACTTGCATACCACATGAGGCTCTATCAATGGCTGAACCTTAAGGAAGATGGCAGGTGGCAGTAGGCTATGGGGTGTCCTGGCTTTTTACAGAGCTAACCCAGGCCCGATACTGGTGCAGATGTCCTTGGTTCATAGCGTGGTCTCTCACACATGCCTCCATGTTTAGCAAAGGCAACAAACAACTATGGTTGCTTTATAGCTCTTATCAGGTAGTCCCCAAACAGTCATAGGGAGTGGGTGACCTAAACTTGAAACAGAGCCCCTCCCAAGGAGCCCCAGAACAAACATACTTGGAGTTTGGCTTCAGACCACAGCACAACACTGCCTAATTAGCCCCACAAGCAGCACACACAAAGGGTGGTCTCAACAGGCACCAGAGTCCACTGGGGCAAATCCTACCCAGTGGAGTAAGCCTCTCCCACACCAGCCCATAAGCTGTAGATGTGTCCAAACCCCACATCCAGTCAGCCTAAGGGTCAAGTCCACCCACTGATGTGCCTATAGCAACCAAAGCTCAGCTGTAATAGGAGGGCACACACAAACCACACAAGGGACACTCCTGGAGCATCAGAGCAGGTGACTAGGGAGACTGTACCACTGGGCCATACGGAACACCTACTATATGAGGTCTGACAATTAAGTTCTCAAACTTGTTGCAATGATGTTGTTAACCTTTTTTGATATCAGAGGGATTATTCATTATGAATTTATACCAACTGGGCAAACAGTTAACCAAGTTTACTCTTTGGAAGTGCTGAAAAGGCTGCGTAAAAAGGTTAGACGAAAATGACCTGAACTTTCCGCCAACAATTCATCATGACAATGCACCAGCTCACATGGCACCATCTGTGAGGTAGATTTTAGCCAGTAAACAAATAACTGTATTGGAACACCCTCCCTACTCACCTGATCTGGCCCCCAGTGACTTCTTTCTTTATGCAAAGATAAAGGAAATATTGAAAGGAAGACATTTTGATGACACTCAAGATATCAAGGGTAATACGACAACAGCGCTGATGGCCATTCCAAAAAAGGAGTTCCAAAATTGCTTTGAAGGGTGGATTATGCACTGACATCAGTGCATAGCTTCCCAAGGGGAGTACTTTGAAGGTGACCACAGTAATATTCAGCAATTAGGTATGTAGCACTTTTTCTAGGATGAATTTATGAACTTAATTGTCAGACCTCGTATGTGGAATCTAAGAACAAAATTAACAAACAAAATAGAAACAAACTCATACATACAGAGAACATTTTGATGGTTGCCAGGTGGGAGGGGGTTGGGGGTGCTGGTGAAAAAAGGGGAAGAGATTAAGAAGTACAAGTTGGTTGTTACAAGTAGTTATGGGAATGTAGGGTATAGCATAAGGAATATTGTTAATAATATTGTAATAACTATGTATTGTGTCAGATGGATACTAGATTTGTTGGGGTGATAGTTGGGAGAGGATTGGGGGCAGAGTGGAAAAGGTGAAGGGAGTAAGCCTTAAGAAGCACAGATCGGTAGTTTCAAAATAGTCATGGGGATGTAAAGTACACAGTCAATAATATTGTATAATTATGTATAGTGCCAGGTGGGTACTAGACTAGTCAGGGGATCACTTCCTAAATTATGTAAATGTCTAACCACTATGCTGTACACCTGAAATTAATATAATATTGAATGTCAACTGTAATTGAAAAATATAAAAACGGGGGAAAAGGTGAAGGGAAATAAGAAGTCCAGACTTCCAGGTATGAATGAAACAAATAAGTCATGAAGATGGAATGTACAGCATAGGGAATATAGTCAATAATATTGTGATAGCATGGTACAGTGTCAGATGGTTGCTGGACTTATTATGATGATTACTTTTTTAGGTGTATAAATGTTTAGTAACTATGGTGTACCCCTGAAACTAAAATAATATTGTATGTTAACTGTATTTTTAATTAAAATCTTTTAAAAAACAAAAATAAATTTCAAAAAAGAACAACCACAGTAATTTAAAAAATCTGATCAACCAAATTGAGAATTTAGAAGAAAACTTCAGGGAAAACTGCTACATTTTCTTAAGTTTTTGTTTATTAATCTTCACCAGTGTACTGATTAGAATAGTTTAAAAGATTTCTGAGAATCATTCTATGTAAGGAGTGCTAGTTACATTCCTTGTGGACTTTTTATACCAGCATTACTGAGGAGTAATTGACAACAATAAAATGAATATACTTAAAACGTGGGGGGAAAAAAGGTAAATGTGCACTAATGGATGACCCTTTATCAAAAGCAATGGTGTAAGCAAGGGCTGTGGGCTCAAGACAATGTGGATTCAAATTGCTGGGAAGCTACTCTTGGGCTCTGAGACTTGGGCAATTGGTTAACTTTTTGGAACCTCATCTTCCTCATCTGTAAAATGGGGATAACAGTAATCTT
This sequence comes from Rhinolophus ferrumequinum, assembly GCF_004115265.2. Taxonomy (NCBI): domain Eukaryota; kingdom Metazoa; phylum Chordata; class Mammalia; order Chiroptera; family Rhinolophidae; genus Rhinolophus; species Rhinolophus ferrumequinum. The sequence continues at coordinate 28,585,460 of NC_046294.1, read as the reverse complement.
CAGGGATAGTATTCAGGTCCAGTAAGATAATGCATGTTGATGTTTTGACCCAAAGCCTCACCTGGCAGATTTAAAATGCTCCACACATGGTCCCTATCATGACCAGCCTGAGGCCTGGACAGTGGCACTTGTAGCAGCGATGTTCTAGGAGAGGAGAGGCCTTCCCATCACTCCCAAACTTCTGCTAATTAGCCGATGTTAAGGATGGATACATAAAGCCTCAGTTCAAAATCACCCTCAGTGATACAGTGAGGGAATCAGCCCCAAGATTGCAATCCGACCTTCTCGCTGCTCAGTGTAGGAAGGAAAATCTTTGCCAGTTCCAGAGACAACAGCATTCCTGTGGCACATGGTTTTAACTTCCAGGGCCAAAACACAAGGCTCTTTACAAAGCCCTTGTTTTTCTGCAAATGTGTTTGTCAGGAGCCTTGTTTTGCAGATAATGGATTTACAAAGAAGCCTGTTCTTCCTTTCTGGCACCTTGAAAGGAAAAAAGAATCCCTGAATGGGAAGAAGGATCGAGTGGCTGCTTTGCATGTACAGTGTCTCTTGCCTACAGATTGTGGCACAGTGTTGGAGGCTAGGTTTCATAATTACACAGTGCCGGCACACAATTACCTACAATTAGGCTAATTATATAAATACACTCCACTCTGATTATCTGAAAGATAACGTTAAGTAATACACAAAGAGGAATGGATGGCCCTGAGGTAAACCTGAAGGGAATTGAAGGGTGATCGAGGCAGTTCCCTGGGATCCCAGTACCTTCACTAGAAGAGAGGCACCAGCTTCCAGGTCCCCCACCGAAACTCACCTTCTCCCAGATGAGGAACAAGTCCTTTCTGCAGCCTCATTGGGCTGCTCGCCTTTCAGGTAACCCCCAAACCTTCCCTTTACAACCTCTGTCTGTTAACAAAACAAATTATAAAGGACAATTGGGTTGGAAACCACATCTAAATTTCAGGCCAACACCACAGCCACGCTGCTGACATCTAAGGCAAGCTGTGGATGCAGCCTATATTTCCACCTGTTACTGATGGGCTTGCCATTCTCAGATAGGCAGGCTGGAGTAATCAAAGGTTTCCACAGGCATGAAGATTACCTCTGACTGACAGAGGGCCGATTCTAGAACCTCCAGCCTGCTCTGAATCCTGGCTGCCAACTTTACATTTTGATAAATGCATGTTGAGCTCTGGAAGAAAAGAGACAGCTTCACAAATACACACAAGTAACATTTTTGGGTTAATATTCCTGCTGTTTGTTTTCTGGACTCTCCTGGACTAGGATTCTCAGTATTCATTCAACAGAATTACTGAATACCCTTTTTTCCCTTCTTCCTCCCAGTCTCCAAATTTGAGGTTGGACGCAGAGCAAGAAACAAAACAATCATGGTCCTGGCTCACCGGAAGTTTACATTCTAGCTGTGGGGAGAAGAGGGGACATGTTCTGCTTTCAAGTGCACTCACCGTTGCTGTGACGATGGGAGGGCTGCATTATTGTTCCCAGTGGTTCACTCTGCGCTCTAGCCACACTGTTTTCCGTGTGAGGCTTGGCAGTTCCTCTCCCGAGAGATGGACTTACTTCCCTACCCCACTTTTGGTGGGCTTGGCTACATGACTTGCTTTGACCAACGGAATCTGGGACAAAGTAACAGTGAGCCTTTCCTTAAGAGACAGCACATGTTTTCACTCATCTCTCAGGGAACCTCCAACCTCTGCTGTGCAGAGCTGTGTCCCGTGTGCCCTGATGATCCCAGAGGAATGAGAAGCACGTGCAACAGACCAGAAGTGAACCTAGAACCAAACCCTACCCATGGAGCTGACCAGAACTGGTATTTTCTGCCTGGAACCAAGCCCAGCAAACGCAGGTGACGTCAGCAGAGCCACCTAGCTGAACCTCAAGATATATGAATGAGAAACGGAAATAGTGGAATGATACAAAGACTTTTTGAAGTTTCTCAGAAGGACTTTAGTACAGGATATATTTCACTTAAAAAGATTGTGAAGAAAATATTCGGGAAGGATACTGTCATGCGGGGTCTCTTGTCCCGCTCCCCGCACAAGAACACAGGATATGGCGAGGCCAAAAAAGAACCAACGGAGCCATAGATAGGGGAGTCATACCGCTATATTCTCGCAGGCAGCTGGGTTGGAGACACAGGAAGCAGGAGCCATACAATCCGCAGCCTGCCACCTGCTTCTCTGCCAACCAACCAACCACCCCTTGCTAACTGCAATCCGCGCTTGCTAGCTCAGCCACGGCAGTTATATCAGTGGCCAATGGCTAACTGGTTACAGCTGGTGGCCATCCAGTCACAGCTGATGGCCATCTACTACCCGAGCCAGCACCTTTCCACGTGAGGCCGAGAGCCTGGAAACTGCTCTCTGGGACTCTGTCCCCACAGATACAAAGCAAATCAAACCATTGGCAGTGTTTTCCTTTATTTTCAAAAGAGGTTTGGGGAAAGGGGCTTGGGTGTGGGAGTATGAAAAGGGACCATTTGGTATTTATTCTATATTCTTTGACTTTCTTTAAATTTCAGTAACAAGCATTTTGAAATTTTAAAACAAATACATTTAAAAAAATGGCACTTAAAACCTCCCCCCAAGAAAGGGGTGTGGGGACTGGGGAGAAGACAAATGTTCACCAAACCCTTAATGCATCCTCGGCACTGTGCTGTCATTACCTATGTAGGACTTCATTTAATTTTTACTGCAAGTTGGTAAGAGTATCTCTGGAAACTGGGCTCAGAAAGTTCTGAAGGCTTTCCCAAAGCAAAACAGCTAGGACACTGGGAAGAAAACATCTGAATTCAAAGCAGCCAACCTCAAAACCAATATTCTTTGTTTAATTTTATATTGTTGCATGGTGTCATGGATGAATAAACACTCAGTTTCCTCATCTGCAAGAGAGGTTTGGACTGCATAGCATCTCTAATGTTCCTGATAGTCTAAGATTCCATGAGTGAAAAGTCCCATCATGCACCAAAGATTCTCTACTTTCAGAGGAATACAATCAAATTTTCTTTAAGTATAGTGTTCCCCTAGCTCACATAAGAGCTTATTATTTCCAGATCATTAGCTGTTTGACATAGAGATTTGGCTAAGAAACTCGAAGCTCAAGTGTTAGAGGCCTCTGCCAATTGAAGATCAGTCAAATGTGGATAATGGCTTCTGTTACTCTAATGCAAGCCTACAGGAAAATGTGATTCAATTTATAAAAATTCTATCAAATGCAGCTTTTCAGGAATTCATCTGTTGGGTACAACAAGGTACATCTGTGCTATATTATCCAAATAAGTTCCACCTGGCAGGCAGATGACGGTAAAGCTTAAAAAGGGGGAAAAAAAAAAGCGAAAGGAGTTTTTAGAAAGTGCTTTCATCTCCTCTCACTCTATTTTAACTTGTTCTAGTCTATCACACCCTCATTTCTAGGTAAAGCAGAGACAATTTGGCAAAGCAACGGATGCTGCACTTTTATGAACAGATAGAAGCAGATTGGTTGTGAGAATATTCTTTCAAATGTCATTCCACAGTATGAAAAATTGAGGAGGAAGGGGGAATGAGGAAAAACAGCAGGAGTCCATCCTTTGTCCAGTTGGCTTTGCGTATGATGAAATTCATAAAATGGTCATGGAAGCTGTATAACGTGAACCCCCAGAGGCTTGTTCTAACATTTCCTACAATCGAGGGTCCTGAGAATACCAAAGGAAAACAAGCCATTCAGAAAACTTGCAATTATTTGGGGGCATTAAGAAGATCAAGGCAAGTTATTTGGGTATCTATAGTAGTTGCACTTGAAGAATACTTGCGGGTCAATGTGATTTAACACAGAGAATTCTTATTATAGTCAGTATCCTGCCTCAGGTGACATTGTAACTTTCAGCAGCAGATATCATGGCCCCTCTCCCCATCCCCTGCTCATTTTTCCTCAGTCTCCGTAGCTTCACCCAAGACAATGTCATCCATTCTTATTTGGGCCTTTGTAAATCCAAATACCTCCAGACTCAGAAGTTAGCTTCAAGAGCCAGACATCTATTTCATTATGAATATCTGTCTAGACATAAAAGGGATCACTCAGTACTGCCTCCCATGACCCTGCAATAGCAGAGCAACACAAAACAGACAGACACATGTGCCCCACCTGCCCTGCCCCTGGGCTCTCACTAACCATAATACGTTCTATTTTCAATAGAAGCAAATAGGACGTAGAGAGGCTTCCCAGTTGGTAGAAGTGACCGGGCTGTGTGCAAAGGCTGATTTTCTTTGTCGAGTTTGTTTTCCCTTCTAAAGGCAGGGGTGGTTTCTTGGTTTTCAGGGCAGTCCAGCTGTTCAGCATTGTTTTCTTGGACTTATTGTCAAACCAAAGGATGAAGAGGAAGATGTTGGTTGACTAATTATTTTGTCTGCAGTTGGAAATTTTGTGCAGAATCATTGATCTATTATCAATAGGTAAAGTGTGAAATGCAACTTTGTTAACTCATGATTACTTCCTCTTGCCATCCCTCTGCAAAATGGTGGCACTGGATGTGATTCCTTAGTGTCGATAAATTCATAATGGGGTTGGGGTAGTGGATCAAATCTTTTGCGCCAAGACAGAGGTTTTGCCAAGAGGATTCTCTATCTAGCTGGTTATTTGACATCTCCTGAGCCATCTCTCACTCGTCTAATGTGCATGTTCTCAGAAATAGTCTCCTTAAAGTATTTTTTTCCCATTTTATCCAGGAGATACTGAGGCACCAATATAATCACTCTAATTAGATTTTGCATGTGATCCTAGCAAAATAAGACCTTGAAACAATACAAAATAACCAAATTAACTTCATTGCCCTCAAAATTGTGTCATTAGAAGGCCACTTGCTTATTCATGAAGGCTTCCTGTGCTCCTAACCTTCTCATATCACCTTAGGAAAAGCTTTCAGAGTCACTTGACTCATATAGAAAAATTAATCTAAATACCTCAGAATTGTTTCTTTTTTATTAACAACAACAACAACAACAAAGCAATCCCTAAGTTGTTCTATAATTTACACAAGATTAGGTACCTAAAGATTTTTAGTATTTCCAATGTCAAATCCACTCTCAAAGAATTGTTTGCAGCCCTTAAGGGCATTCCAAAAAAATATGACACGGACCTTTAAGGTAATTCCAAAGTTTTAAAGAAGGCAATATTTTTGGAATATTGTAGGTGCTACTTTGAGGAAGACTCTGCTCGTTTGCATGCATACATTTAGGTGTTCAAGTTGCACAAAGTCAGAGGGTTACAGTCTCATTGTATTCTATGTAAATAGCACCCCTTGGGATTTTGTAACACGAAGCCTTTGTGTATATCCTGCTCTGTTTGGGAACAAGTAATGCTATGACTTAAGGCACTCCGCTAGTCTTCACAGCAAGCATCCTTTTCACCAATCTAAGTCAGAATATCAGACCCTTGAGGGTTACAATCTTTTTCTTTTTAAGTATATTTTCATCCTGTGGAATCACTGAGTGATGACCCTATTTTATTGCTAACTATTTTTTGTCATATTTATGAGCCTATGGAAGGAATAGGAACTGCCTTCTGGAGATGTTTAGGTTTTGTATATTTTCACATCACACTGTAATTTGTACAGGACAAAAGTGGCAAGGTTAGAAACATTTCTACCTTGAAGTTAGTGAGATGGTCTGGGTTAATGTTCATCAAAAGGCTTGGAATTTAAGCCTCAGATGTGGTCGAGAACTTACTGCTGGTATAATTTTCCTTTAATCTTTTCATGCCAGAAAAACGCACAGTTAAGGGAGAGAGATTGGAAAAAACGATAGACACTTCTAAATAATCCAAGAATAGGAATTGGTCATTGGCCCCGTTTAACCGATTAGGTTTATGGGTCACATTAATCAATATTTGGTTTCATAGCAGATGTGGAGGAAGTGAAAAGTTTGGATTCCAAAAGAACGCAAGAATAGTGAAAAGTATCGTATTTCACATGCATGGAAAAAAATGGCAAGGGGGAAAAAGATTTATGTATATCTGAAAGCAATAAGGATGAAAAAACACAACTCAAGTCATCAACATCACTGTTGAGAAACCAGATTTGAACGCTGCTTTGAGTTTTCTTAATTCAATTTCAACATCAGAAAGCCATGGATAATGAATATTAGTGGACCACGATGTGACCTGGTGTCCCACCTTATAGGGAACACTTTAGAATTGCACAGATCAGTATCCATGGACAAAGGCATGTGTTTTTTCTCTCCTCACGCCCCTTCGTCTCTTTCTCATTCTCAAACGTCGCAGTTTAGCCTATTGTATCTTCTGCAGAAGATCTTTTGTAGTTTTGTTCATTCAGCAAACATTTACTGAACTCTCTTGGAGGGCCAGCCTTTGCACTTGGTGCCACCTGAGAAGCATGAAGAAGATTTTGACTATGGGAGCAAAGAAACCCCAAATGACGAAAAATACTAAAAACATAGGAAGGGTCTTGAACAAAGATTGGAGCAAAATTGAATTTGGAGAGGGAGATCACTTGCTCCCCCACTGGCTTCCACTCAAGCCAGGTCCTTATTAATGTCCTACTGTGTTCTTGGTATGTGCAGGAGCCAAGAACATGACAAGAGCGAGACAGCCCTCTGTTCTCACTAACTTTGAACCCATCCTTTCAAGTTTTAGGACACCCTTCTTTCCAAGTCCTCCTAAAGCTATTCTTCATTGCATCCACCAAGTCACACAGATGGATGCTAGGATCCACGTCTGCCCATTTGCAGCTGGGTTGACTACGCAGCACAATTACAGATATCCTACTAATAATTTGAATCAGTTGTTTACCAGTACAGTTATTTTAAGGCCGGCATGTGACTGCTGCTGGCAGATTGGTGAGCAGAGGAGAACAGGAAATGAACGAAATCATGTATTAACATTGAAAATAACAAATTGAAAGGTGTTGGGTCCTGGGGTAAATAGCACATGGCTGCCGCAAATGACAGAATGGGAATTTTCCAAAGAAAGAACATACCTGAAAGAATTTTCCAAAATTTGGTTTTGGTGTCATGGAAAAACACTAATTCAGAACAATTCTATTGATTGCTGGACCTGTCCTCAAGAAGATAGGTACTTGCTAAGTAAGAACTGTAACGTGAACACTGTCATTCAAAATCACTACCGTGTGCATGCCTTGAGTATCTCTGAAAATAAAAGAGAAAGAATAAAAAAAAAAGGAGGTTTTTATTGTGTACCTACCAAATGCCAGGCCCACTACTAAATGTTTTCACAAATGTCATGTTATTTACATGTCACAACAAACCTGTGAGCTAGAAACTCCACTTTACCAATGGAAAGAAACGGAGGCTCAGAGAGGCTTATATAACTTGAGATCGCACAGCTCATAAAGAGTGGAGCTTGTGCCTGAAACCAGGATTCATGTCTTTCCATCCAACTGCAAGGCTGCCCTCACTCTTAGAGCTCTCTCCAAACAGGGTTTATGTTAGGTTTGTGCTTTTGGGGGAAATGCAGCTTAAAAAAAAAGTTTCTGATTAAATAATCTTTTAAGAGATGCTAAACTCTTAAATGACAAATCATATTTTAATTCAGTCTGGTAAATTATGTATTAATCATATTTTCCTTGAACTGTATATAGGTCAAAAGTATTGTTGAAAACAGAAAAACCTTTTGCTTTGATGTTTCTCCTGCTACCTTGTCCTTTCCTTTATTCTGGAGTTCTGTACTGCCATGGGAATGAGCAGTGACCCAGGAAGTCAGTTAATAGGGAGGAAGGTGGGTCTGGAAAGTTGTCATTAAAAGGCCAAAATTTTATCATACACAAATAATCCAATAAGTGACAACTTTTGAGTAAGGATGTTCATTGCAGTATGATTTGTAGTGGCAACATTTGTCAATACCCAAATGTCCAGCACAAGAGATTGGGTAAATAAATGAAGCTCATTTGTACAATGGAAACTTTTAGAAATAGTGGTGTGTTGATGGGTGATAGATATACCCGGGGTTCATTACACTGTCCTGTTTTGTGTGTGTTTCAGATTTCCTACAATAAAAGACTTGTTAAATGCTGAGGCACATATGACTATCTTTGAAATATTTTTGTGGTATCTCACTGTGTGGAAAAAGGCGATTATAAAATGTTCTAGAAATTTCCGTTGTTCGCCTGCATCCAGGTTTCCTCCTCTTTCAAGTACATGGGAGGATTATACTTCCCTGCCCCCTTGCAGTTGGGCAAGGCCATATGACTAGTCAATAGACGTAGGCAGAAGTGACGTGTGTCACTTTCAGGCCAGAGCACTAAATTGCCAATGTGTGACTCCAGCTCTCTCCATTTCCCACCTCTGTAACTGATGACATCCTGAGTGCTAGAGCCTTTGACCCTGAGTGAGGACAACATCAAACGGCCTCCTGACAGAGTAGGCTGCACATGAGTATGAGCAAGAAATAGACCTTTGACGTTTGCTGCCACATCACTGCTTAGAATATCCTGATTGGTAAACGAAACAACGTAATTTGACCAGAATACTCAGCTTGTTCCCTCCCCTCTCTCAGGATTCTCTGCAAATCTCATTTTCTGGGCAGCATCTCCACTTAAGCTTATATAAAAAACGTCAGAGGCCATAGGATTTGACAGATCATCTAGGCCAGTTATAAATACTGGGGTCCACGGAGGTCAGCTGATTGCCTAGGACACGATAAAATCAGGGTCATTTCCTAATATATCAATTGTGTCTATTGCCTGTCTCCCTTATTAGACTAGAAGTGTCATGAGGACAGGAATTTTGCCTGCCTTTCCAGCTGGAACTAACCCCTGCAACTTGAAAGGATGGATGATGAGTGATAATAACAATGTTGTAATATCTATACAACACTGTCAGCCTTATGTATTATCGCATTTTGCTCTTATTCCAACTTGGGAAAAGGTAAAACTACGATTATTTAAAAATTGAAGCCTAGAATAATTAAGTGATCTTCCCTACATCAAAATCCCACAGTTGAATCATAATAGCTTACGATTTATTGCGGTCTTTTCTGTGTGAAGCACCTTCCATATTTTATAAGATTTAACCCTCACAACAACCACACAAGATCACTTGGATTATTATTGTTCTTTTACAGGTGAGAAAAGAGAGACAAAGAAAGGCTAAGGAATTTCATTCATTCAGCTAACATTTGCTGGGTACCAGCTAAGGCCAGGTACTGCTCTATGCATTAAAGATAGAGTAGTAGAGACAAAGTCCCTTTTCTCATAAAGCTTGCACATCTGTAGGGGCCATGGGGAGGGACTGAAGTGCATCAGAAGCTTCTGGTGGTCCCTCACAGCCTCTCAGCCATACCTCTGAGTCCAGCTGTGCCCTGAGGGCCTCCATCACTTGGCACTGATAGATCATCACCTCAAACGTGCACCGAGCATCTTCGTTTTCTGTCCCTGGAGATATCTCGGCCCACAGGCAACTCAGAATTAGGCAAGGAATTAACACCCATGGAGGCAAACTGCAACCAACAGAGGATGGGAGCTGCTGGATAAAACTCCCAATTCCCAATTTAAGCAGGCAATACTAGGAGGCAAAGAATTAGAATTTCAATGCACAGTTATGTTAAATGCTATCAAGAATACAAAGCAGGGTGGAGGGATAGAGTGGTCTTGGGGCAGCAATAGCAAGGCTCTGTTTTTAGGTTGGGTGTCGAAGGGGGACCTGTTTGAGGGGGTGGACAGTGAACTGATGACCAGGAGGCTGTCCTGTGAAGATCTGGGGCTTGGGCTGGGTGTGGACAGGTAGAAGAGCAGCGCAAAGGCCTTAGGGGGGGAACACACATGGGGAGAACAGTATGTGAAGAAGGTGAAGACAAAGTCAGAGGCCAGATCAAATTGAGTTTTGTTGGCTGGTAAAATATAAATTATTTTCACTGAGATGAGCAGTCATTGGAGGGTTTCAAGCAGGGGAGTGAAAGGACTGAATCGAGGCTTCTGGAGTCCAAAGCCCAAGCTCCTAACCTTTGTATTAATTAGAACATGGAGTCAGCTGCTGTAGCTTACTGTGTCCTAGAATATCTAGGGCTGATAGAGCAGAATCATGGTACTGGGGCTCCAGGGTCCTTATGATTTTCATTCCTTCAACAAATACTGGTTGAGTGCTCGTTATATACCAGGGCACAGGAGATACAGTGGTGGGGAAAAGAAAAAAAAAAAATATATATATATATATATATGCTGCCACATGGAGCTTATGTTCTAATGGGAGGCATAGACAGTAAATACATATTGAAAACATGAATAAATGGCAAGATACGTTTGAAAGTGGTAAACACTAAAACGAGAAAAGCAAGAGGGTAATGAGGAGGATGGGGTGGAGGTGAGATTGCAATTTTAAATAGGCTTTTCAGGGTAAGCCTAGTTAAGAAGTTAACATTTGAGCAAGCAACTGGAGGCATGTGAGTGAACCACGTGTCTATGTAGAGGAAGATCCTTACAGGCAGAGGGAACCACCAGTGCAAAGGCCCTGAGCCCAGAGCGTACCAAGTACACAAGGAACAGCAAGGAACTGGGAACAGAGAAGTGGAGAGAGTAATAGATGAAGTCAAAGAGGTAAAGGGACCAGACCATGAAAGTCCTTATAGGCCATTGTTAGGCTGTCTTATCTCCAAATGAGGTGGGAAGCCTTGGCAGTGGGGGAATTGATCTGACTTAAGGATTAAAAGGGTCACTCTGGCTTCTCTATTGAAAACAGACTGACGGGGGTTAGGGTAAAAGCTGTGAAGTCATAAAAAGCTGTTGTAGTCATCCAGGTAAAAGGTAATGGTGGTGAGAGGTGAAAGGATTCTGGATTTATTTGAAGATAGAGCCACTGGCATTTGGAGGTGGATTGGATATCTTTCTTTGAGAGAATGAGGGATGAAAGATAGCTGTAAGATTTTTAGCTTGAGTAACCAGAAGGGTGAGGCTGTCTGTACAGTGTGGCAGGGAAGACGACGGATGGAGCAGGTGGTCCCATCAAGCCCTGGGACATTGCCCTCATCTTCAGAATCAAATGTGTGTTGCCATTTGCTCGAATTCCATATTCGTACATGTGGGAAGGTAGGAACAGAGGAAGTGAAGGGCATTCCTTTCAGTTTTAAAGGCACACATTCAATGTTTTGCATATGTCTTTCACTCACATTTCTTTGGCCAAAACTTTGATAGCTGGTTTCAAGGATGACTCAGCAATGTAGTCTTCAGCTGGACAGTCATGAGCTCAGCTAAAACTTGGATGTTCTAATTCCTAAAGGAAATGGAGAATAGGTGTTGGGGAGCCACCTGCAGTCTCTGCCCATAAACCCTGGGTACATTTCCTCCCCTGCCAACATCTAAACACAAATCCTCTGAATCTAACCTCAGGACTCTTTCTCCCACAAAAATCTTCCAGGTAGTTCCTCTCTTTCTAAGCAGAGAAGTATTTATCACAGATCTTATCCCACCAGTGCCAGGTGGAATTCTAACTCAAATAAGACACATAAGTCAGCTCCTCATTACTTTATCCAACAAACAGTGTCTGGCCACCTACAATGATCAAGACCATTTACATTCATGCACTGTATAATGGAGTTTTGGTTAATGGCAGACCACACATATGACTGTGGTCCCATAAGATTATAATGGAGTCGAATTTCCTGTAAGAAATGGAAGGATATACGGTTCAGGAGGACTTTTTTTTTTTTCCCGACAGGAACCATATCCATGGAGTTTGGCAGTAGATTCCCTTTCACTCACAGCACCTCAATTTTGAGAGCACAGATTACTTTCTAATCAGTCAGCTAGTGCCCTGTTTCACACAGAGGAGCCTGTCCCCCAAGTGCTACATATTCAGAAGGCACTACAGCCCTCCCAGATCTAGCTTGGTGGTCTTGAGAGTACATTACTGCAAATTCCTTGTTGAGGACCTAAGATCCTGTAGAAGGACACAGGTTTACAGTATCTACCTTAACAGTATTAAGTGCCACTGCCACTTTAGTAAAAGCTTTCTGGGGTCACGTGGGGCCAGACTGTCGCTGTACTTCAGAAATTTTTTCAGGATGTAAAGCATAAATACGTTTTATTTCTTCCATCAATTCAATGCCAGAGAGAGCCTTTTGTGTCAGATAGTGCAATGGAACTAAAACCAAATTTCCAAAGTCAAAATATTGAGTCCACAGTTCTATACCCTCTCCATGTTAAACGCCCTCTTTTCTAATGAATACCACCAAGTTCCTTAATCCGACCAGTGCTCCAACATGCAATAGCTAAAACCACATTTCCTCAACAATCCTCTATGTCCCTTTATCTTTCCGTCTTGATTTTTATTTTTCCCTACTGATCCTTAGGCCTCATTTCACTCCCTCTGACAGTCATTATTCTGGTGATCTATCCCTGACGCAGCCATTTTCTCCTTGATATTTCCAATCAATCCAATGCTATTCATGGAACAGCATTGACAGCTTCGATGTTCTATTTATGAATAGGGGTAAGGCTTGTGGGGCAGTGTTTATAAATTCTACAGCAGTGGACAGTCATGTCCGAGGCCTTCACATTCACTCACCACTCACTCACTGACTCACCCAGAGCAACTTCCAGTTCTGCAAGTTCCATTCAGGGTAAGGGCCCACATTTTTTGAAATCTCTTATATGGTATTTTTATTATATTTTTCTATATTCAGATACACAAATATTTACCACTGTGTTACAATTCCTTATAGTATCTAGTACAGTAACGTGAATTACAGGTTGGTTGCCTAGGAGCAGTTGGCCATACCCTATAGCCTAGGTGTGCAGTAGGCAATACCTTCTAGGTTTGTGTCAATGCACTCTATGTTATTCATACAATGATGAAATCACCCAATAATGCATTTCTCAGAATGTATCTCCATTGTTCAGGGTCACGTGACTGTAATGGGAGCTGTGGGAAAAAACAATATTAATGACACGATCCATGTCATCAGAAATAAAGCTGCAGAGGGAGGAAGAGACGTTTATACAATGAATTATAATCCAAAGCAGAACTGAATTAAGGCAAAAAGAGGTGTAAGTAGTCTGTTATGGGGAATAGAGGTGCTGAGTGGACTGTAGACATCAGGGGAGGTATGTGAGTAGGCTATTGAAGAATGAAAAAGAATTGGGTAGACCAGAAAGGCAAAGGAGGGCCTTATAGCCCAAAACACAGATGTAGGGGGACAGATGCCTACAGAATTCAAAGAATGATGAGACATCCAGCAGGCTGGGGTATCACCCAGACTGCACAGAAGGATGTAATACAATATGAGGTTGGAATGATGACTTCGGGTCAGATGGCAACAGCCTGCAATCTCTCATGATGGTGTTTATACTTTATTCTGCAGGTGTCCAGAAACTGTCAAAGGTTTATGAATTAGGGAATGACTAGATCTCACTTTGGTTTTAGGGCAATTACTCTGGCAGCAGCTGGATTGAGTGGGGAGAGACAGCTTAGGGGAAAATTATCCCCCTGCCCACCTTTGGGAAGGTCTGCCCTTGAACCTGTCAAATGCTCACTTTTTAAACTGATGGTTTCTCTCCTGAACTTCACAGAATTTCCTGGACTTCCTGGAATTTGATGACCTTCACTGCTGCAAATATGAATCATCCTGCATATTTACATTGGGCCTGGAGAAGCTGGAGAGAACAAAGCATTCCATCTAATGCTTGGAGAATTATGAGACCTAAACATATTTGTCACAGCCCTTGGGCAAAGATGTGGCCCTGAGTAGCTTCTTCACTTAAGCTCATATGCAAAGTCACAGTCCATAGTATTTGGCAGATCATCTAGTCCAATATGATTACCAGGGTCCACAGAGGTCTAGTCACGGCCTGGGACACAAAGATCCATGGCCAGTGCCTGATATCATGGGTTTCCTCATCCAGTGCTTTTTATACCAGCAATAACCACACACACACACACAAACCCTTCTTATTCAGTAGTCTCACATTTATACGATTTTGGGCCCAGCTTTTTAGTGTGAGCCAAGAAAAGTTTGACAGTATTGTTTGTAGTAGCTACCTCAAAATGCCCTCAAAACTTCATTTTTTAGGCCTAATGATATTTGACACTCGAGAGCACATTTCCTGTCAAATGACAGGATTATACAGTCTCAGAAAGACTTACAAGTCATCTGGTCCAATCATACAGTCTTCAGAATTCCGTAACTTGGCTTTGTGACAGAAAGACACAGGGCACACATCTGCCGAAGCCTGAGTTCTTGCTCTGTTGGCTGTGTTCTCCGGAGAGACTTCCCGGACCAGCAGCAGTAATCATCCACAGGCAATATGGAGACCCTCAACAGGGCCTGGAAATAAATTGCCTCGGTGAAAAAGACACCAAACCTTAGCCATAAATTACCCTGACAGTGGCAACTAGAGAAAACCTGGTTCAAATAAAGATCTGTTTGCCCGTGTTGGGAGTTTCACATCTTTTCTGGGGCTACACCCCTGGAGAGAGCCCATCACCCTTCTCATGGGAAGACTTTTTGCCCTTCAAGTACCTTTTCACTTTTCAAGTACATACTGGCAGGAACAGAGTGTACATGCCCAAGACAGAGCCGGCTGTTGTAATAATAGTAATAAGCTTGGACAACTCTTCTGTTCACAAGGCCCTTCTGTCTCATTTAGATATGTTCTCAGTGTAGAGAGAAGATAAATTGCAGTTAAAGATGGGATGCGATCAAGGTATTTCCATCTCCCTTCTGTCAGGTAAGACCCAATTTCAGTTTTGCAGTCAACCTTCCACAGATCGTGACTGCTTGAGACACAAGACACTTGTGTACAAAGTTAGTCGACCTAGAGAAATACGGGCACGTTGGGATCTGGAGCTATGCTACCCAGTGCGGTAGCCGCTAGCCAGCTACATGTGGTTACTGGGTACCGGAAATGGGCTAGTCTGAATCGAGATGTGCTGCAAGTGTAAAACACACACCAGATTTTGAAGATATAGTATAACAAAGAATTTAAAATATCTCCTTAATGATTTTTATATTGATTACATTTTGAAACAATATTTTAGATGTATTGAATTGAGTATGCTATATTATTAACAGTAATGTCGCCTGTTTCTTTGTGCCTTTTTAAAATGTGGCTGCTAGACGGTTTAACGTTACATATGTGGCTGAAATTATATTTCTATTGGACAGTGTCGCTCTAAAGGCCTGTCTGGAGATGAGCTAGCTTGAAACTCTTTAACCTCTCTTTAATTGTTAAGCGAACGTGCCTCTCCCCAGAATGAGTGTTGGGGATCATTTTAAAAGAATCATTTTAAAACAGATTGGGTTTGTGGAGGAGAATATCTGCCTGCTCCCTTTCCCCAGCCCTAGGGCCAAATGAAGGAGGCTGCCAGGGGTGTCTCTGCGATGAGCAAAAAGCCACAGAAGAGATTTTTAAAGACTCCCATGTCTTGAAAGAAAGTGAAAATATGGCAGCTGTGTATGATCACAGGACTGAGCCCTACTTAGGTGGGCAGTAAGGACAGCCAGCTCCATGGTCACCAGGACACCCAGGAATAGCTCTCTAGTCCAACTTACCCACCTAAGAAACATACAACCAGGAAAACGAACAGAGCGCCTTCCTCTTGCCAGCTTCATCCTGTGACAGGCTTCTTTGGTCAGTTCAGACAAGCTCACTCACCAAGCAGTCCTTGGCACTCGATGCTGCTTCATTCCATGGCCTGATGGGTCTTCTTTCATAAACTTCTTTCTATTCTCGCCTCAGCCAGAAAATCCCTTTTAAAACTTAAGTCAGGTTGAGTCACCCCTCCACTCAGAACCTGCCTGTGGCTCCTGGTTAGCCTCAAAATAAAAGCCAAACTCCTACAGTGATCTGGGCGACCTCCTCATAACCTCCCTGACTTCACCTCGTACTTCTCACCCCAGCTCTCTCAACTCCTGGCTGTGCTGCAGCTCTGACCTTTTCCTTTGAACCACAATGGCCTTCTCTCATATGTCTGCATGCTAAACTCCCTCCTCTGCTTTAAGCTTTGCTCAGATTTCACTTTTGTAGCAAGGCCTGACCACTCATTTAAAATTCAACATGCACTCCCCCATTTCCAGTCTTTCTTACCCTCCTCAATTTTTTTTTCCTTTTTCATAGCAATTGTGGTCTATACACTATACACTAGAAAACTTACTTTTTCATGCAATTGTTTACCGTCTGTCTCTCTCTACTGGAATATAAATATTGTAAGGGTAGACTCTTTGTGTATGTGTATGTGGTTTGTTTATTGATGTGTCCCCAAGAAACTAGAACAGAGGTAGGTATTCAATAAATATATTTTTTTAATACATAAAGGAAGTTATGTAATGCTCACCATCCTTTTTATTGCTGTCGTTACCTTTCTAGGGCAAATCCATATCACCTGGTGCTGAGAAGCCCCCAGTAACATCCTAACACCTCCCTGGCATATAGGCCTTTCCTTGTCCCGTCCAGCCATCCTCTTTCCCTCCCTTCTTAATAAATCCGCTAGATACTTGCTAACAGTCAAAGGCAGTAATGTACCAACCTTTGGCAAATGCTTAAGTACAAAGAGTTTATGACGGAATTCTCTCACAAGTCTCTGAGGTACAGCTCTTTTACTACCGAATACTTAGTTTTAAACTGTATGTAATAATCACTGACACCGTTTTAGTAAGAGCTACGTGTGATAAAAGTGGTGCTTAACTATTAATTCTTTTCTATTCTTCAAGGTAATTTTCTCTGAATCAATTTCGATAGTCATAAAACAAACCAGTCAGCCCACATTATCTCTGACCTTACAGGAACGCCTTCATTGAGTTACAATTTGATTGTAAGCATGAAGCCCTTTTGTAAAGAGCTGTACAAGGATCATCTCTGTGGACAGCACCTGTGTCTTTTACAGTTTCTTGTTTGGTCACTAATGAGCTAATCAAAGGCCTACATGACGGTTCCTACCTTAAAAGTAGTAACAGGAAAAAAATGGTTGGTTTTCTTTTTTCTTTTTTCTTTTTGCTTTCACAAATGAATGATTTGGTTTTCTTTTCTTAGGGAATGGCCGCAATGAAATCTGTTTTTCTTTTTGCTTTGATTGTCAGGAAAGCTTAATTCAGGGCCCTACTATGGTACTATTTAACTTAATAACTGTATCTTACAACTTTGGGGGAATAGGGGATTAAGCTGTACCGCCTGGAGGGAAGAGTATCAAAGAATTTGTGGACATGTTAAAACAACACAATAATTACTAAATATTTGGGAGGAAGATCCTCTGAGGCTATCAGCATCATTTTAACTCTAAATCAAGCCCTTCTTCTTCCAGGTAGATTTCTTAAACAATAAGGATTTTCACCCTCGGAGTTCCTCACACACAGTATATATATATATATATATCAGCACATATCAGTCCTTGTTCTCTATGACCTACCTGGAGGATGCATCCTCTTTTATTTGATGTCCCAGTGGCGACACCCAGAATATTTATGTTCTGCCCAGACTTCTAGCTGTCATTCTACTGCTTCCCCTCCCCCTGGCAAAGGCTAGTGAAGACACACCACATCTGGCCATGACCTCTCATTTCACAATCGATCATGTAAGTCCTTATGCTTGTGAGTATGTGTGTGTGTGTGTGTGCGTAGTAGTACTAGTAGTAGTAGTCCTAGTAGTAGTAGTACTAGTAAACTCTTCCATTCTGCTTAAGCGTAAGAGTTGCCATGGATGTGGGAAACAGCTAGACATGTGTCTGCCAAATATAACTATGAGATATTGGGCAAGTCATTTTCTTTTCAAACCTCAGCTTCCTTAGCCGTCAAACAGGAATGCGTATACCTACCTATCCAGATTGTTGTGAGGAATAAATTGATAGAGGCAAAGCCCTAGTAAGAGTGCCCAGCACAGAGAGGGAGCATATTAACTGTGGTTTCCTCACCACGACCAGCCACTCGAAATCACACAGCTTGACCTATCTAGGCTTCCATGCAGCTTCTGGAACTATGGGCTTTCACACCTTAATTTGTGGAGTCCTTAAGGGCCATCTGGGGTAAAAAACCTGTGGATGGATTTCCAGGCCTCTATCTCCTCATCCTCCAGAACAGTCTTCTTTGATCTATTTTACATATTAATTTTAGCTTAAGATTTTAGTTAGGAAAAAGTGAGTTATAGAACTTAACTTCTTTTGAACTTACACTCTAAGTTTATTCAGGGGAGAAGAAATTTATTATATATATATATATATAATATACATATATATTTTTTGTCATCCTCCAGTATAGACTATGAGATTGTACATGCAGTTGATGTTTAATAAATATCAAAAAAAACGATGGAACTGAAAGCTCTTTGGAGCTCTTGGTTTTGTAGCAGAGCGTGGGGTATTTGTTCCCCATTTTGATTGTCCCAAACCACACATGGCCTGCCCAAAGATGTCCATCTGGTCTCCATATATTAGGTTGGTGCAAATGTAATTGCGGTTTTTGCAATTATATTTAATCTTTTAAACTGCAATTACTTTTGCACTAACCTAATAGAAGATCAATCCTATAAATTGCTTTTCTCAGACACCCCGTAAATTTGGGGCTCTGGTCACTGATTAAAATATATTATTGACTTTCTGAGTATATTCTAACTGGAAAGAAGCTGTGCCCCTAAAACCTTTTGACGGTTCATAAAAGTTCATAAAAATTCTTACATTTCTCTGTAAAGTTGACTTGCAAGTTATATTTTCTCTCTCTCTCTCTGTCTCTCTCTCTCTGTCTCTCTCTTTCTCTCTCTCTCTCTCTCTCTCTCTCTCTCACACACACACACACACACACACACACACATGGACTTTAACATACAGTGAGACACATCCAAAAGCAAATAACAAACTGCTAATAATATTTATGTTTCAGTGGTGAGATTATGCATGTTTCTTAATTTTTCCGTTTTGCTTATCTGCAGTTTATAATTTTTTCTATAAAACTTAATAAAATGAATTTCACTGAGAAAGAGGAGAGAGACAGGGAGAAACAAGGAGAGGGAAAGTAGAAAGGACTGAATATTAAAATCTGCATTCAATTTTACCTAATAGCAGTCATTGAAATATTGTTACCTGAAGCTCTCTGTGCTTCAGTTTGTTGGTGCCAACGCCATTTGTAGCTTGTCTGTATCTCTGGTAGACAGGCATAGTAAGCTGATGTCTGCAGTATGTCACAAGATTTATAAAAGGCATCATCCAAAGATAGTCAAGTGGCTAATGAACAAGCTCCTGAAAAGGGACAAACCTGAGGCTTGAGGATTTTGCATATTATTTGGACATTGCCAGTTTTTCTATTTTAAGACAATGGAATTATAGAACTCTAGAGCAGAGGTTCAGAAAGAATCTATTCCACCCCGCACCCTGAGATAAGTGAAGTTCAGAGAGGGGATGTGATTTGCCCGACACAATCTACATCTTCCTGTGAGAGCTCATCTTCCACCATGTCTTGGTTCCCTCGCTCAATCCTCATAGCTCTGTATAGTCAGTTTTCAGGAGCTGTACTTTTACTACATTATCCAGGTAAATAAGACCAAAAGCAAAACTACCTTGGAAACGAAGCTGCATCACATTTCTCCTGCCATGGCTACTTTGCTTAATGACCTAAATGCACCATCACTTTGGTCAGGGTATTGATTTATCAAGGAAGAAGGTGTTATTGAAAAGGAGTGAGTCAGAACCTCCACACAAGGAAATGCTCTCAACATGCTAAGAGAGAGATGTCGGTGGGTGGAGAGAGGGGAAGTGGAGTAGCAGACAGTGAGTTAGAGAAAAACAAAAGATGTTTCTATATGGACAACACAGAAAGGAAAAATTACAACCTCCAATCCACTCAGTTTACTCAGACTATTTAAAGTAGGCCAAAGCCAAAGGGTCCCTACTGGGCCTTGTCCTTTTGAAACAAATCCCAGCCGCATTCTTTACCAGTCCAGGCCTGAGTGCCCAGACTTGCACTGATTTTGATGAAGCTGAGTATCCTTGTTTCTTATGGCTGCTGTAAAAAATTACCAAGAAGTAGGTGGCTTCAAATAACAGATATCTATTGTTACAAATCAAGGCAACCCTTTCTGAATGTCCATATGAGTGTGAATTATTAGTGTGAATGGCTGTCAGTTACTAGCTCTGCTACCTTGGGCACGTCATCTGACTTTTCCGGACATTTGTTTCATCATCTGAGTTAGCTCTCTCCGAGTCTCAGAGGTCCTTACAACGATTCCATGAGATAAAGTGTGTGAGTGTCTGCCATGAGAGACTCGGGAGAATACGGGAGTATACGAGTATACGGGAGAAGCTATTCTGTTCAAGACTTGGCTGTGAGTGCACGCTGGTACCCTCTCCACAAGGAAGGGCGTCCACTGCATCCTTATTCGTGTCTCAATCAGATTACCCTTTGAGAAACAATACCTAATAACTATCCATAATTGTCGCAGCATACAACTGCCCGAATCAGAAACCTTCATCACCACCTACTATTTACAAGCATAACATGAATAGTTATATTCAATTACATGAAAGGAACTTAGAGATGATTTAAGGCGCTACTTCAATTTCCTCGTTTGCCAGACAAGAAAACAAACAAGATGAGAGAGAGAGAGAGAGAGAGAGAGAGAGAGAGAGAGAGAGAGAGAGAGAGAGAGAAGAGATGGCCACACAGTGAAATACTAACAGAGCATGAAATGCAGTTTATATTTGTTTTTGTTTTGATTCTGAGCTTGAAAACATTGTATGCTTTTAATTGAAACTTTGAACATTGTAGATATTATTTCAAACAATACTAAGTAATAAATGTGTCCTTCATTGTTTTGGCAATGAAATACCAACGTTCCAGGCTGAACTAAAACGAAAAAATAAAAATATATTGCCCAAACCACACCCCTCCCCCCATTTTCCACCCCATGTTTGAAGAGAATAGACTGTATTAGAAACATCTTTAATTGGGAGGCGATAAAAGCTGTACTAAGCTTTGAAGTACAAGGTTTTCTTTGATCTCTTTTTTTTGGGGGGGGGGTGGGGAAGCTGGGGAGCAACGTGCTGGTAACTTCCACACAGAGATGTGAAGATTCAATGATCAGTGATTGGCCCTTCATTCGTCCTCAATACGTGGTAGCTTCAAATCTCCTTTTCATTCACACGTGCTATATACCGTAGGCCCTATTCCCGGCCAGAGAAGACACGTGGACTCCACACTTCCATGCTGCACTAAGAACATTTTGGAGCCACATCAGTCTTTTATTTTACAGATCTGGAAACTAGTATAGGACTTGCCACCATGAACACACTCAGTGAAAGTCTGCTGAATTTAATTGACTTACTGTGCTGCATTCAATTGTCGAAGTTAGAAGCTCAGAGCACAAATTCATTTACACATTTGTTTGTATGTTTATATCTCACCAGATGCTGCAAAGGATTTAAGACTACTCAAACCAATAATATAAACATTATTCCCAAGAAACTCCAGTTGTAGTTGTTTAAATAAAAGACAAGAAAAAAAAAAGAACTAATAAGCATTTACGGGATAACTGCCTCCTTGAATTCTGACCACTGGTGTATTTATTTGGTTTTTCTCAGATGGTAGCGCACACATTACACAATGGTTTAAAAGAGGAAATCATGGCCTGGAATTGTGGCCCAGATCAACCATGAGAAAGTCAAAGCTTTCCAGGGCTTGATTTGAATGTTGTCCCCATTTTTTTCTAGGTAACATACAGTCTCCACCATCCAAAGCAATGCGGATGTATTTTTGTCAAGAGGGCTTTTCCAGTAAAGAGATTCCAGAAGGCAGTTTTCCCAGTGAAGGCCGGTGGAGCCATGAAGATGGACTACACACGTCTTGTGGATGGATGCCCGCAGGGACAGAAGATACCTGAGGACCAGGCACCACTTCCGGTACTGTGACATCCATAAGCCCCCTCAGAAACACAGATGTAACCACTGAGTCGGCTGATTTAAAGGGGACCCAAGTCAAGTTTCCTGCCACAAAGTTGAATTGGGTTCGGTTATTGGAAAGGTACATTTCTGTGCTCCTGAACTTGTGGACTGATTTTATACGAGGTACATACCTGTAGTTAGGTACAAACTTTATTTTCTTCCTGGTTTGTAAAGTGATATATGCTCTTTATAAAAATGTTGCCAGTCTTAATTGTCATCATGTCTTTCGGGTAAAATCAAATTACCTCACATTTGTAGAACTTTATCATTTTAAAGGTATTTTCCATATTTCATATCTCATTTAGGCCTCGTGACAACTTTGTTAGATAGAAATCTAGCCCCATATTGCCAATAAGGAAACTGAGGCTTGTGAAGCAAATGTAAATTCCCTGAGATCACCAGTTACCAATGGGTAGCACCAGGATTAGAATCCCAACTTTCTAACTCCAGTTAGAAACTGCCTTCTTTTCTTTTCTATTTTCCTTTCTGTAGGCTCAGCTGCGTTCTTTATGATAGCTCTTTGTGAAACAGTCTGCTTAACAGGCCAGATTATTTGTCTTAGTAAAAATGAGACAATAGGTAGAAAAGAGCCTTGGGACCAGAGAAAGAAATCTCAAACATTATCATCTTTTGCACAGATAATCCCCAAATTTGAAGTTAAGATTTTATTCTCCTCTCTAACATCTGATACCTACCAGTGCTCTAGGATTAGTCTCATATTATTATCTCCTTTCACTTTTTACTCATTTACTTCAGGCCCTTTGACCATTTCTCTTTCTCAAGAGCCCATTTACTAAGGAATATCAAGTAACAACAGGATTGATGAGAAGTTGAAAGGCCATATTTGGGTCAACGAGCAGAGATCAGGAGATACCATTTTCTCTATACAGGAATTTTAAACTCATTCATGTCCCCAGTTCAAGTGGAAAAAAAAACCTCATTTTCATCATTGGGAGGGACTCAGATGACACTCCGTTCATTCATTTATTCAATCGTGTATAGTGTAAACTTCATTTATTGAGCACTTACTTTATGCTAGGCACTGTTTTGATGTAGGGCATTTAAAAATGAACAGGGCATTAGCCCTGTCTTTACAGAGTTCATATTTAGTAGCAAAAAAGAAATACAAATATAATGATATTATAGGTACGATAATGGTTGGGCCTCTGTACCCCAGGTCTGCATTTGAATCTGTCAGTATGTCAACTATTTCCATCACCTTTTTGATCACGAGCATCTTGAGTTGCATGAGTAGGGAGTTGGCAGTGGCCTGAACTGATGGAAAGGCCTTCAGCAACAAGGCACATTTGAACTGGGCCTTGAGTTGTTCAGGCAGCTGACAGCTTAGTGCATGGCTTCCCTTTGTTGGTGACAAACATCAGGCTGGGGACCAAGTGGTGCTTTCTCCAGAGTCTTTGTTTATATGGCTAGTTAAGACCTGGTCTCCTGCTTCTGGAAGCGATAGATATGGAATATAGAAGCAATTAAATTTCCACTGATCACAGAAAGATTTATACAGTGAAATGCTAAACACCAAACGTGTTTTAACTCAGGATCCTTCATTTCAGTGGCATAGACTGCTCAAGGCATAGACTGCTTCAGAGTACAGCTGCTCAAGGGTCTAGTACAGCCTTCCCTTTAAGAACAATCAATCCTATTTAGCTGGTATTAAACTGAGGATCATACTTTTCAGAGCTGGAAGCAACAAGAAGAGATGATCGTGTAAAATGAGCCGAGTGAAACTTCTATTATTATGTCAGAGGGCACCATCTTCTGAGTCCTATGACTCAAGTGCATACATCTGCCTGCTGCTCATCTGCCTGCTGTCACCACCGACAGGCTTGTCCCCGAGGCTTTACCGCTTTCGCACACCTGGAGAGGAATGGTATTGCCTGCTCAGTCTCGCATAATCCAGCAAGACTAGTGCCTGACATTTGGCCAGTGTTTACACAGAATCAATGCTGCTCTGACTACGGTATGCCTATCGGATGGCTCAACAACTGAGATCACAGGATAAAAATAGATGAGCTTTTGAGCAGTCACCCAAAGTTCCAGGTCCCAGGCACACACCAGACTTTAACTTCAAATTGACTGCAACCTAGTTCCCATCAAAATCTTAGCTGAGACAAATGGTGTTCATGAAAGAAGTATAAGGGGCATATTCTCCATTTAACCCTCTAGGATCCACATGTAGGATGTCAAAAATAGCATCCATTATGTGCCCATAAATGTCTTTGGCAACTTAGCTCCATTTTTCCCCCTTCTAAGCTCTCCCCTGTAGTGAAGTGGTTGCAAGACTGGAAACTGCATTTCTCAGAAACCTTACTAGCAGAGGACTAGCGTAGATTCCACCCGAGCCACTAGAGTGCAAAGTTGGAAGGGGGAAGAAAAGCCAAAGCTGCATTATTGCATCTCAGTCAGAGATTCATGGGCTTTAAGACACATGAAATATTACGGCAGTTTTCAGGCATCTTGCTGTGAATTGTCCACCTTGGTACTGAAGACACTGGTAGAAATTTCCTATGGTTCTTGCATCTCCCTGGATCCCTGAGAGGTACAAGCAAACACAGGAGTAAAGCATTTGCTGTTCCTTCCCCTGGGGATGCTCTGCTCTTTCTTGGGATGTCCATGAAGTTTGCAGGCTCCCTTCTTTAGGCTTGTGCTCAAATGTCACTTATCAGTCAGGTCTTCTCTGACCACTCTGTAAAAGTGCACACCCCTCTTCATTCTTCTTCACAGCACATAGTTATCCACCGATGCTTATTTATCCACTGGTCTTCCATGGGAATGTCAACTCCAGGACAGCAGGGACCTGTGCTTGCTCACTGCTGTTCCCAGCATCCAGAACAGCACCTCGTACATGGAAGGTGCTCAATAAATACTTGTTGGGTGAATGAATACATGTTGAATGCATGAATATATAACACAGTAAATACCAATAATAATAATAGTAATAGTAATAATTATAGCTATCTTAGTCTGTTTGGGCTTTTAAATACCCCAAACTGGTGGCTTATAAACAATAGAAATTTATTGCTCACAGTTCTGAGGTGGGAAAGTCCAAGGTCAAGCTGTCAGCATGGTCTCCTTCTGGTGAGGGCCCTCCTCCTGCTTCACAGCCAGCATCTCCTTGCTGTGTGCTCACCTGGGGAAGGGGCTAGGCACCTCTCTGAAGATTCTTTTATGAGACACTAATCCCTTTCATGACTTAAGCACCTCCCAAAGGCCCCACATACCAACACCACCGCATGGGGCATTAGGATTTCAAAGTATGAATTTGGGGGGGGACACAACATTCTGATCATAGCATTCCCTTCTGAGCCCTTACAAGAGTCATCCTTGACAGTCCATTCATGGCAAAGTGTCACAAAGTAGTTAATGAGAACAAACCTCTATGAGAACTTCTATATGCCAGCACGATGCTAAACATTGACGCATGTTGTCCCATTAAATCCTCCTAACAACTCTACAGTATAGATGACAACATGGATTATCTCCCAGCATCTCCTTCTCCTTGAAGTGACATTTGGGTCAGGGATAGAAGTGATAGCATCAGATGGAAGTCCAGAACGTTGGTTTGATGCCTGGAAGAGAGACTTCTCTCTTGTGGATAAGGAGCAGGAGACATGTAGTGCAGCAGTCATTCTACCCCCACAAGAAGAATCGGCTTAAGGGCAAAGCCAATGGGATGGAAGGCAAAAGAGAGAGAGGGAAAGAACTTGGGCTCGTGGTGGCATCACTGAGCTGCTGGACCAAACCTTACCTGCAGCTCATCCCAGCTCTTTCAGTAATATAAACCAATAAATTCCCTCGATTATTTATTCTAGCTTCAGGGTTCTTGTTGTTACTCCTTGCAACTAAAAGCATCTTAACTAATCCAGGTAGATACTATTTAGCAGCTGTGTGATCATAAAGCAATTTATCGAATCTCTCTCTAGTTCTCTTCCCTCTCTAGAGAGTGCGATAATACTAGAACTTCTCTCGGGATTTGTTGTGGGAATAAAGAGATCATGTAGATAAGAGTATTAAGTATACATAGTAAGAAATCTCTCTATGTATATGTGGGATAATATTACTGGAAGAAGCTCACGATGAAGAGAAGAATGGAGGACTAATTACTTTGGTCAGATGTGAGATGCATGACCGCATGTACTCCTGTGGCAACTGTTAGATGCCTGTGTTACCTCACATATGCCCTTTGACATTTTGTTTACATGTCAACCTCCTGAACTTCACGCTGTGAGCTTCTAGAATCTAGAAGGCAGGACACTGTCTCAGTATCCTTTGCATCCATTCCCGTGCCCAGCTTATGCCAGGTATTTAGCAGGTGTTTTAGTGAAGTTTGATGAACTAAAGAATCAAATTATGAGAAAGGATCCTAAAGAAGGAGACAGATAGAGAGGCCAGTGTCAGAAAGGATGGACATGATGGAATAGGTTGCAGGAGTGACCAGGAGGTGAGGGGAAGAGGGATTAGGCTTGGGGATGGGGAAGGTTAATAATAAGAGGGATCCTATTTCTGCCCCCAAATGACTGTCATCACATTTCTTTACACACACAGCCAGGCACTAAGTATTTCCCAGTGATTACTACCAAGGCAAAGCCTGGGAAAAACATTTGTTAACAGAAAGAAATAACACGGTGAAATTTCCTCTAAGCGGGTTTGGGCCACTTATCTGTATTTTTTTATTATAAACTGAATATGAATTTTAAGGAGAGAATTATAGTTTTCTCATACAATATTAATTTTACTCCATGACGTTGTGAGAATGGAACAACTCCAACAGAGAAAAGAAATGAGTTGCTAAAGGTCCCCAGTTATATAAATGATAATTGTAGTAAATATCTTGATACTATCTAGTAGTATTTTTAGAAATATTTCATTATTTCTTCATCAAAAGTTATGTTGGAGGGTAACAAAGCATGTATTGTTACTTCCCTTTAAACATGGGTTAGTCATGGACTAAATCATTTGGAGTAGACCAAAGTCAACGATACTATTGTTTATGCATTAAGGAGCAGCAATAGTGTTCCAGGCACAGGCCTAGCCCTGGGGACATGGAGATAAATGAGTCATGAGCCCTATCCTTACTGAAATTACGTTTTTTATTACCCCAAACCCAACTAATTGGCACTTGTCTGTAGTCCAGTTTAAGAAGAAAGAAGGTCAAATACGGAGATGAGGTCATCTTGAGGGATCTGCAGCGGGGAGTCTCCTGGGGGGGGGGGTCCATATCGAGCCCCGTCTGCCGACAGCAGGAGACACGTTCCGTTTCTGTAATGGCCCCGTGCTCCCATGTAATCCCCTCAGGCTGCACTGGTGGGCACATGCCCCCTGCCCTTGGAGATTTGAAATGTGTATATAAACAAACATACATCACAACAGAAACACCTGCGGACCTCTCCTGGGGGTCAGGTGTGTGAAATGGCCCAGGAGTTCTCTCAATACCCTTGTTTCTGTGCATTAGAGGACCTGTTTCTGATTTGAAGCCTGTGTAGGACATGGCCTGTGTTGCCAGAGGGAATTTACATGTTTTTTTCCCAACTTACCCTACAACTGCTCTCTTACTCCTTTCTATACGCTCAATGGCCAAGGCTCTTGCAGATTAGAAAACTCCCATTGGAGAAACAAAGCTGCAGCATGATGCATGGCCAGCATTTTGCAGAGCAGGGTAGAAGAAACAAAACTTTCCAGATGGTGTATCAGTGGATAAAGTCCTGGAAATCAAAGCGATACCTTACGTACAAAAACTTTTGGGCAAATGCATCTGCAAAGTTCAACTCAGTGGAAAGATCCCAAAAGCAGTAGCATTTCTCCCAGCACCCGTGTGACCCATGTGACTGGGGGGCTGGATTCCTGGAGGGAGGGGAAGACTGTCCCACACAAGGGGTTGGTTATCACCAATTTCCTAAGAATTATAGACTGTGTTTATCCACTGTTGACTACGTATGTGCCAGGTGCTCTGTTAGTGCTCTACATACTGGATCCATACTTACTCTCACTTGATCCAAAACAACCCTCAGAGATCACTCCTGCTATTATGTTAATTGCATCAGCAAAGATAGTGAGACTCAGAGAAGTTAAGTAACTCCCCAAGATTTCATGGTCAGCACTCAAACGCATGTCTGCCTAACTTTGCTTGTAACCACTGTGCTCTACTACTTCCTCAGCAGGAAGGAACAGGAAACTAATAGAAGCACCCATCATTGACCCTTTAAGATCCATTGTGTGTTAAGT
Organism: Rhinolophus ferrumequinum; assembly: GCF_004115265.2. Classification (NCBI taxonomy): domain Eukaryota; kingdom Metazoa; phylum Chordata; class Mammalia; order Chiroptera; family Rhinolophidae; genus Rhinolophus; species Rhinolophus ferrumequinum. The sequence goes on along the minus strand of NC_046294.1, from coordinate 28,557,345 downwards.
ATTTATAGTATACATATATGTATGTAGTTTCAAGTCATGCAATATGGTTTTTATTCCATAGAGTGCATTCAATCACTTACAAAAAAGCCTTTTGTTCATAACGTAACTGCAAAACAACATCTGCAACATTTCTAGAGATAAAAATATAAAAATGTCAGCAAGTAACCGGAAACTTTAAAAACTGGGACCCTGCTTGTTTGCAAGAGAATCAATTAGAAATCCTAGAACTGAAAAATCAAATAACGAAAATTAAGGACCCAAAGGGTTGATTGAGTATCAGTGAAAGGATGGGAAAAAAAAGGGAGAAAAATGCTTAAGTAGATAGGTTTAACATGCATTTAATTTGGGTCCCAGAAGGAAAAGAGAGAAAGTAAAAGCAAAGATAATCAATTATTTTATTGATTGATGCTGAGATGCATATATGTTTTTCACATCTTATCTTTTCTACCATCAGGATGTGTCTTACAACTGATGGCATCTTATTTTTGCTGAAGTTGGGCATCAGTTATGTTATCATTGCCTGTGCATGCGAAGATCAAAAGTTCAAGCATCAAAACCTCCAGAATGGGGGTCAGTGGAGTGAAGGACAACCCCAGAGACAATAGGAGAGCATTCTTTTCACCCGATAAGAAACAAACCCATGGGGAGGTGTGTGTGTGTGTGAAGGATTTCAATCAAACATGTTTAACAATATTTTCCAAAGAGACGTCAGCAGTAGGCTAGTTCTACATAATTTCAAAGCCAGACAAAGAACCCATAACTGATGGCTTTTAGTTCCTCTGTGGAATCTTTGAGAAAATGATGCACAGTCAGTAGCTGAAAAGTGATTCAAATGACTTCTTCATGGAAAGAAGTTTTAGGAATACCTGTGTAGGTCATTTATTTTGCTTGTATTTTCCTTGTTGGTTATTATGATGGTTTAATTTTATGTGTCAACTTGGCTAGGCCACAGTGTCCAGATATTTGGTCCAACATTATTTGGTATGTTTCCGTAAGGGTATTTTTGGGTAAGACTTCCATTTAAATGGGTGGACTTGGAGTAAAGTAGATTGCACTCTATAACATGGGTGGGCCTCATCCAATCCACTGAAGGCCTGAGTAGACCAAAAACCTTAGGAGAGATACGAAAGCAAGAAGGCATTCTCCAGTCTCCCGAGTTAGAACTTTCTAACAAAGTATTCCATTAATGGAGTGAGCTATTTTGCAAAGAGATTAATTTCCTACCCATCAAAATTTTCAGGAGGAGGCAGGAACACCTCCTGAAGGGATTCCAGCATTGAATGAAAGGATAGATGAGAAACTCCTAATACTCCTTCTTACTCTAAGGTTCTACCATCAGTTTCCAACAATAACTGTCAAAATCAAAAAGGCTTTAAATAAAAAGCTTTTAAAACTGTTAAATTCCACATTCATATTAACCATAGCACCCCAGTTCCTCAAGTCTGATTGAGATTATACTGGACAGTTAGAGGTAATAGTAATTTCATCTGATTCTTATTCATAAAAATAAAACATTTCATTTACATATAAAAATATGATTTTTTTTTCTTTCTTTTATGAGTTAATAGACACAGGAAAATGGAACTATAGTACAATACCAAGACTTTTAAGTATAGTGGAAGGGTAAACTTACAGGATTTATACAAGTTGTCTAATGTGTAGCATAAGTTTCAATTCAGCAAAAGAAAATAATTTTTTCCTTTCAGCTAAAAATACCCTGTAAACAATTACCGTTATAACTCTAGGTGGTTATTTAATAATCTTGACATTATAGGAAAGTCCACTATGTTAAGGTAGAACTTTCTAAAATTTCAACAAAAGTTATTATTAAAAGAAAAATTCAATGTTTAGGGCTAAAAATGAGAGCCTGGCCAAGAAGGGCAATAACCACATACCCCTCTGCCCACACAGAGGGGAAAAAATGACATACACCTCTCAAGTAGTATGATTCACTCACTACCTGAGAGATACAGAACATATGACCCAGTCCACTCAGAACATATTTTACAAGATATTGTAAGAAATAAATCACTTTTTTTTTATTGCTCGTTGAAAAAATTCATTGTGTCATTTGGACAGCATTGAAATTGTGTTCCTCTAAATTAAGCAGTTTTCTTCCCTCTGGGAAATGTCAAACATGAACCACGATAGGGACGCCCATTGAATTTCTTGAACACAGAGAAACATAGGACCAGGTACTATGTTTCGTGTGGAGGTACAAGGTTGAACAAAAGTGGCATGATCTTGGATTTCATAGAGCTTATAGTCTTGTTGCCATGAATATCACATGAGTAAAACGAAATGGAATACGAAATACTGATTTATTCTTTTTAAGTGAAATAATTTCTTTCCTGCTTTCCCACATTCTAAATAGAAACAGCTCACCCCCCAAAAAATGCAAGCATGTTTACAAATACTAAGCCAGTGGGTTCTGCCCAACGTTTATGGCTATATAAACCGATCAGACTATTTAGCTCAGATTTTAGTTAAGCAAAATAAACACAAATGACATTTCTACACCTTATGTATATAAAGTAATTTTATAATGCCAAATCTAAGGTTTCAATATGAGATGCCTCATGAATATTTATAATGAGTACTCACCTTTTTGTTTTCATCTAAGTTACAGGTAGTTTCACGTTTGCATCAAGAATTTCTGTTCATTTACTTTGACATTTCAACCAGTTATGAGTGCTTCTTAATGTACATCTGTGGATACACTGATTGGCCCTTTCACAAACACACATATTTGAATACAAAAGGTCCATTTTGCCACATGTGTGTTAATGCTACAACTGACTTCATCAACGTAAAAGTCTGAAGAATTGACTATTTAGGAACAGGTTTTCTCCTCTCGCCTAACCCCAGCATTTTTCTTTCTAATGACATTTCTAACTGAAAAATATTCTAAATCCAATCCACTTGCATTGTTGAGTCATGCTAAGTTGTGCAATATTTTGTTACATTCCATCTGGCATTGATAATATAATACAACGTCAGATCTTGAATTTTTATTTAAGTATGTTTTGGCTATAGATACATTTCAAGGTATCATGAAAGTACCTATTATTCAGGATTTACATTGTAAATGTGTTCTATAGATAGCCTTTGTGATGGTCATTAAAAGGTAAACATTTATAACAGTGCATTTCCTATCCAAATGTTAAAAATTATTGGCATTCATTTGAAGAACTTGTTAAGTATCTAAAATTTTATAGCAGCAAGTATCTGGAATATGCCTTGATACAACTTCTGTTTACAGACAAAGTCTGTAAGATATTCAAATACCACTGTGATGTGTTTACAGTTTATAAAAGAATTAAATATCAAGTCCTTTTGGGTGTGTATTTCTAAATGAGCATTAAATGAATTGGGGGGAAAAACTGAAAAATTTTAATATGTGGTGTATGCCAAATGAATGATTGCATTCATCTTCCCTTTGAAGCTTACTTTTGGTTGATGAGAGACTTTTCTCTAATGGTCATTAAGGTCATTGCTGGGAATTAGTTTACTTTTGTAAACGGATTTCACCTGGAAATGTCATTTCTATGCAATCAACTGTATCATCTTGGGCCTATGAGCAATGATGCTAAACTACTGACAGATGGAGAATTTTGAAATGAGTTCCAACTAGTTCTGACAGCCATCACTTCCCACCACCCTTAGTTAAAAATTAACTTCCAGTAGTGGGAAAGGAAGATAATGAAACCTACCCAATACCTACAAAAGATGTTTAATATCACGAATTGTTATCCATCATTTCTTTTTTTGGGAGGGAGATGAGTCGATCTAGGGAGTTATAATGACTACTAAATAAAACCAAAAGTTCGTTACACTATACCTCCTACAAAATTAAATTTATAGTCATGAGAAAGCAGTCTCCAAGGGAAAATCATTGTTATAGGAATCTTAAGTATTGTGTTGGTCAAAAAGAAGCACTAACATTCACCTGCACAGAGTTTATCTAGTTCTATTAGTTTTCAAAACGTTTTTAAATCTTCCCATGAAATGGAGAATAGCAACAGTACATTCCTTCGAGTCAAGATCATCAACATAGTTAAAGTATTTTAAAAAGCACCTTTTGCTGGCTGGGACCCACAAGAGCTAATTAGGCTTGGTCACTGCTGTAAAACAGAAAATGTAAGCTAAGCAAGAGGGAAGGAAGCCTCTCTCATTACTGGCTTTGAAAGCAAGATTATGGACTTTGGATCTTTAATAGTGTAAGTGCCCAGTTGCTTGAATGATTTATACTCTAGTGAGAAAGTCTCAGCATGGCTTTATCAAATCATCAACCAAATAAATGACTGACTTTGGCAGAAGCATTAACTTGGCGTTAAACACTGATTTTGGAAAAATCCATATGAAAGATGGCCAAGATACACAGGCCTATGTTACTATAATTACTGATGGATGTTCTACCTTTTCCCTTCATGCATCTCTCTTCTTGATACCTTTTATCTCCTCCTGGCTTTGCTGCTCATGTGGCAGTGATGGTCAGGCAGAGAAATGGAAGCTCTGCTGATACCAATGCTTGGCTTTTTACTTTTAAAGCATATTAGGAAAAGATGGAAGAATGTTTTTAAGGGAAAATTGGTGGGATTTTATAAGATGAAGAGGTGAAGTAATGCAAAAATTGTACATTTCAGTAACATAAAAAAATGTAAAAAAAGTGACAGCACTGATCATTATAATAAAGGTGAGTAAGTGTGTTTGAATTGGGGATGGAAACTGGAGGATTGGTCCTTGGAAGATGGAGTCTAGTGGAAATGAATAATGTAATTATGGGTAACTGTCCTGCAGGGACCCTGCTCTCTGCGCCATTTGTCATGCAGGGCAGCCTGCGGGGCCTCTAGTCCCGCTCCCCACATAAGAACGCATAAGAATGCAGGATATAGCTAGGCCAAAAAGGAGCACCCACGGAGCCATAGGTAGGGGAGTCACACCACTATAGTCTCACTGGTGGCTGGATCCACACGACTTGCAACCTGCTGTCTGCTTCCCAGCGCGACTGACTGACCAACCAATGTAGCCATGGCAGTTATATTAGTGGCTAACGGCTAACTGGTTACAGCTGATGGTCAATTAGCCACAGCTGACGGCCATCTACTACCCGAGCCAGCACTTTTCCACGTGAGGCCGAGAGCCTGGAAACTGCTCTCTGGGATTGTCCCCACACTCTACCCCTAGAAGGTCTCACCTCACAATCTACGTGACAAATGTCTTCCGCGAGGGTCCCTGTGCGAGGAGCCTGGAGGTGAATGCAATATCCTGGACACAGCCAGGCTCTCTGGACACAGCCAGGGTTTCTCCGGGCACCACCAGTCCTTCTGGGCACAGCCAGACTTCTTGGACTTCTTAGGGTATCACCAGTCTCCTCCTGTCCTCCTGGCAGGCGGTGCTGTCACACTTTAACCACGCACCAGGGCTGTGGCAACACTTGAGGAGGGTGGTGAGCATGCCCGCGTGTCACCGCTTTCACCACCCGGATCCGGAGATGGAACTCTCCTACCTACGTCTGTAAGCTGAGGCCATGTAGCACGTCCACCCCTAGAATATACTCCGGAACGGGGGAGACATAAACCTTGTAGGTACGAGGGGGAAGCCTTCCTTTACCCAGTGGTAAGGAAACAGCTTTTACAGTCACAATCTTTCCCCGTAGCCATCAATGCAGATTGCTGGTCCGGGGAACAGTTCTGGGTTCCCATAAACAAGACTGCAGTCTGCGCCAGTGTCAACTAGGGCCAAAACCCTCTGCACATTAGAAGGGGACCAATGAAGGGACAGTGCCACGTGGGGCCTCGGGTCCCGCTCGTCCTCTCTGATCAGATACCTTAGCCCCACCCCTAGTCAAGCTGAAAGGAGTCGGCCTCAAGCGACCGCATGAAGTCCTGGAGGGACACGGGTCGCGCTTTCCCAGACTTCTCCTTTAGGCTTCTCCGGAATTGCTGTTCCGGATGCAACTGTTTCCAAAGTTCCAACAAGAGTGCATTGGGTTGTCAATCTATTTTTACCCGATTGACCCCTGCTGCCACGAGATCACACCACACCTGTGCGCGTGTTACTCTCTGAGGCCTGCGACCTCGCCCCTTTACTTTTGATTTGGGTTTCTAGGTCTCGACTGCTCGGACCTCCTGTCTTAATTTTCTTTGCCTCCGGCTTTCAACATCCCCTAGGGTGGCCATGGCAACAATTAACTTCATGGATCTGCCGCCCCACATAGGGTGTAAGAATGGCAACCAAGGATCCAAAAGCACTCGCAGGTGCAGTATCCAAAACCAGATCTCTCATACTGGCTGTAAAAAGCTCGTCATTCGGCCCCTGCATATTAGGGTTGAAAATAGCATGTCTCATACCCATTTCATGGATGATTTGAGTAAGTTCCGTATATGACTGCCATTGACTCACAGTGCCGGGCAGCTCGCCGGCCTGTCCCCATACTGTGCGTACCGCAGCAGTGAGCCAGTCCATTAGAGACAAAGGTTGCTCAGGTTTTACCCTTTGCTTCAAGATTGGCTGGGCGTGGGGGTTGGGAGCTACATTGTCTCCACTGGCTTCCTCTGCCTCTGCCTCAGAGTCTCCACTGTGGGGCCCTCTTCTAACTGGCGGACCTGAGCTTCCAGCTCATCCAACCGGGACACCTGGTCTAGCACCTGGGCTATGTCATAAAGCGCATTTTCCATGTTGAGACTGAAGGCCGTGAGGAACATCCAGCCCATGTGGCCAGCTGTAGCCTTCGCCTCCTCCTGCAACCGCTCAGCCAGAGCCTGCAGGACCCTCTCCACGCTGGCCGGAGAGCCGTCCATGTCCTCCCACCCCTCCTCGGGGGTCCAACTCCTGAGAACAGTGACCACCGGGCACCACACACTGTAGGGGCCACACGTCCTCCTGCCCAGAGTCAGACGCCATTCCTACCTGGGCGGAATCTTGCTCACCGTGCCAGGCATTCGATTGGGTGGAGGCCTCGGTGTAAGACGTCCGCAACCCTCAGAGCTTACAGCAGCAGACTACCAAAAGGAGGGTGACACCTTCTATGGCCAAGAGGGTGGCGTGCCATCTGGAGGCTCGAGAGAACCACCAATTCACTGAGGTGTCACGTCTCTCCCAAGCAGACTGAGCTCCCCGTCTCTGGTGCTGCTCTTCATGGGCTTCCCGAGACTTGAGTTTTCACCCGCACAAACTGCTCTACCATCCCTCGGAAAGCTTTGGCCAGCGCCATACCCTCCTCACTGCGCCATTTGTCATGTGGGAGACCCTGCTTGCTATGCCATTTGTCATGCAGGACGGCCTGCAGGGCCTTTAGTCCCGCTCCCCACATAAGAATGCAGGATATGGCGAGGCCAAAAAGGAACACCCACGGAGCCATAGGGAGTCATACCACTATAGTCTCACCGGAGGCTGGATTCACAACACCTGCAAACTGCTGTCGCTTTCTTCCAACTGACCGACTGACCAACCAGTGCAGCTGCGGCAGTTATATCAGTGGCTAATTGGCTAACTGGTTACAGCTGATGATCAATTAGCCACAGCTACCCGAGCCAGCACCTTTCCACGTGAGGCCGAGAGCCTGGAAACTGATCTCTGGGACTCTGTCCCCACAAGAAGTTTCTAAAAAGTGGCTCCAGTGAAAAAGGGAATACAATTGCATTGGTTTATGGATTTGGGTAAGGCAGAACTTGAATCTGGCTAGTTTTAGGCAAATCTGCATTAAGGAGCCCAAGCAATATCATCAGTTTTTACTTTTCTCAATTCTGCTTGCCTTTCTGTGTGGACTTCATTCTGCACAGCTTTCTTCATGAAGCTGGGGAAGATGTCATAAATCTAGGCTCACGTGATCCTCATACCTTGTAACCCAGGAAGGAAACAAATTCTCCTCCGTTCTTAGGGAAGACTGAAGTTTGGATCAGATGTCCTCTTGGAACCAATCATTGTTGTCAGGAAAATGGAATACAGAGTGGTCATGATGGGGGTGTGTGTGTGTGTGTGTGTGTGTGTGTGTGTGTGTGTGTAAAGAGACAGATCCATTAGGAACTCACTGAAGAATGGTTTCCCAAAGAAAAAGTGAGATGGTTTTATCAAACTCAGGTTAGGTGGGCCAGGCAAAACAACAAATATCTTCTATATTACTAAAATGTCACTGTGACAGCTCTGTGGATATGTATTAATACTTGATAACCTAACTTGCAAAACAATTGAATATTTATATAGTATAACAACAAGTAAGGTTACAGGTTTAAATTTTAAATATTTTTTTTTGGGGGGGGGAAGGCTAACAAGACTGAAAAAATTTTAGTAATTAACTAAAGACTATAAGAAACATGGTCCCAAGATGTTTGGCAAAATGAATCTCAACAACATTGCAGTGCAAGTTTAGTTGGTGAAAAAAAAGAAATTCACTGTGGTCTCTAAGTCATATAGGAAATTAGAATTTTATAGCTAAAATGATGAATAGCTGAGATAGGTTAAATTGAAGTTTTGGAAAACAGTAGAGGCCCTATAACATTGACTGCAATATTTAAAAACACCCAGTTATGCACTAAAATCTAGAAAATTCCTTTTTTATAGGCAAAAAATTCCATTGTGATTATTAAGCTCAGTGGTACCTGTGGACTTTTTTTCTGAGTTGGGGGCATCATAGGTAGTGCTCTATAGAACTAGACAGTAGCAGAGCTGCTGGTTGCCAGGAGTGTACTTTGAGTGAGGACATTCTCTTCACACTGTAGAGCAGAGCTAACTGGGGACTAATAAAATCATTCAGTGATCTTGAAATTGAATGGGGAAGTGGAATGAACCAGTAGACTTATCTGGAGAAGGTAGAGGAAGCAGAGGAGAGAACACTTAAGAGTAGTCAGGTGGTGATCTTTCAGACTTAGTTGGAGTAGATTAGTATTTTTTATTTCATGTGAAAAATTCAGGGGAGCACTATGCTTGGAACAAAAGAACATTTTCAAGTAGCATTTTGAACTGAGTAAGAATGGGGGTGGGAGTTAAGAACCTCCCTTAGTAATTGTTATGGGGAAGAACAGGAGGGAATAATTTAAAAAACATACTGTGATTCTGAAATAGCCACATGAAGGGAGAATGGGAAAGGGATGTGTGTGGAGGCTGGTGGTATTGGAAAGGATTCCTCACATTTCATAATTACGACTCCTGGCTGATTTTGTCTTATGTATGCTTTAGGTACACGTACATGCATATGTGGCAGAAATGTCTTAGAACCTTTCTTGACAGCTCTTAACTTGATGGACTAATCCCCATAGTGGCTGTTAGGCAGAACTTGCCATTTGTAAGGGCGGAGTGGTTTGTTAAATGATGGGCACGGTGAGAAGTATAGACTATCTGTCAACTACCACCTTTGGAGGAAGGTATAGAAGACGAAGAACTTAATACTTTACATATACATTTCAAAACCAATCGTCCTGTGCTGATTCTTAAACACAAGGTTCTATTTTTGTCTCAGTGTACAAGTGGTGACTTTAGACTTTGCATATGGAGTCTTACCACCAAAAGATTGACATAAACCAGTGATTTCATAACATACCTTAACTTGAGTAGATGCCGACCACTTATGAGCAAGTTGTGACTATGCAACAAGTAATGTGATATTTTGATTGTAAAAGACAAAAGTCCTTGAAAAATCAACCCGTAGGATCTATAGATATCTTTAGTGATACTAAAGACTTCTATTAGTAATACTTTACCAATACTTTAATTGTTTTTTGATATCAACAATATGAGCTAAATATAACTTACTTATACTTATAAAACGCATTGAATAAATTTTTCCACCCAATTTCAGGGTATAATCAATTTGCCGCTCTTCATCCACTGTTAAATCACCCAATGCCAGGGACCACGAAGTGGAATTGGCTCTCGAGAGATGCTTTTTGTATGGTAGTCGGTAGGCAGAGCGTCAGCCCCACTGCGGATGAAGGCAGTGTATTGTCTGGGGACAACACTAACTCTTTAAACCACATAACATTAACATTCAAAATCTCAACTCGGCCACTATCTAGCCGTGACATCTGTGGCATATTAGTTAACCTTTTTAAGTGTCTTACTCTCCTTTTCTAAGTAAAAAAATAATACATGCTGTCTATGAACTGTCATCTGAAATCCTTGCAGCTAGGAGTTCAGAATTCAAAACATTTTTGTTTCTACTTGTCATAGTCTCATTGCAAAGGCATTATTAGTTTATACAGAAGGCAAAACCTCTAGCTGATACGAATGGCATACAAGAAAATCACATCTTAGGGTATGAGGTGGACCAGGAGGTATCGTCACTGACCTCTGCTAGCTATTCATCAGCACCAGGTAAAAAGATTTCTTTTGAAACACATAATTAATTACCTGAAATAGGTGGAAAGAAATAATAGAGAGGCAAAAGTGATTGTTAAAAAGGCAACACAACCAAAGGTCTTATGACAAAGGGACCAAAAAAACCCAAAAACTGGACATGGTGGCTCTCACCATAGATTTTGTGTGCGCTTCTATGAATATGGATCACCAGTGTCAGAGCTAAATCTAATTTAGTTTTAGGGACACAGATTTTAGTTTTAGGGACACATATTCTTGACACTATTTCTTATTACTCTCACTCCATCTCACACTCTCCAAAACCACATTTTAAGTTGCAAAACTTGACTTACTAAAGGCCTTCAATATTCAACTGGTTGTTAAATGGTTGTTAGCTTTGCTGGACAGTTCGTCGGCCACATAACATTAAAAGTGCACATAACCAAATATTTGTTGTTTTCAGAAGATAAACAGGCCATGCTAGCAGGTGAACAAGGATACCTGATGAAGTGGTAGCTCCATGTACTTAAGTTGTAGCTCCTATAGCAGAAGAAATGATTAAAACACTCTCTCATTATCATTACGGAACCTGTGGATTATTTTCAGACTTGGTTCTAGTGCCATATATCTTGATCTAATCTGAGATATAAATCTACAAAATTCACGTTTAATATAGAATAGTTCAAAGTGTGTAAGGAGTAGTAATGAGACAGAAAAGCAAACATAAAATCTATGTCTTTAATATACTGTAGTAGCATGAAACAATATTAGTATTTTATTCATGGAGACTTTAAATAATATTTACAACTTTATGTACATTTGTACATCAAAGTATTTTTGCAAAGAAAAGTCACATATATGATTAAAATAATGTAAGACTAAACACAGCCTGGGCCATAATTTTATCACTTCTAAATCCTTCTTATTTTCAAAAAATAGTAAGAATAATTTAACTCACTATTATTTTCTAAAATGTCCTAATAAACTTGTTGCAGAATAGTAAAACTGAGCGGCCACCATGCTGACTTAGGGATTTTAAAAGGCAGCAAGTGTTTGAGAAACGTAAAACATAACCTTTTCTGTTAAAATTTTACATTTGCTTAGAATACAAAAAAACAAATGTGAAAGAATTTCATTTTCTGCTTGTTGAAGCTATTTTGGTAAATCTAGCTTTAAGATGGTCTTCTTTCAAAGATTTTAAATACGTTTTGAAAGGGCATGGGCAACAAACCCTTTTAAAAGCACAGTTGTCCATTTAATTTCTCTTGATTTTGAAGTGACTTATCTTAGATTTCCTTTTGAAATACTTCTTCCAAAATTTCTCACTGTTTCTGGCTTTCCTTTGTAGATGTTTCTTTTATATTCTAGAGAAAAAAAAAAAGAAAAAGGTAAATATGGTAGAAACATCATTCAAAAAGAATTTTCACCATTCATTCAACTTATAGAAATTAATTTCTCCATATTGCAAACTGAAGTTTTAGTGCATGTGTGCGTGTCCACACACTCATCCACACACATACATACACACCTGAAGATTAACTTTTGTTATTTTTGAACTAATGAAGGATTATTTCTACCATTGTTCCCTTTCTTTTTTGCATTATCAAATTTTTTTTTCTCATTCTTTGGATTATTTTCCTAGGGCTTTTAAACTTCCATATTTTTCCAATTCAGAAGTATCATTTGAATCCAGATCCCATAGCTCTTTTTTCTTTTACTGCCACCTCTCAACTGTGTTCTATTTGTGCCCATTTTTCTGCTTCTTCATCAGCCTTCACAATGATTTTCTACTCAATGAGGAGTTGTCACAACAGGGTGCCATTGACTTTTTTAGGGATCAGTCTAATCTCTTATCCATTTTCTTGGGCACATTAGATTTTAGTTTTAGGGACACATATTCTTGACACTATTTCTTATTACTCTCACTCCTCAGTAAACAGTACTTTCACTTATGTTCCTTTGTTTTTTTATTTGTACATTGTTAGTTGGAGAACTAAGTTGAATACATTCTAAGGAAGGCAGTCTCTAGTTCTCTTACTTTTCCAGCAATTCCTGAGGTGTATGCAGCCATTTTCACTTGGCTATCCCAATGTACCTAAACTATTATTTTCCCTAAATTAATCTCCTTCTAAGTGCTCCATTATCCTTAATGACACATGATCTTTTAACCTAGCTTTAGCTTTTCTTCCTCGTTGGCAAGCACTGCAGTTTAGTATTATCGTCTACTTTTTTCTCCATAGATATTTTTTATCGCTCTTTACACATAAGATATTAATATTTGATTCATTTTATACTTTATTAGAAAAGAAGCATATTAGAAAAACTAAATCTTTATTATTTGAGAATTATCAATTTATTATTTGATTGCAGAATTATGACTTTCCAGAGAAGTTTTTTCAGGAGACCAACGGAGCAGTACATATCTACACCAATTGTATATACACATTGTTAAGCATTATTAAATATGGCATGCTAAGCCAAATAATCAGAGTAAATTTTATTTTTCAGGACTTTATTGATTTTTAAATTTGCATGAGACATTTCCATTAAACTTCAGGTAAACAACAGCTACTGGCTACCAGAAGTCAGGATTTATCAAAGCAATTGAGAAATTTTGTACTACTCAAGCAATAATAGTTTTCAGTTATTCTTAGAAATACTACTCATTATGTCATGAAATCCCTTTAAATTCCAAGTGCTGTAAGTTCCTTTAGAAAAGAAACCAAACTGGGTCTTAATGATCTTTGTATCATCATAGAACCCAGCACATAGTGAGTGTGTAGTAAATAAATGAATGAAGTCTTAGGAACTGTAGTGTCAGAAGTCTGGACGCGAAGGCTTAGAAACTGGTTGGCACTGCATCCTCCGGTTTGACTGCATGTGTGGTTTGATCAACAGGGACACCACTCCTCCGACCCCCATAATTGAGAGGATGTAGTCACCCGATCAGCATCTTTTTCAACTTGCTAACGGGAGTTACACTACGATTGTAACTAGGTCCAGACTGGAACCTGGCAATAATTGCACAAATAAGTCAGAGGCCAAATTATTAAAGATAATAGGCTAAGGGAAAAATTTCAAGTGGATATAATTTATCTGTAAAATATACTGAATCACTAACCTATTAAATAATACATTTAGCTAATTATTTCAATTATTAAATTATTCACCAATTCTTCTGCAATATGAAGCAGTATAGATAACAAAAAGCGTATAGAATGTAGCGTTAGAAGGTATGATTCTGAATTCTGGCTCTATCATAAAATATCTGTGGGATCTTGGGTGTTTTCTATTTTGTATCTTAGTTTTCTTATCTGTAACATGGATGATCATACTTACGATGTAATAAAGGTGATGAGTAGATAAAAGGACTTTTACATGAAAACATTATAAAAGATGTACTATACATGTTAGGTGATCATGTGTTTAAATATCAAAATAAGAGCTCAGACATACCCATTGTTTGTCCATTTTCTTGTAAGTTCTTGTCACTTGAGTTATCTTTTCGAACACGTTTGGCAAATCCAGAAGTTTCTTCAGTAGTTAAAGTATTTGATGCAGAACTTGAGGGAAACATTTTTAATTTTAGTTAAGCATTTTTTATATCTCTAAGTTCTAATCCAAACTCTACATGCAATGATTAATATTAAAATATTAAGTTGTGAACTCCCATAGAAGTAATTGGAGGTACTAAATACATTTTTGGCCCATAGGGAAATTTAGCTGTGTGTGATTTTAATCATGTTTCTTCGAATCAGAGATTTTGATGTAGGTGTATGTAACAATTCTGTAACAACCTTCCCAGGGTGCTCCGCTGGAATACCAGTAAGCACCGTTATCAAAGAAGAGTCAATAAGGAGCAAGAGGGAAAAACGAGGCTCCTATTACAAATTTGGAGCAAGAACCCTAGGTTTTATTACCCTAATATGGGGAACAAAATCAAGTGAGATTTTTTTGAAAACTTTGTTTTTAAGTCAAAGCATGGCAATAGACTGAAAGTCTCTCTGATTACTGCAGTTAAAGAAACGGAAAAGAATAGCCTATTTTCATTTGTTTAATCTTCAAAAATTTATATCAATCTCACATTATTATAATAGGTCAAATTTCTAACTCGATTGGAGTTGACGTATTATTAAACATCTATTATGGCCTCATGTTTTAGGACATACAAAGTAAGGCACAAACAATTCCTGTCCTGAAAATTTATATAATGGATATATGCTGGGGGGAGGGAAAAATAAGACAAATTCATCAAAGAATAGATGGTAGAATAAAAAACAGTGCCTCAGGTTTTCAAACCACAAGTAGCTGTAGGTTCCTGAGTTTACAAGAAAAAAGAAAAACTAAAAAGATTTTGTGGATGAGATGACTTTTATTATCTGGACACGGAAAATAGCAATCCAATCCTTCCAAGCCCCGAGGAAGACCAAGTTTTAACAGGCAGGACTGGGGGTCCAGCAGAGATAAATCCCCTTGCTCCACACTGATTCAAATAAGCTAATGGCAGGAGATTTCTGGCTAATAAAGATATTATATACTATTTTACAAGTTGATACTAATTCGATTGTTAGATGGATTTACAATTGGAGGTTTTCCTTTTACGGCAACAGTTTGCTCTTTAATCCTAACTGTGGTAAACTAATGGGGGTGCATGTTTATGGAACAGGGAAAACATGGTTGAGTTGTATGCTCATGTAAAGTAGTCAGAAATGGCAATTTAATAGGATAGCAAAGAAAAATAAGTATGAGCACACTGAATGCTGGGAAAAATAACTCAACTTTCTTGAACCTGTAAGAGAGATTAGTGTTCACAAAGGTGATTTTGCCTACTCTGTTTAAGAATGCAAATGATAAATACCCAAAATGGTTACAAAGAAGTACTAATGTTATTAAACATATTCAGTTGTAGAAATTCTCTATTCCTATATGATGTGAAATAAAACAGGTTACTTTAATTCTAGATATTAAACACCCTTTCTTGATAATATGTATATCTGCTGTCCAGGGCAAAATTCTTTTTTGGTCATTTGGGGATTTTATTTTTCGAAAAGATCAGTGTCATTGGTTACTTTCTACAAGTGTTGTTTTTCCTTACAATTTATTTTAAAGTTGTCTTATTACTTTATGGTATGATGCTTCACTTTGGTTAGTTTTAGGACCTTTGTTTTTTACTCATAGATTTTTTTTTCCTTGAAAAATTAAGCTTTTGAATAAATCTATTTGAATACAACTCATATTTCTAGAATGAAATCAAACCTTAATAAGTTATATATTTATATATATAAGTAAAATATACTAAAACATTTTTAAGATTTAGATAAAAAGGTCTACTGCTAAAGTGTTTAAAGTTTATGTTATACATTTATGTTAGATTATAAAATAAAAAATACTAAAATTAGTATGATTCCAAATTCAAATTATGTTAAAGACTATACTGAGAAGAAATTTAAAGACTCTTCTAGTTGTGTGCCTAATATATTTCTGTAACTATTAATAAAAGTTAAGATTTAACCTTTTGTTCCCTTACTTGGGTAGAATGTTTCTGTTTAATAGACATAATGCATCTCATATTCTTTCAGTTGAGATATTTCTAGTTGAAATCATTAATATCTTTCAAAATAAATCAAAAATGTATGGCAAGTGTGAGACCATTTTTGGGTGCTCAGAAAGACTGTGGAACAAGCAAACAAAAACCAACCAATCAAATAAACACAAAGCAAACAAAACCCCAAAACTCTTAATTAATATAATGTTAAGTAAAATTTTACATATGTATATATTGTATTTGGTATACTGATTCATTTAATTAAAACAGATTGCTACAGTGATAATAAATAAGTTGAAATGATTAAAAATCGAATATTCTAAATTTAACTAGTCACTAAAAAATCTAGTTTGGTAGGTTTTTAAAATATCCAGTGCTTTTTGACCGAAATATTTTTTTTCAGAGAATAAAACTGATACAAAAATAAATAACTATGTAATACGACATGGAGCTTTCCCTTCATTTTAAAAAACCGTATTAAGAATATAAACACACCCAAATATGTACATAAAGCTGCTAAGTGGAAAATACCAGAGTTTATTATTCTCAAGCTCATGTAGATTTAATTGGGGGGAAAGGAAGATTCAAAGAAAAGTAATTATGTACATTTCTAGCATTAATCTCTTTTAACCTTAGTTAATGGCAGGATCTAATTATTGGTACCAGAGGGAATGTAATAGAGCAATTAATAGGTTATGAGAACTCTTACTTTCTTTATATGTCCTTTAATATTATTTCACAATATTAGTTGTTCGTGTGGAAGCCTTTTAACTCATCTAAAACCACTCTAAATACACGTTTACATACCTGGACATTGGATTTTGATAATGACTATGTTTACATTTAAAAATTATTCTTAGTTATAAACTTTTGCTATATCGTAGTTAACAAAGTAGAGTATGCATGCTACCAGTGAAGAACCAAAAAAGTCACCAACATTAATTAATGGAAAGAATAACAACCGACACAATGAAAATTAGTGATAAGATGGGTGACACCCATAATGGTGGTTAGCTAGGCTCACTCTGATTAAGTGACTGATTCCCACACACGAGCCAGACTTAACTGCACAATTCAAATTTGTGCGATTGCAAAATATAAAATTTTAAATGTCATGGATAGTCAGAGACATTCAGGAAAAACCAGTCCATTAATCTTTAATGTACACATTCTAAGGGTCTGCTGTACTTTGGTTGGAGGGGAAAGGGCAGAGAGATCCTAAATGCACCTCTGAAATGATACACTACGTGGCACAAGTAAATAGGCTATTTGCAAATTTGTTAACACTAGCCCAGATGAGAACCGGTTCATGGTGGAAAATGAGAAACTTAGAAAGAGTTATCTTAATATCTTACACTCTTTTCCCATAATCACATGTCAAAAAAAAGGGAGAGCAAGTCCATTTTACAATATATAACCACTCACTGTATCTTTCTATTCCATTTAATGTTGCAGGATATAAAGACTATATACTGGACTTCATGTCATATAACTCAGAATATTTATGATTTTTTTCCTTGTCTTTTGATTTTTAGATGATTTACTACTATGTACCTAGGTATGTTTCTCTTTATACTAGTGATGCTTATGGTTTCCAGTGATTCTTGAATCTGTGATTTATCTTTCATTGGTTTTAGAAAATTATTAGCCAGCATTTTCTCAAATACTAGTTTCCCGCACTGTTTTTCTCATTTTTTTCTGGGACTCAAAATATATGTGTCCCATATTTCTTTTTAATTGTGCCCTATATTTTAAGTCTTCTCCATACTTTCTTTTTATCCTTTTGCACATTTGTTTCAATATTTTTCTATCAATCTATCTTCTAGTACACTAAACTGTCTTCTGCTGTGCCTAATCTGTTAAAATAATTTATTGAATTCCTAATTTAAGTAAATTCTATTTTTCAGTTCTAGAACATACACTTGATTCATCTGAATAGAATCTAGTTCTTTGGGAAATTGTCATCTATTCTGTTCAACTTTTGTTAATCAGTTAAAATTTTAAAGTCTCTTTCTGGTAATCTTAATATCTGCATCACTTATGGATCACTGCTTCTCTAATTTGTTTTCTTCTCTTGATTTTCAGTCATTTTGTCCTGTCTCCTGGCATACTTGGTTATTTTTGCTTAAGTGCTACACATTACATATGAAAAACCACAGAGGCTCTAGATCAGGGGTGTCCAAACTTTTTTCAAAGTTTTTCACCAAGGGCCACATGCAGTAAAATACACAAACAGCCGGGCCACTCACTGAAGGTGAAGTACGTATTGCCTCACCTGGTTTTTTTAAGTAAACTAAATATATTTTTGGAATTTGCTGCGGGCCAATTAAAAATGGATTGCGGGCCGCAGTTGGCCCATGGGCCGCAGTTTGGACACCCCTGTTCTAGATGGCATATTCACTCAGAGACAATGTAATATTCTTCTGGCAAGTGGGCAGAATAGAGATAAATCATCTTGATCCACAAAGGGATTGAGTTGGTTTAAGGTCTGTTTCAGGCCTTCAAGAACTGGTCTATTTCTAGTTTGCCCTACTCTTAGAGCACAGGCCCTTTTTCCATGATGATCTCTGAACAACAATTTTCATGTCCCAGTTTCATGAGGACATCAAAACTCTGCTCAATACTATAGACTCTTAGAAGCAACCTTCAGCTTGGTTTCTTGGACTCTTACTCCATTGTGTTTAGAACTTTGCATATATTTTGAGGGCAAAAGCTATACAGAATAATTTTGTTTCCCTAGCTCAGTGAGACTGCTGATTAGCTCTAGAATTCCATTTTCTGCTTGGCCTCTACACTTGATGTCAGGAATTGGCAAATGTTAAAAGGAAAAAAGGGTCAGAGAAGGTCTGGATCTCTACAGCTTGTTTTCCTTTTTCTGGGGATCTTTCCTTTTCCCTCAAGTCCTAGCTGCCTTGATTGTTCTCCAGTAGACTTCAAGCAGCTGTTAGTTGTATTTTATCAGCTTTTATAATGGTTCTTGATGGATACCATGGTCTGATATAAGCTACAGTGTCATAGCCAGAAAAAGAAATCTTTTAATTCATTACATTTTAATCATCTATCAAAATCAATTAAAATAATATAATTTTAGGACTGAAGAAAATTCGGTAATGTCTAAAAGGAAAAATACCTAATGAGTAAAAACCAGAAGAAAAGTTAAAATTAAATGACATTTTTGAAGGCCAGAAGACTTTTTAATTTATATTTAATAATCTGAAACATGGAATACTTTATGCAAATGTCAAGTGAAATACTTGGGCTTTATCAAGATCTCCCTTTGATAATATAAATCCAGTGTCATATCCAGAGCAATTTATTACATGTATGCTTAAATATGAATTCACATTCTAATTATAAGAATAAAAAAAGAACTAGAGAACAAAGTGTAAAGATGATCTTATATAAGGACTGAAAGTTTATGTTAAAGCGTACCTTGTTAGTTTCCGTTTCCTTTTGGCAGCAGCAGTCATTGCCATGTAGGATGGTACTATGTTTTGTAGAGGCAGAGGATGTTTAGTTGACAATGAGGAAAGGGCAAGCCTGTATATTAAATGATAAAAGTTATAAAAGCAATAATAAAAAAAGAGCAATTTTGATTTCTGCTACGGAGAAAAAAGGGGCCACACACATCACTGGAACACCATTTCATATTAATATAGAAAGAAAAACACTGTACTATAAAACTTACTTTGATTGCTCTGGGGTTTTCTTTTGTCATTTTTACATCATAGATAGAGTTGCTATCAAGAGATTTATGCATTCCCAACAGCATAAAAAGGTGAAGGTATTATTCTTCCCATATTTAGATTAGTTGTGATAATATAGATAAAATGAGAAGGATATGTTTGCTTGGAAGACATGGAGTCAACCATACCATAGACATATGACTATTTCAGAATAAGCTGAGGTTTGCTAAACATCAATAGAAACTGGAATTTCCTTTAGTGAAGATATTAATGAATAATAATAAACATGGTACTCTTCCAGCATCTGCCTTTAGTCTGAAGAACAAACTAAATACACCTTAAGGTCTCTTCTAGCCTGATGAGGGTTAATAAACTTAAGATATCAAATTAAAGACTTTAAAAGATTGTGTTAATGGATTAATATTTAGCAAGACAATTAAGATTTAATGAAATATGCTTAAGAGAGCATACTTGATCTACAAAATAGACCTCAAATATATCTAAAGAAGAAAAAGAAAGCTAATAGTTTAAAGGCTACCAAAAAAGACCTCAAATATGTCTAAAGAAGCAAAAGAAAGCTAATAGTTTAAAGGCTACCAAAAAAGAGAGAGAAAAGTTGGCAAACACTCCTTTTGGTACCTTTGTAAAATGTTACTGCTTGATAGTGGTTGTTGTTCAGGTAATTCACTTTTCAATTTCCTGGTGTCTTCACAGACAGTAAATGTAGAGTCCAAGTCCTCCTGTTCGTTTTCTTTGCTTCTGCTGAGAGGGATATCTACTTCACACGACATTTTCAGAGAATTATCACTGTTTGTATTTGAGCTGATGGCCTGAAAACTTGTAGTATGAGACGATGGTTTTAATAAGGTCCCTGTAGATTGATTTTTAAAAGTTTTTCTACAGCCTTCTGGCGTATACACAATAGGTTGAAGTTCTTTGCTGAACGAGTCATTGAGCTGCACACTTTCAGACAGTGAAGACTTTTGGGTAAGTTCTGCTTTCAAGGGAGAAGGCATTAGTTTTCTTCGAGTTCTTTTTTGTGAAGGAACGTTAAGTAGATTAGATTCACTTGACGATGTGCCTGTTTGACAAAATTAAAGACTCTTACTATGTTGCATAAATAGTTTTCCAAAAACCCTGTCAGGAAAAAACAAAACAACAAAACAAAACAAAACAAAACCCACCAATAATAGACTACACTTTCGGCCAAATGATAAAAATTTAAAATAAAATAAGGTGGAAAGAAAAAAATAAGTTTATTGCTAATAATTTTAAATAAAGTGAAACTCATTATAAAGAGATTCTACTACAGAGAATAAATACATGGCTAATATCAATATTAATTTATAGATATAGCTATCTTGAGATATTGCGTAATCATGAAAACATATTTCCAACCAATTCCAATAAAATTCACAAGCAATGTCCAGCTTTCATGTTTGATTTACGTTCAAGATTAACAACAAAAGATATTCAATATTTGTAGGCATGTAGATTTGTAACTTGTTCTATTGCAAAATATCACCAGTTTATTACTAAAGTAACAAGAATGGCAATAATCAATAAAATCCCAGGTGAATGTAAGAATTATATCCAATACTATCCCAGGTATAGCAGTTAATTAAACATTCTGGTTGATTAATTTGTTTCTTATATCATACATAATTGACAGGTTTGCAAAAATTCGATTAATACCAAAGATAAATACACATAATTTGAAGAGTACAGAGTACTCGTACTTGCCCCTTATCATTCTGTAAAAGCAAGTCTCCCAAATGTCAGGAGTCACCAAGTTTAACGAACTTTTCTTAGTCCTAATCCTACAACTTCTGTAGCTTTTCAAAGTGATTTCCCTGTTCTCTGTTACCTTCTTCTTCCTCTATTCGGTAAACGTACACATTTCCCCAAAGACCTGTACTTGACCCCGTAGTCTGCTTATGCCACACTCTTATTTCAAATTATCCTCCGGCTACTACCTTCGCAGTCACCCGGGTCCCAAATAACCACATTTTCTTTTACCTTTTCCTTGCATTTCCCAACCTCTATCAATCCCGTCTTTCTTACACTTACATAGTTAAAACATAATTCTGATCATGGCATTTTTCTAATTAAACACTTTCAGTAATCTAAACAGAAATATAATGTCCAGAGATTTTTAGTAGGGGGATTCTTGTTCGTTGGTCCAAAATTGAGACAATTTTTTTTGCTTGAACTTAAATGTGAATTCCTACCATATCAGACATACTTTAATATTTAAGTACATAAACATCTCTCAAGCACCTTTTTTTTTCAATGTAGAAAGTAATGAATTGCTTACATACATATAACAATAAACTTGATCAGCTCCAGTGTGTTTATCTTTTATTTCTTAATTAACTATTTTTTCTGCTTTGCCTATTTCATTCTGGTGAATTTCATGGTGCCTGACACGTAATAACTTTGTTGGGAGTGTACTGTCCAGGGAAGAAACCAAAACATGTACTTCTGCCCATGTTTTCAAAACATGCAGTAAAATTAGCAAATGATGATATATTTGCTTTATGATATATTAACATTGAAAGCTGAATAAAATAAGTGTTATGTATTTTAATAAAACAATTCCAACTTTCAACCAAGTTAGAAAATACACTTTTAACAATCACCAATAGTACATGCATTATTCTTATTATGTTGGTTGACAATAGATTTTGCTATGGCTAGGTTGACAATTACCCTCTAGGAAATACAATTTAAAAACAGGAAGAAAAATATGATCCCTGTTCTACTAAGAAATTTTACTTTTCTGAGAACTAGATAAATGAGATCCAGATCTTAAAATAATTTTCCACTCCCTTTAACATGACATTTGTCAAATTTTCCATTACCAGATATTTTTATACTAATGCTGCAGTATAAAGACAGTTACTTTTCTCCACTGTGCTGCTACCACCAATTTGGTGGCTATTAATAGCTGGAAGATTAACTTCTTTTCCCATGAGAGGCAGCAGGGGTATATAGAGGATAGAAAACTATATCGAGGATAGAGAACTGAATTGGGAGTCAGGAGACTTGGATTCTATTTCTGGCCTCACCACAACTCGCTGAGTGACCTTGGGCAACTCACGTAAGCAGTGTGGGCATTAGTACACCCCCTCGTTCCTCCCCAAAAGGAGCTACTATTATTTTTATGGATAGGGAATTTTCTAGGATTAGACAATATCTATAAAATACTTAGGGTTTAAAGACAGGCTCTAAAAATATAAAAATGCTTCAACTATTAGCATTACTACTTACAGGAAAAGCTGTATTTACTTTCTAGTATTCCATCAATACCTAACTCCCAGTTGTCACTGAAAGAAAACATTTCACACAATGTCTCACTTTCAGTTTATCAGATATCTAGTTTACCAAGGCTGATGATAAAGTGCAGTATAAACGGAAGGTATTGTTAAGCAGGCACATGTAAGTATTATTTAACTTAGACTACAATGGAGCGTGAAATCTCAAGGGATAAGGATTACCAAGAGTCCCTATTTTTCTTGCACATATCTAGAGATAGATAATCTCTGAAGTGGCACTGGGCAAATTTCCATGATGGCAGACCACTTTTTCACTGCTATTCTTAAGAGCATGAAAATGGGGGTCCTTTAACGAGACACTGAAGAATTAGCCACCTGCTTTCCGGGATACCATAAACGTATACCCAACATCAAATTTTGATATGCTCAGACTGAGTAACAGTTGTCAGTGAAAGCAACAGTAATGTTACAATGATATATCTTTAGCCATAACTCTGCTTTCCTGACAGGATATGACAACTTGAAGGAGAAACATGGAGCTGTGGTAGTTAACGGGGATTCACATACCATTGTTTTGCTGGGCCTGGAAGAAAAGGTGCTATAGACATACAGCATGTATAAAATACAAATCCAGAGGGTTCTTTTCTTTCTATCTTCTCAATTAGTTAATAAAGATAAAATCATAAGAAGGAACCAGAAAATAGATGGTCAGTTCAGGACTATTAGCTGAACTGCCAGTTAGCTGACTAGTTAGTTGCTAAGAAAGGTTCAGGGGATATGTAGAGCAAGGACAAGATTTAGAGGCATAAATAAAAATTGAACGGTAAATCCAATGTACCTATAAAGGGATAATGACACCACTTATCCATGAAAATGAAAAGAACACAATAAACAACTGATATTTCACTTTGAATATGATTTACAGAATAAATACAATTATATAATAAATACTCATTCTCCTTTAGCTAGTTAGGTAATGGAGTACTTAAGATGGGTGGGGCAAACTGGAGAGTGTTGGGTTAGGGGTGTTGTACATTTTAATAGGCTATAAAACCACTGCATATGCTAGGTCTATGTCTATAAAAGAGATTTGCTGTACTTTTCCATTACTGGACAGACAGTAACTTTCCAGAAAAGCAGGCTTGGGGCATTTGTAGTTTCCCCTGATTCAGCCTGAGAAAATACTATCTAACACGATTCCGTAATTCCGTAAATGATAAAGCAGGAACCTGGAGGCTGATTATAATTCTGTTAAAAAGGCACCATGAAATGAGAAAAGAAATCATGCACAGACTTTCACAGCAAGGGACTCTTAGCTGATGGTAGTCAATGAAATAACTTAGCAATGTGTGTACTACACAGGAGGCGGCAGAATATTAAAAATGCATTGTGATGAGGCAGGCAGGCTCTTGGAAATTGGGATAGAAGAGATTGGCAGCCACTTGGGAGGACAGCAAGTCTTCTCTCCAGGGTCTCTCTGCATCTAAGGAACCAGCCCACTGAATCATATACTTGAGCATAGAAGGTAGTAAGTAGTAGTGTACCCTATGGTTTGAAAAAATTTGGTATTTCTAGACCATCTCTTGGGATTTTAGCTCTTCAACATTTTGTAAGTATGCTGCATTTCTATTGCCCTGAAATGGTTATGACCCAAGGGATATGAGTGAGTATGACTTGTTGAAATTCATGTCCAAATAGCAATAACCACAATGTCAAGACATTTAAAAGAAGGAGTCACTGTTACTATTGTCAATTCAGGATCAATGTTTATTTTAATTATGAAATAAAAAATGTTGTAGTCAGCTATGGTGCAAGAGAAACAAAAATAAGAGCACTGCATCTGCATAAAAAAAATTCAGTTTGTTCACCCACATGGCAGTATGAAGCCTGCCATGTTTTAGTCCTAGAAAAAGGTAGAGAATATAGCAGAAAACAAGAAAGTTAAGAACTTATATTTTTGAGGGGAGAAGGCAGAAAAATAAATTATCTTAATAAAGTAAGATAGTTATGACCAATGAGTTATAAATAAAGCAGAGAAATGGAATAGAGAGTGACAGGAGGTAGGTGTTAATTACGAAGGCCAGGGAAGGTGATTTAGGGATGGGATGGGAATATTATCTGAGGCCTGAATGGCTCTGAAGGTGCCAGCCTATGAAGATCTGAGGAAAGCAGCAGAGGAAATTGCAAGTGCAAAGAAGCACTGGCCACAATGACTGTTGGACTCAAAGAAAAGAGAGAAGACTACTGCGATTGAAGTGTGGTGAGTTCGAGAGAGTAGAAATGAGAAGCAGCTGGAGAGATCAAAGAGGACCATGATGTGTTAGGATTTATGGACAAGGGTTTGGATTTATTCCAAATGCAAAGGGCTATCTGTTCAAATTTTAAGCATAAATATGATGTAATATGATTTACATTTTTTAAAAAAGATTGCATTGCTTATTGTGTGGGGAACTGAATATGAATGGGCAAGAGACAAAACGGAAGTCAGTAACAAGGCTACTGCTATTGCTCAGGCAAGAAATAATGAGAGCTTGAACTAGGGGGTAGCAGTAGTGATGGAGAGATGTGAAATAGGTCCTGTACTCCAACAGTCAGCTAAAAATTATATGGAGTAAATCCAGAACACATTCAGTAACATATATGTGTGGTTCATTGCCTGACAATCAGGAACACAGCTAAGAAGTTCACACAAAGGCGTAGTACATGCGTATTATTAATTTTACATAACTTAATCAATAGAAACCACTTTCTGTGAAACCATGAAGCATTTCCACATGCACAATTACAGAAAAGTTCCTAAATGTCTTTCCCTCAAATTTGGCATTCTCTTGTTACTGACATCCCCTTCCCTCACCCCCATGCAACAGGCTGGTGGTCCTGTCCTCACTGAGGAGCTCTGATCCAAGTAAACACAGGTGTCTTCGAATTGGTTTCTTCCCCTCTCCAGTTTGGATGCTGATGGACTTGAGGCAGCAGTTACCCTTTGGGATTTGAGGATATGATTTCTTATTTAGAGATCATGGGTGTTATTATCATGCTGGGATAGGGAAAAGGGAAGAAAAGTAAGGCTAAGGAGGAAATGGTTCTAGACTAAGGATGGCTGATAGAAGTGAATTAAAATGGACTCGGGCTCCTAGGAAGTTGTACAAAGGCTGATGTGAAGGAACGATTTGAGTTAATAGAACGATGTGCAAAGGACATGTCTGTTGAGGCTAGGCACTCTACGTTCTCGGCAAACTCATCTCTAGACATCTCCAAACAACTGAAACAGACTGATCCGTTCCAGACATAGACATCCTATGATTTCAGATACAAGGACTGGCTGCTCCACTCCCAGTATCTTGTTAATTATTGCATTCTATTCCTTATAAAGAAGTCAACACATTTTAATCCATATTTGGTGAAGTCTGAAAATGCAAAAGGTAGTCCTGTAACGAATGTGATCAAATAATATTCAATATACATGACATTAGAACCTCTTCTTTTTGATAGGGAAGGATAGAAAGGCTGAATACTGGAAGAATTTCTCACTAGAAGAACTAGTACTTGGTTGGTCTTGCTTTAGAAACATCCATAGTACAAGAAAGGTTATGAAGGTTAACTATGAGAAAGACAACCAACTTGGGCCAAGGCAGTAACCTGAGTAGAGGCGTCTAGATTCCCTGCCAGATTCCCTTGAAAATGACCACAGAGTAGGTATAGGACAAAACTTGCCCTATTGTGGGTAGTAAGGGAATCATCTGCATTCCAGGGCATGGGAAGACTTCATGAAGGATGTTGTGTTGCTGGAACTAGAATAAAGGAAGGCATGGAAAACACCTTGTAATGTTCCCGCACTCCATCCCTCAGTGCTATCCCTCAGCGTTAAGTGAAAGGCACTGGCAGAATGTCATTAACGCCCCTTAAATTAGGAACAGGGCTGAGGGAGAAAGGGAGAGACAAGGCCACGGGACATAGCAAAATGTCACCATGTGAATACGAGCAGTAGCACTAAGAGGCCCGAGGCCACTCAGTGGAGACAGGAGACTGAACGGAAAGTGCCCAATCGTGTGGGCCCTGCCTGCTCCCAGCACGGGTGGCCACTAAATACACATGAATGAGAAGCTACTGGGCAAAGAGGTCAAGTTTCCAGCTGAGACTACCCGTGGCTCTGGTTCCTTTCCTCCACTCCCTGGGCTGTCATGTCCATGAAGAGAAAGCATTTTCTCCCTATTACTGAACCTTAGTTTTGACTTGATTATCAGCAAGCACATGCCTATACATTCCTATATGAAAAATAAAAATGGCATGACAATGAACAGCAACAGTGGAATCTAGACATCAATGAAGCAATGTCTTCATAGTACTTAGAAAATTATGTCCAACCTAGAATTCTATGCATGGTCAAACGATCAGAAACTATATTGCCATACAAGCATTGTCTCAAAAAAATTTTACTTTCTATGTACCAATTCTCCAGAATCTATTGGGGGATGTATTTCTATAAAATAAGAAAAGAAAGAACATGTGGGAAAAAAGCAAATACTACATACAGAAGCCTTAAAGCCGTCCAATAAAGAAAATTTAACATGTCTTAGCTCAAAAGGGAACAATATTTACTTCAAAACACTCTAGAGGTTTATTTAAAATAAGGTGAAAAATAGTTTTGGCAAGATGGTGTAAGGAAGAAAATGCATATGTAACACAAAGGAGTTAAATCATTATCTATTCAAAGTAAACAATAAGCAGATGATATCTAAAATTGGGAAAACATAAACAGAATTAGCAGTATAAATTTGAAATTTAGAAATTAAGAGAAAAAAACAGCTAAAAGGGGAATAAAAATTGGGAATGGGTAACAACAGGTCAAGGAATACTTCCATAAACATTATAGAACTTGCTATTTTTCTAAATTATGTACATGTGCTAATTAAACTGAAATTTAAAAGTAGGTGGAGGTGGAGAGGGGACAGAAAAAAGGAGAGAAGGGGGAGTCTGAGGGAGACACACACAAACACACATACATGGACACAAACAAATGCAAGAGCTTTTATGGAAAAAAAAATTAATCAGACTTTGGGTCTACAAAGAAAAAAAAGCAGACCAAAAATATTGCTTGCTGTCCTGGGATAGGTAGACCAACTAGCCAAAACTACAAAGCTTTACGTTCAACGGTCTAACTGAAACACGCAAGCAAATAACAGGAAGTAGAATAGGCAATCAAACAGAAGAACAAAATGAATACTCTATACCTAGGGAAGATAGGAAAGATCTTTTTTTATTTACTCTCCACTGCTTTACCACCTCACATCCCTACTGTGTTTCCCCCAAAATAAGACCTAGACGGACAATAAGCTCTAATGTGTCTTTTGGAACAAAAAAAATAAGACTGAGTCTTATTTTACTATAAGACCGGGTCTTATATACTATACTATACTATACCCTAATATATGATATGTTATAATATAAAATATAAATATAATACCAGGTCTTATATTAATTTTTGTTCCAAAAGATGCATTAAAGCTTATTGTTCGGCTAGGTCTTATTTTCGGAGAAACAGGATACTCAGGCATTCTCTAGCATATAACAGAAAGGAAGACAGCACAATTACCTACCTAGTATAAGGACATGGATTTAATCACTTTGCTTTCAGATATCACAAGTGTCCTAAAGATCTCCAGCTTTAGTTTCATATTTCTTATACCTATCTTTACATTCACATTGAGATTCCATATGAAGACAAGATATATTGTACGTTAATTTCTTTATAGGTTTGTTGAGAAATATTCAGATGATAAAACAGAGAGGAGGTCACTTTAAGAATTAACAGATTTTTTACGAATTAATGTTTTCAGACTTTTTGGGTAGATACCCAGAAGAGGGATTGCTTGGTCATATGGTAATTCTATTCTTAATTGTTTGAGGAACCGCCACACTGTATTCCATTGTGGCTGTACCAATTTACATTCCCACCAGTAGTGTATGAGGGTTCCTTGTTCCCCACAGCCTCTCCAACACTTGTGATTATTTGTCTTATTGGTAATAGCCATTCTAACAGGTGTGAGATGGTATCTCATTGTCGTTTTGATTGCTACCTAATTATTTCCCTAATAGGTAGTGAAGTTGAGCATTTTTTCATATATCTCTGTTGGCTGTCTGCTCGTCTTTTTGGGCGAAATCTCTGTTTAAGTCCTCTGTCCATTTCTTAAATGGATTGTTTGCTTTTTTGTTATTGAGTTGTACGAGTTCTTTTGGATTTGGGGCCCTTATCAGAGGTGTTGTTTGCAAATATCTTCTCCCATTCAGTTGGTTGCCTATTTGTTTTGTTGATGGTTTCTTTTGCTGTGCAGAAGCTTTTCAGTTTGATATAGCTCCATTCATTTAATTTGCTTCTATTTCCCTACCCTTTGAGGTTATATTCATAAAATCCTCTCTGAATCTAAGGTCCGTAAGTTTAGTACCTATATCTACCCCTACGTTCATTGCAGCATTATTCACCGTGGCCAAGACATGGAAACTACCAAAGTGTCCTTTGATAGATGATTGGGTAAAGAAGATGTGGTATATATACACAATGGAATATGGCTCAGCAGTAACAAAAGATGAAATACTGCCATTTGTGACAATATGGATGGATCTTGAGATTATCATGCTAAGTGAAATAAGTCAGACAGAAAAGTCGAGAACCATATGACTTCATTCATATGTAGGATATAAAACTAAAAGCAACAAATGAACAAGACAAACAAAAACATCATAGACACGAACAATAGTTTAGTGGTTACCAGGGGGTAAGGGGGGAGGGGAGAGGGTAGAACAAGGAAAAGGGGATCAAATATATGGTGATGGAAGGAGAACTGACTCTGGGTGGTGAACACACAATGTGATGTATAGATGATGTATTATAGAATTGTACTCTTGAAACCTATAAAATTTTCACTCCAAAATATAGAATAAAGATTAAAAAAAAGAATCAGCAGATTTTTTATTACTAGTTTCAAATTAACCAGACTATATATAAATCTAAAGAACAGTTGGGAACTACCTGGAGAGAAACTGTTCAATGAAAAGTAAATTAGGTATTACTTTACATATAAAGGTCTAATAAAATTATCCTGAAATTCCAGATGATCTTTTAAAAGTGTATTAATACCTCACATAGTTGAAAGAGCATATTAGTGATGTAATAATATAAAGTATCTATGATCGCCATTTTTAGAGTCATGAAGCTTTTCTTAAAAATGACTATTTAGTAAAAATGCATATACAATGCTAGAAACTTACTGATAAACTCCTAGATTAGGGAAAAGGGTAGGCAGCAAAAGGTCATATGATTACATAATATAACTTTCAAAATAATTATGTGTAGGATTTTAAAAGTGATCAGAGATAGGCCTACTGAAAGATACAGAAGAGCCTCTCTTCTAAATCCTACAATAGGTTTTGTTTAATGAATCCAATCTTAGTCTTTGTAATACTTATCCATTAATAGTTTAGGAAACATCTTAAAATATTTATATGATGCTTTACGGCATCTTGTATACAACTGAAAATGTGCATTTCAGAATAAAGTGGTTAGTGTTCTATTCATCTGTTCCTGCATTATGGCTAGAGTTTCCCGCTTCAAAAAGTTTGTTTACTGTAAGCCCATACACAGACTTAAAAAGGAAGTCAGAAAAAACATTTTGTTGAGACTGCCAAGTTTTAGAAGCCTTTCAAAAGACTTTTAAGTATTAAAACCACTTTTAAAATGAACTCTAAATGGGAACACTAAAGTTGTGGATTAGATGGAGGAAAAAAATACAATTTTCATCAGTAAAAGTCCAGATTCTAACACAATGCTACCTGGATTACAACATAAGTACATTAACATTTATGTAGTTTGTGTATTATTGTATAGAATAAAACGTTATTAATATAAGCTATTGCTTAAAATAAAAACAAAAACCGTGAAAATTATAATAAAATTAGAATTAATTTGCTTGGTCCACTAAATTGTTTGCTAAGTGGTTAAAAGAAATTATGACTAAATATTTGATATTGGTTTAAGTGATCAATGAAAAAGTAAACAACGTTCATGACACTTGCCATCTCTGCCCCCTAAACTTCTGGGATTTTTAAAGAAAATGATCAACTAATGGCAATGTAATAGAAGCAATACATCGGATATTTTCACTTTGTTAATGAAATATATGCAAGTCTCATGAAGAAGTATATGAAAAAGAAATTAGAGAAATTGACTGCTTATACCTCAAGAGAAACATC
Organism: Rhinolophus ferrumequinum; assembly: GCF_004115265.2. NCBI lineage: Eukaryota > Metazoa > Chordata > Mammalia > Chiroptera > Rhinolophidae > Rhinolophus > Rhinolophus ferrumequinum. Next base: position 28,526,296 of record NC_046294.1, on the reverse strand, counting down.
TAAAAATGTACTTATTGGTTGTATTGTTCTTTAAGCTATTTAAGCCCATCTGTGAACATAATCTAGCCTACTTGATTATTTCTATCTTTCCAATATTTCATTTCTCCGAGAAGTCTACTGCACAGATTTAGCTAAGGATTCTAAAATGTTTCCAGTAGGGAAAAAAAAACAGTTGTTTCATGTCTATCTTTCTAAAAGTAGTTTTAAGAAGTGTCAGTGTATTCTTATTTTTAAAAGATTTTTTTAAAAAAAAACATTTATTTTTTTATTACAAAAAAATTCCTTAAATAGGCCCTGGGATTAAATATTACATATATTAATATATGTATATAGGTAATGTTGTATTACATATGCCACTTCTTACATAATCGTGCGAATATACCAGGATATTATATAATTTAAGATATATTTTATATAATATCTTGGTACATTAGCAAATCAGGGAAGAAGAAATAAAATGATGGTATAAATGAACTAAACCACCTCAGAATGAGAAGTTGGTAACATCTAAGCATAGATGAATGAAGAAACAGCATATAAGCATACTGTCTAGAAATATTAGGTAAATATTAGAAGTTTGTTTTAAGTCATTTAGCATATATTTCAGCAGAAAATAGAAAAAACAAATATGTTTTATATCTATGTTCCTAAAGGTAGTTTTAAGAAATGTCGGTATAGTTTTACTTTAAATTATTCTTTTAATTATTATAAGAAATGCTCTTAAATCAATAAATTATTAATGACAAGTCACATCTGCCTATTATAGAGGAAAAATAACTTAAAACTTACACATCAATGTTTCCTAGTAGGAAAAAATGTAAGGCGCAAGGAATATAAACCCTTACTGAATTTACCTATGACATTCCTGTGTCATAGAAATCATGTAGTTTAGCAATCCACATTTTTTTTTTTTTTAACTAAATTCCCACTTTAAAATGGTGGTCCTAATTCCTGAATAACTACAAACCACCAGGAAAGTCAGTGAGATCATCTCACATACAGAACCAGGATTTAGTACTAAATGATCTCAATGGTCATTTCAACTTTCTTACTTTATAATTGGTTGCTCACAGTTAGAAAGTAACATGCTCAAAGTCATAGTATCAATCATACTTGCTGTTGGCAGACCTGAAGTCTCTGGTTGATTTACCAGGGGAAAGTCAAGTAAAGAAACCAAGTAATACAAAGTAATAACGTGTATAGTTATAGTGAAGACTTAAATATGTCAACTTTTCTTCACAGACCCAAAAATATGAGTAAAAGGCACTGTACCATTTCATCACTCCATAACTGAGATGCTATCATAAATGTGAATACCTTTATAATACATTTATAACTCATAACAATAGATACGTTTATAATTTAAATTGGGTTACATAAAATTAAAAGCCATCATGAAAGAAAGAAAAAAAATTGTATCCTATATGGCAAAGGGTTTAGAGCTTTTTTACATTTATAGATGTACATTTACGTGTGTGTGTGTGTGTGTGTGTGTGTGTGTGTGTGTGTGTGTGGTCAGATATCTATTGATCAATCTATCTACCTATCTATCTCTTTTACAAAAATAAAAAAATAACAGAAAAATAAGGCAAAGGAAATGAACAGGTAATTAATTCAGAATGAACTACAACTGAACAAAAGCACATGAAAAATGTTCACCACCATTACCCATTTATGGTGGTAGCCTGCATAGTTATAATACTTTTGGAGAATTTGACAATGAATATCAAATGCTTTAAAAATGTATATAACTCTTGATCTAGCTATTTTGCTTTTTAGGGGTTTAGCCTAAGGAAACAATTAGCCAAGTTGCAAAATAAACACATACACACGCAGATTTTTCTTTTCTTAACACTCATGTTACCGTGTTTCCCCGAAAATAAGACCTAGCCAGACAATCAGCTCTAATGCGTCTTTGGGAGCAAAAATTAATATAAGACCCGGTCTTTATAATTAATAACATAATATAAAATAACATAATATAATGCCGGGTCTTACATTAATTTTTGCTCCCAAAGACCCATTAGAGCTGATTGTCTAGCTAGGTCTTATTTTCGGGGAAACACGGTAATATGTGAGCGAGGAGGTATTTTGGGAAACTATGCTAAACTAAAATTAGTTGGCAAAGTTCTAAAGTGAAATCAAATATTAATATATGTATTTCGATAAACACTTCTAGTCTACAAATGATACAATTTCTGTACTAATCATAAATCTGGATTCTTTTTAACAGCTTTGTGACTCATGGAATTCATAGTTGCAAATGATACAGGTGAATGGATTTTAACTACTTAAAGGTATGTAACCTTAAGGTACTACTATTGAATTAACCAAACTAATAAACATTTTATAATACACTCATAAGACACCAATGTGGTTACTATAATATTAATGTCTATTCAGATAATATCAGTTATTTAAAATATTACAAAGACAGAATATATCTTTCCATGTATTCAGAATTGTCATAGTCATTTAAATGAATTCAGCACTCTGAGTAATAAATCAACCATAACTTTCTGATACTTGTCTCTGTGGCAAATAGGAAATACCATATTTCCCTCTCAGGCTCGTTTTCCTCGTACTCAAACTTATTTAATATGGGGGAAAAAAGACATGCAACAGAACTTTTTAAATTTGCAGTTACAGACGAACAACTGAACACAGACTTGTGTACCAGACTAAAGGCTAAATGAAATGTATTTAGGCTACAAACATGACTTCTATTTATTGATAATGATTAAATTTTGTTGCCAAATGGAAAAATATATGGACGATTTAGTTGATATACATTTTTGCAGCTTCATATTTATTAGAAATTATTATAGAGATTTCCTATTTTTTTAAACGACATTTCCTTGTATTCAAGTAATTTTAGGGGAAACCTAAACTTACACTGGAACTCTATATTCAATCATAATATCTGCACTATAGTTGTACTAGTATCTTTTATTGTACTTTAAGATAAAACCACTGACATGGGGTGCAAAATTTAGGAAAAGAAAAGGTTAGAGACAGAAATATTACCAAATGTGAGTTTCCAGATGGATAATGAGGAAATCTTGACTTTTCATTTAATGTCAGAAATTTTATCAGTTCCATAAATAAGCTTTCCTGCCAGCACCCCCATCCTGCATGGCACTCAGTGCACTTTCTGTTTTCCAGACCCAAAATAGGTGCATGTTTTACTTCAAGTCAACAGACAAGTGGTTTGGAGGCAAAGATTTCAAGACAAACATCTATCCCAAAATCAAGTACTCACATTGGTAAAGTATTAAAATTAACAAAATTTAAAAAGTTAGTTTCTTCTTAAATTAGAAGTAATATAGGCTTATTAATATAAGAAAAATAAAAAGTCCATATAATAAAACATACAAAATATTATACCTAAGGATATCTTTAATAACAAGCGTATAAGACATTGTGAGGAAAATTTAAAACATTGCTGAGGAACATACAAGAAGATAATGAATATTGAGAGACAAACTACTCTAGAAAGAGATGATTTGATATGTAAAAATATGAAGACAAAAGTTTATAAATTTTAAAAAAGAATTTATTTCCTTAAATTTGGAAAAAATTATTGTAAGATTAATTTTTTTAGTCAGGAACAGCCAAGAACATTTTTTTAAAAAAGAAGAATAACAAAGGGGGACCAGCATTGCTATAGATAAAAAATTATAAATCATCAGTTATTAAAATGACAACTAGCTCAAGGATAGAGAAAAAAGTAAAGTAATAGGATAGAAATCCAACAAACAGAATTATATATGACTACTTACTCTATGCAAACAAGGGTGCCATAAGGATGAATTGTCAATATATGATACAAGAATGACAGGCTCTTTTGAAAAAATTAAGTTAGATTTTTGCCTGGTGTTATCTTACATTAAAATAAATTAGGAGAAAATGGAAGTGAAAATTTTAAAACTTAGAAGATGAAAGGCTTTCCAAGGAATGATCCCAAAAGCAGAGAGAGAGAGAGAGAGAGAGAGAGAGAGAGAGAGAGAGAGAGAGAGAGAGAGAGAGAGAGGCTACTTTGTTTCAGAAGTTTTAAAATTTCAGTATTAAACAAGATATCTCAAAAAAAGAGTAAACGATAAACTTGAAAGTACCTTTGTAAAATGCATCTAACAGGAAAGAGTTAATATCTCTTGATGATCTCACCCAGTCCTATGGCTTGAAATATCATCTAAATGTTAACAACTCTCAAATTTATATTTCAATTTAGACTTCTCCTCTGAACTCCAGATTCTTATATCCAACTGCTTACATGATGTCTCCACTTGGATGCACCTTAGACAAATTAAAATGGCTCAAATTGAAGACCTCATCTTCTACCACCCCCACCCTAGAAACCTGTTCCACCTGAAGTCTTCCCCATCTCTTTTAAGATGATTTGATTATTTCAATACTCTTGAAGAACATTAAGAGTCATCCTTGACCTTTCTTTCTCTCACATCCCAAATCCAATTTGTTAGGAAATCATGTTGGCTCTATCTTCGAAATATATTAGAATCTGACCACTTCTCACCAACTCCCACTGCTACCAATCCTGGTCTGAGGCACCACCATTTTTCAATTGGGTTATTGAAATAGGCTCCTTTTTCTACCCTTGCCATGCTACGGTCTATTTTCAACACAGTAGCCAGAAGAATGTTTTCAAGACATGACTGAGATATTACTTCTCTGCTCCGATCATGCTATGTTCAGAGTAAAAGCCTATATCCTTATAATGACCTACAAGGTTCTAAGCGATCTGCCTTCCTTCCCTTTATCTCCATGATCTCATCACTGTCTACTTTCCTTCTCTTTTTACCTTTACATCAGAAGTTACATGTCCTTCTTACCATTCCTTGAATATGCAAAGCAAACACCTGTGTTAGAGATTTTGCACTGCTTGGTCTTTCTACCTGAAAATAAATCTCTTCTCCCAGATGTTCACATGGCTAACAATGTGAACATATTCACATTGTATCAGTGAGGCCCTCCCTGACCATGCTGTTTAAAGTAGCAAGCTCTCCCGTCCCACTCCCAAACTCTGTTTATTTCTCTTTCCATAGCACGCACCACCTTCTAAGATTCTGCTCAGTTTAATTATATTTATTGTCTGTCTCCCTGCACTAGAATGTAAGCTCCATGAGGAAGTTCGTTTCTTTCCTTGGATGTATCCTTAGCATTAGATAAGTGCCTGTGTAGGGAAGATGTTGAGAAAATTTGCCTTCATTGGCTGATGTTATCTTTTGTCTGTTAGCTTTTTGTTCCCCCACATGAGACTGCATGTGGGGTTCCCTCATGTGAGAGACTGTACGTGAGGTACTGGTTAGCTTTTTGTTCCCTCACATGTGGAAGACTGCATGTGAGGTTTGTCCCAGACTAACTCTTGAGTTTTTTTTTGTTTTTTGTCTATTTTGCCCACATCAGCAGATGAGGTAGAAAAGTAACTAAGTTATAACAGGCACGTTGCCAGGCTTTAGAAGGCCTTGGGCCGATGGTCCCAGGCGAGAACAGTAGGCATTGTTTGTCCAAATGAACTAGCCCTTCAGCCGGATAAACAATATTTTTATCACAGTAACTGCCAGAGCCTACCAGAACTGGCCATTCCCTGAGGGGGAGGCAGGAACAAGGAGCTTGGCTCTAGGGTACATCTGAGAAAATACATGTCAGACCTCAGTTGGCAGTGTAATTTTTGTCTTTTGTCATTGGTGATTCTTCATCATTTTAACATTTTGGAAACTCATATACAACATGCAGCTTACAACACCAGGAGACGCCCTGACTTCCAGCCTCCGACCTGGTGAGGTCTGGCTGATTCCCGACCTAACCAGGGTTGTTCCCCATGGTTAGCCTTTTAGAGAAGTGGTTAGCCTTTTAGAAACTTGTATGCAGCTTGCAACCTATAACATCAGGAGACGCCATAACTTCCAGCAACAACAACAATATCAACAACCACAGCAACAGCAGCAACATTCTTGGAAACTTGGTAGCATTTTGGAAACTTGTATGCAGCTTGCAGCATCAGGAGATGCCTCAGTTTTCCAGCCACGGACCTGGCTAGGTTTTGATTCCTGACCTTTCCACTGTGTTTCCCCATAGATTGGTAAGCTTTTGGCACCTACTGTAATAGTTGCTATCCTATAGAGTTTATTACTGCACCTAAATACTCCTAATTGATGTTATTTGTATATTTAGCCAAGTAATTTTTGATCAATAATAAACATATATGGGCATGTCTTAAACTCATATATATGTATACTCCTTTAGCATAACATTGTTATTTATATATAGTTTAGTCTTAACCGCCTTTACTTTCTATCATTAGCACATTGTTTTAATAGCCTTTGTTTTTTGCTATTGCATATTGCTAAATAAACTGATTAGATATTGCTAAATAAATTAATTAGTCCCCCTCTAGCGCAGGCTCTTTTTTCTTTTCCTTGCTCGTCATTACAGCTTGGCACATAGTACAAGTTAAATAAATATCGTTGAATGAATGAATAAATATCCGTACCTTAACCTCTTGTAAATAAGTAACAATATTTACAAAACATGACTATGCCAGAAAAATGTTCAAATGATGGTTTAGGTCATTCATGGAAAAGAAAATAGATTCTTAAATAGATGAAAAAAAAATGGAACTATCTTATATATTAGTAAACAAAGGAAACATGAAAAGAAGATAATGTTTTTAACTATTAAACTGGCAAAGAATCAGTAAGTAATCAGTAAAGCAAAACAGGGAGAGAGAATCCAAGATTTTAAAAATTTAATAGATACATCAACCAATGACAAAGTATGGGCGTTCTTTGGGTACTGATGTGAAAAAACTGTAAACAAAGAAATCATTTGTGAGACAATGAGGGAATCTGAATACTGATTAGATATTTGATGATATTAGGTACGCATATGGAAGAAATGACATACTACCTGAGATTTCCTTCAGAATAAATCCAGTGTACATGCAGATGGAGCAAAGAAAGCAGATGGGGTTCTCAAGACTAGCCATGAGATAATTCTTAAAAGGTAAGTGATGAGTACGTGGGGCTCATTATAGTATTCTTTGGACTTCTATGTGTGTTTAAAAATGATTTTTTAAAAATTAAAAATGGGAAATATTTTACTACCAAAAGCTGGTGAGGCTAAAAGGAGAAAATAGCTCATTTTCCTACACTGTTGATGGGAGTTAACGTTGGTATAATCAGATAGGGGAGGAGGAATTCCTTGGCAATATATTGCCAATATATAAAAAGCTCAGAAAGTCCAGAAAGTCCACTTCTAGGAATTCATTATGGGAATAATCAGACATGATCACCAGGATAAATATATATATTTGCTTAATGCAATATTATTTATAATAACAAAAATTTATTAAACAACCTAAATGCCTAATACAGTAAATTGATTATGGTTAAGCCCATCAGACTTTCAAAAACACAGTGTGTGTTTTAAATACAGAGAATTTAGTGGAGCTAGTAAACACTCTTTAAAGGTCCCTAAAACACCAGAAAAAAATTCATATCCGACAGCATTTAATATTTTTGAAATTTAACAATAAAACCACTTGACATTACCTGTTTACAAGAGCACAGGAAAAAGTCAGTATACATGTGTAAGCTTAAGATGAATGAGACCCATTTGACTCATGTTTTGCTTAAGTTAAATCACTTCAATTTAACTTCCAAAATTTGTTAAGACTATCATTTATAGTATAATTTTGCAATGTATGCTATCTGGGTATTGCTTCATGTCTTCAGAAATGCAAACGTAAATTTTACTACTTATACTTTTGAAAATGAACTTCAATATTCTAAGAGCAAGAAAAATCAGTATTTATTAGTGACCTCAGTTTATACTCCTTTGCTGTTATTCATCTTTGACTCTCTATTAATAATGAATATAAAATACATAATTCAGGGAATAGACAAGACATACTAAGCAAATAATCTATAAAATCATGTGAACAAAATGTTAAAACAACAAACTAAGAAGAAGCAAAATAAAACAAAACTCACCTTTTATTAAATGTTTTCAAAAAAAAGAAGACAACATATTTATATAATGTAACATTTTAATAGGCTTTCCTTTTGAAAATACTATGAAAAGGAACTAAGAGCCAAATAAATGTTTTGTTTTACTGCTGACAAATATTGGCTATTCAATTACACTGTAAGTGAAATATAGATTTTTAAATAAGGAATAATGAGTATCATATAGCAGGTGGTCAGTATTTCTCCATCTTGGTGTTAAAACCATATTTCCTCTCCAACATCTTGAATACATTATATGGAAAGAATCAAGACCCAAAAGGTATGAGAGAATCTGAAAAAAATCTTCAGTTTTCTTTCCAAAGATCTCAACTAGTTCAGTTCCAATACGGATAATGCTTAACAAAAAGAAAAACTCTCTCTCTATAAATATATATGTATATGTATGTGTGTGTGTATATATATATATATACACACACACACATACATATACATATATACATACACACACACATACATATACATATATACATACATACATACATACATACACATACATACATACATATATATATATATATATATATATATATATATATATATATATATCTCCAACTTCCCTGTCACTTTAATGTAAAATATAACATCAGGAATTTAATAATAGAGACGCAGGTAATTCAGACCAATGTCTCTACTGAAGACAACTAAAAAAATCTGGACAAAATATAAAAAAACAAATGCTTTGAAGGCACAGGAAGCTAACAAGATTGTGAAGAGTTGTAGGCAAGTATTAGGAGGTAGGTGGAGGCCAGGAAGGAAATGTCTGCATTTACAGGTATTTTCCCCTTGGGGTTGTTTGCTGATGCTGAAGGATATGGCAGAAATGTTTAGCAACGTTGTTGAGAGCTTTGTAGGTCTGGGGTGCTGGAACCGGAATTCAGGGCCCACTGAAAGGAGTTGTTCATAAACCGCCCTTGCTTTGATTTGGGACCATGAACAGCTAAACACTAGAGAGTAAATCAGGGTTGGCATGTCCTTGCAGAAGCAGCAGTTCAGTTTCAAATGATCTTAGTCTCTAAAATTGTACTGAAGTGATTTTGGATTGCCATCAGGTGCCTAGAAGAAGCACATGTAAATCCTCCCTGAAGGAAGACATTATTATCAGAAACCCCAAAGTATTTCTATAAACAATTCTGCAAATACATGTCTGATAAATAAAAATTAGCATGCATTTAAGGAAATGAAACCACATGAATGAAAACCAGAAGAAAGACATAACAGAAACAGGCCCAGCAGGTTCCAGACTTGGAACTTCTCAGACACAGACCTTAAAATAATTACGTGCATTTGGTAGTGAGAATTTTGCAAAGAAATGGAAACTATAAAAAGAATCAAATGGAAACTCTAGAACTGAACTATAACTGAAATTAAGAACTTGATGAATTTAAGAACCATTTGATACAGCTGAAAAAATAAACTACAGAATACGTGAAAGAAATTTCCAGGAAGAGAAAAAACAATGAAAAGCAGGGGAAATTAAAAGGCATTAATAAGACAATGAGAAGTTACTATGCAATAAAATTGGAATCCCAGAAGTAGAGGAGAGAGCAAAAGTGGCAGGAATAATATTTGAAGATATAATATTCAAGAACTTTAGAAAAACTAATGAAAGATAACTGAGACACAAATTCAGAAAGGTCTATGAACCCAAGTGGAAGTAGAAATAAAATTACATAGGCACAATACAGCAAAACTATGAAAACCCAAAGAAATACAAAGAGAAAATATTTTAGGAAGCCAGAAGTCAGAATACATTCAAGGGTTCAACACTTAAGAATGAAAGCTGACTTCAACAGCAACAACCAAAGCCAGAAGATAATAAAACGATTTTTTTTTTTAAAGTGCTAAAAGAAAAGCCCAATAAACTAGAATTCTATACCCAGCAAAATAGTCTTCAAGAAAGAAAAGTAAAATATATACATTTTCAGATGCATAAAAATTAAGAAAATTCATTATCAGTATACCCACTGTAAAGGAAATACAAAAGGTTCTTTAAATAAAAGAAAAATTGTCCTGGATGAAGATGCAGAGGTGCTGAAAAGATGTAGAACAAAAGAAGTAAATGTGAACATTGACTGTATAGACAATAAAAATAACATCCTACGGTTTTAAAATATACAGAAAAATAAAGTACATTCTAACAATGATATATATGTCAGGAAAGGGTGAAAACAATTAAAGAAAAATAAGTTTCTAGCACTGTCTGAGAAGAGGGTGGAAGTAACTTTGTTCAAATAGTTACTTTGATAAATAGACTTTGATAGGGCAAGGATACATATTACCCAAAGGGTAACTACTAAAAGAATACAAAAGGAGTGTATAGCTTCCAAACTCACAGAGGTGAAAACATAGGATATTAAATATTACTCCATTATTTCAAAGGAAAGTTCAAAAGAAAAGGAATTTAGAATAAACAGAACAATTAGAAAGCAAATCACAAGATGGTAGATTTAAACCTAACTATTAATAAATTGAAGTAGATTAACTAAAATATACAGATTGATAAATGGAACGAAAAGGCAAAACCCAATTATGTGTTTATAAGAGACAAGTTTGAAATAAATATAAGATTATAAAAAGGCTTAATGTGAAAGAATTGGAAAAAAGATAAACCATAAAAACACTAGGCAAAAAAAAGTGGGGTAGCTATATTAATATAGACCAAGTAAACTTAAAGTTAAGAAAAACTACTAAACGAAGGGCATCTTATAATAAAAAAGACGTAAGAATTCTGAAATATACAAATGTAAAAATGTAATTTCAATAAAAGACAGCAACAAACCTCTCCCCCTAGATGATGTCCATGCCTCAGCCCCTGGCATCTGTGAATGTGACATTACATGGCAAAAGGAATTTTGTAGATGTAACTGAGGTTATGGAATTTTAAGACAGGGAGATTATCCTAGATTATCTATTCAGTGGGCCCAATCTAATCACATAAGCACTTAAAGCAGAGAACTTTCTCTAACCGTACGAGTACGCAGTAAATATGAAACAGAAGAGAAGGTCAGAGAGATTCAAAGCATGAGAATGATTTAACCTGCCTTTGTTGGCTAAGAGATGAAGTGATGAAGAGGGCCATGTGTCAGGGAATACGGGTAACCTCTAGAAAGTTAGAATGACCCTTGGCCAACAGCCAACATGAAAACAGCGATCTCAGGCCAACAGCCACAAAAAACTGAATTCTGCTAACAACCAGAATGAGCCTAGAAGCACATTCTCCACTAGAACCTTCAAATAAAGAGATTGAGCTGGCTGACACCTTAATTTTGGCCTTGTGAAACACTAAACAGATTAACCAACTGATCCTGCTGGATTTCTGACCTACAGAATTCTGAGATAAATCAATGTTATTTCAAGTTAATATGTTCGCGTTAATTTGTTAGGGCAGCAATAGAAAACTGATACAAAAATAGAAAAATCAACAGTAATAGAAGTAATTTTTAACAGGTCTTCTCAGCATATGATAGAACATAAATTAAAACAAACTCAGTAAGAAAAAGATTTGAAGAACACAAACAATGTGACCTAACTGACTTATACAGAATACTGCAACCAATGGCTGCAAAATATACTCTTTAAAAGCATACTTGAGAAAGTAATACTACCTAACTACAGGCTGGGTGTAAAGCAAGTCTTCACAAACTTCAAAGGATTAGAATCATACAAAATGTTTTCTCTAAATACAATTCCATTAAGCTAGAAATCAATAGTTTAAAAATAGGATGGAATTTGCCACAGCTTTTTCATATTATAAAATGCTACATATGTCAAAGAAGAAATTATAACAGAAATCAGAAAATATTTTAACTAAATAATAATGAAAAATATTATGTATCAAAATATGTGGGATGAAGAGAAAGCTATGTTTAAAGCTGTGTTAAAAATAAATCTATGGACATAAATGCATAAATTAGAAAAACCAGAAGCTGCAAAACTGTTATTCTCTGGGGCAATTGAGATCTTGCTCCCTGGCATATGTTATCAGCTTGGCTCAAATAACTCTTATAAAAAGTGAAGAAAAAAAAAAAAAGGTAAAAATTAATGAACAAACATTCATCTTTATAAGTTAGAAACAAAAACAGCAACATAAACCTAGTGAAAGCAGAAGGAAATAAAAATAAGAGCAACAAGCAGATACAATGAAATAGAAAACAAAATATACAATGAAACAGAAAACAAACATCCAAGAGGAAAGAACCAACAAAGCTATGAGTTTTTGTTGATTCATTTGTTTGTCTTGTTCCTTTGTTGTTTTCAGTTTTATAAACCACATCCCAATAAACTTTAATTGAAAAAAAAAAGCAAACATTTGAGTGACAGTTCTGACAGGAAAGGATAATACTAAAAGAAATAAAATCAAATACATAAATTATAGAAATTTACCTCATCCCCTCTTAAAATCTATTGATATAACATCAGTGATGGAAAAAAGCAATAGGTGCCACAGGAGAAATTGGGTAACTTCTGAAAGTTGGAAAGCAGATGGATCAGATCAATGTTAAGAACTAGAAGAGAAAAATCAGGACCCTAGCTATCATATATATATATATATATATATATATATATATATATATATATATATATATATATATATATATATATGAACTGCTTTTTCCCAATCTATGATCTCAGAAAAAAAGACTGGGGATAACTATAAACAATAATTAGCAGATCAACTACTCCACAGATTTACTGTGGTATTGTATGGTAAGCTTTGGAAACAAAGAAAGCAGAGTAGGGCTTTGGGGAATCTAGACTTCCAGAAAGACCGAAAAGTTTGGAGGTCAGAGAGAAGAGCAGGAGGGGAGCTGTAACCAGAAGCAAATCTCGAAAGCACTCCAAACAAACAAACAAACAAACAAACAACCCCCAAACCCTCAAGCAAACTAATAAAAAAACCAAAAACTCCACCAATTCAAATGAGCAAAGGATACATCAGAGAAGATAAAACATCAGTAGTAATTAGAGAGTTGCAAATTGAAAAAGAATATACATTAGTCTGGTATTGCTGTTATTATTTTGGGTCACGGTAAAGACAAAAGGGAAAATTTTTGAGAATTTGACAGATTACTTCTTTTTTAAAAAATTTTTTGTCCTCTGACTCAGCGAATCAGTTTCTAGGAATCAGGTACACATGCACAAATGTGAACACACAGGCATACTCTGTGATGCACCCTTCACCAAAGAACAGTAGTCAAGTAAATTATGGTACATCTATTTTCTGGACTCTCACAACTGTTAAAAGAAGTAAGGTAGATTCATTATGTATGGACCTTAAAAATGTTCATAATAAACTAAAGAAGTAGTTGTAGATCAATATATATAATGTGCTAGTATTCACACGAAACCTAACAAAAAGCTAAAGAGTTGGATTACCTAACACAAATTCTCGCTCTGCAAAGATGACCAAACTATCAACAGCATTTATCTCTAAGATAGGACACCAGATTGGGGTCCTGGGGAAAGTCAAAGAGAGCATTCTACTTCTATATGTACCTCTATGTTGTCAGAATTGTTTTAACCAAGATTTTATGTTAGTTTTGCAATTAAAATGTTCTACGTGCACTTTTATGAGGAGAGATATTAAATGATCTGCAAACAGAAAAACAGTAAATTCTATAGTTAGTTGATCTTAAAAGCAGCTTATTATATAAGTATTAATATTCTTAATTAAAATCTTTAGTTCATAATGGAGGTTACATTTAAAAGAAAGATGGAAGAAAAATTAGTCTATCAAAAATGGGTAACATAACTTAAAGGTTTTATTTCTAAAGTTACTTAGAACATCAAGCATAATTGCTCTTAGACCTTTGAAAGATACTGGTTATTGAAATGATTCCGAAGCTAATCTCCCCATTAATTCACACAAAATAGCCTAACCTATTAAAAAATAAATTGTTCTGTAGATTGATATATAAAGGAGGCTACCCTTTAGAAATGTCATTATTTACTTAATAAAATAAAAGCTGTACTTACAACAGGAAACAGACTGAACTGGAGCAAGTTGTGGAAAGGTCATAAGAACAGAAACTTGAGGTAGATCGTTTTGCTTGGTATGTTCAATTGTTTGATCAGCCCAAACAACCACTTTTTTCCTCTCTACTAAATGTTCAATTTCTTTGAAGTCAGACTCAAAATCAGCATTTGACAGGCCAGCTTCTTTTAATGCACAATACTGTTTTCTTAGGGTTGGAAGTAAAGCATTCAATACTCTATGTACAGAAAGTGAGAAGATAAAGAGACAAATAGTAAATTTTAAACACATTATTACAGTTTTATGTAACATCCTAAGTATTAGCAGATCATTAAAATGGTTCCCTGCATAGATTTCCTTTTAGAATATTTCAATCAAATACCTCAACATATTCTTAATACATTAAGTACAAAGTGGGAAGACTCTTGGATGGGAATTACAAACACCACGCTATAGTCTCAGCTAGCTTTCATTATCTTCTATATGATCTGGGATAAAGCACAACTTAGTTGTGCTCTATCTGAGATCATATAGAAGCTATTGATCCTCTATTACATGGGGATCAATTAGACAGACACTACTTATAATAGATTATTTTGAGACCTACATGAGTTAAATACATACAAAAGCTTTTTGCAAAGCATAGTGTGATTTATAAATCAAATATGTCGTAGCTATTGTTAATAAATACCATGGATTGAAATGAAAAATTAATACTCTGTCAACTGATGCGACTCATTTTAGGTACATAACATTTAAAAAAATAACAAAAACAAAAGAACAAAACAACTTTCTTTTCAGTTAGCTCATTGTGAGCTAAAGAAGTCGCTTCCAAAGCTGTTCCAAGGGGTCCCAAGGAGAAAAGTTGTGGACGAGGAGGGTGGGTGTGGGGAATCCATGGGTCACTGGATTCTCGGCTCTGATTCAAAACCTTCCCTATTGCTGTCATCAGAGCAGTACTTGAATGTATCTTTTTATGTATTAGACCTCCACGTAAGTGTTCACTGAAGATATGCCAGAGTTAAATAGTTATAAATTTATATACTCAATCAATGATCCTAACTTTTAAGTCAAGGAAGATATCAAACAACATGGATGGTATTGAAACGATGTGCTCCTGGTGTTCCCGTTGACTTACAACATCAAGGAGAACAGGACCGTTTGAAATACGGATAGGTCAGTGGGAAAAGAACAGGCATTAATTCTAACACAAAAGGAAAATAATTGCTGTATTATCTAGGAGTCCGAAATATTTAGATAGCAGTACAAATAAATAGTCTGTGACACTTTTCTTTCTGGTAAGGGTGGGGAGTACTCCATTTAAACCAAGGAGGTAACAACTACAGGAAAAAGTCAATAAAAACAATTATTTATTGAGAACCTATACAAATCAGGTGCTGTGCAGAGGCGTTAACACAGCAGGCCTGCGACTGCTCTCCTCAGAAAGGCTTGCTAGCAAAATTGGCCATTGGCTGTCATCTTAAACCTTGGATTTTGACAGGGTTCTCGTCATTTTCAAAACTGACACAAGTGGCTCACTGTGCTTAAACTCTTTGTACCAACAGTGTGGTTTACGCTGAATGAACAACTGCTGTCCTTCTGGAAAGTCTGGAATTTGGGTACATGCTAGGCAGAGGGTGCCTTTGCGACCAGCTACCAATAAAAAAAATCCAGGGCATTAAGTGTTCGTCTAACGAGATTCCAAAGTCGGCAGCATTTCAGATGTGTTGTCACAAATTGTTGCCGGAGGACTTAAGCACATCCTGTGTGGGTCCACTGGAAGAAGACACTTGAAAGCTTACATCTGGTTTCCTTGGGACTTTGCTCCTTTTCCTCTTGCTGATTTTGTTTTGCGTGTTTGTGCTTTTGCTTTAATAAATCATAACAAAGAGTACAGCTATACGAAGGGTCCCGTGAGTCATTCTACTAAATCGTCAAATCTAGAGGTGGTCATAGGGAACCATAACATGTGTTACGTATGTATGTATGTTTGTACGAATGTATTTACACATTCATTATTATTTGATTCAGTATGTGTCTATATTGAGAAATCATCACCACAATAAGTCTAGTGAACACCCATCCCTATACACAGTTACAGAATTTCTTTCCTTGTGATTAAAACATTTAAGATCTCCTTTTATCAACTTTCAAATATGCCATACAGTATTATTAACTATGGTTGCCATGCTACACATTACCCCCATGACTTATTTATTTTATAACTGAGAGCTTGTACCTTGGAACTCCCTTCACTTATTCTGTCCATGGTCCACCCTCAGCCTCTGGCAACCAGCAATGTGTATTCTATCTATTAGCTTGTTTTTTTTTTTTTTTAAGATTACACATATAAGTGAGATCATATTGCATTTGTCTTTCTCCGACTGACTTATTTCACCTAGCATGATGCCCTCAAGGTCCATGTATATGTTTGCAAATGGCAAGATTGGCAAGATTTCATTTTTTTTTATGGTTGAATAATATTCCTCTGTGTGTGTGTGTGTGTCTCTGTGTGTGTTTACTATTTCCTTATCCATTCATTCGTTGATGGATACTTAGGTTGCTTCCATATCCTGGCTATTGTAAATAATGCTGCAATAAACATGGGAGGGTGCATAAATCTTTTCTAATTAGTGTTATCATTTTCTTTAGATAAATATCTAGAGGTAGAATTGTTGGATTACACAGCAGTTTTATTTTTAATTTGAAGAACCTCTACACTGTTTTCAATACTGGCTGTACCAATTTACATTCCCAACCAACAGTGCATGAGGGATGCCTTTTTATCCACATCCTCACCAATATTTGATTTCTTGTCTTTTTTATAATAGCTCTTCTAACAAGTGTGAGGTGACATCTCATTGTGGTTTTGATTTGCATTTTCCTGATGATTAGTGATGCTGAGCTCCTTTTCATGAACCTGTTGGCCATCTGTATGTCCTCTTTGGAAAAATGTCTATTTAGACCCTCTGCCCATTTTTAAATCAGATAGTTTGTTTTTTTGCTATTGAGTTGTATGAGTTCTTTATATATTTTGGATATTAGCCCCTTATCAAATAGTGATTTGCAAATATTTTCTCCCATCAGATAGGTTGGCTTGCTTTAGCTGTGCAGAAGCTTCTTAGTTTGATCAGTGCCAGTTGTTTATTTTTGCTTTCATTGCCTTTCCTTTTGCTGTCAAACCCCCCAAAAAAATTATCGCCAAGTCTGATGTCAAGGAGATTGCTACTATTGTATTCTTCCTGGAGTTTTATGGTTTCAGGTTTTACGTTGAAGTCTTTAATCCATTTTGAGTTAATTGTTGTGTATGGCGTAAGATAGAGGTCCAATCCAGCTTCATTCTCTAGTCAGTGGCAGCTCACTTTTCTCAACACCATTTATTGAAGAGATTGTCCATTCTCCATTGTATATTCTTGGCTCTTTTGTTGTAAATGTATTGACCGTACGTTTCTGGGTTTATTTCTAGGCTCTTTATTCTGTTCCATTGATCTATGTGTCTGTGTTTATGCCAGTACCAAACTGTTTCGTTATAGCTTTGTTATGTAGTTTTACATCAGGGACGATAACGCCTCCAATTCAGTTTTTCTTTGTCAAGACTGCATTGGTTATTGAGGGTCTTTTGGTAGTTGTATATGAAGTTTAGAATTTTTTCTATTTCTGTGAAAAATGCCATTGGAATTTTGATAGGGATTACACTGAATCTGTAGATTGCTTTGGGTAGTATGGACATTTTTAATACATTAATTCTTCCAATCCACATGCACAGAATATTTTTCCATTTATTTGTGTCTTCAATTTCTTTCATCAATGTCTTATAGTTCTCAGTGTACAGGTCTTTAACTTCATTAAATTCGTTCCTAGGTATTCTATTCTTTTCAATGCAATTGTAAATGAGCTTGTTTTCTTAATTTCTCTTTCTGATAGTTCATTATTAGTATATAGAAATGCAAGTGATTTCTGTATATTGATTTTGTATCCTGCAACTTTACTGAATTCATTTATTAGTTCTAACAGTTTTTTGATAGTCTTTTGGGTTTTCTGTATATAGTACCATCTCATCTACAAATAATGAGTTTTACTTCCTTGCCAATTTGGATGTCGTTTCTTTTACTTGCCTAATTGCTCTGCGAGGACTTCCAATACTATATTGAATAAAAATGGTGATGGTGGGCATCCTTAATTTGTTCCTGATCACAGAGGAAAACCTTTCAGCTCTTCTTTCCTTTTTTATTTTTTTAATTAAAGTTTACTGGGTGACAAGGATTAGTGAAGTTACATAGCTTTCAAGTGTACAATTCTGTAATACATCATCTATATAGCACATTGTGTGTTTACCACCCAGAGTATTTGATCCACCCAGGATCAAATACTCCTATAACCATGTATTTGATCCCATTTACCCTAATCTACCACTCCCCTCCTTCCTTACCCTCTGGTAACCACTATTGTCTATGTCTATCAGTTTTTGTTTCTTTGTTTGTTTGTCTTGTTCCTTTGTTGTTTTCAGTTTTATACCCACATATCATAATCATATGGCTCTCGACTTTCTCTGACTTACTTCTCTTAGCATGATAATCTCAAGATCCATCCATGTTGTCACAAATGGAACTATTTCATCTTTTCTTAAGGCAGAATGGTATTCCATTGTGTATATATACACCAGATCTTCTTTATTCAATCATCTATCAAAGGACAGTTTGGTTGTTTCCATGTCTTGGCCACCATAAATAAAGCTGCAGTGAACACCAGAGAACATACCGTGTTTCCCCGAAAGTAAGACCTAGCCAGACTATCAGCTCTAATGTGTCTTTTGGAGCAAAAATTAATATAAGACCTGATCTTATTCTACTATAACATAAGACCTGGTCTTATTATACTATGAGAAACGGTCTTATACAATTTAAGACACGGTCTTATATTAATTTTTGCTCCAAAAAACGCATTAGAGCTGATGATCCAGCTAGGTCTTATTTTTGGGGAAACACAGTATATATTTACGGATGTTTTCAGATTTTTGGGGGTAGATACCCAGGAAAGGAACTGCCACTGAGAATAACGTTAGCTGTGGGCTTGTCATATATGGCCTTTATTACGTTGAGCTATGTTGCCCCCATACCACTTTGTTGAGAGGTTTTATCATAAATGGATGTTGAATTCTGTCAAATGCTTTTTCTGCATTTATTGAGATCATCATATAATTTTTATCCTTCATTTTGCTCATTTGGTGCATCACACTGAATGATTTACGAATGCTGAACCATCCCTGTATCCCTGGAATAAGTCCCAGTTGATCATGGTATATGATCTTTTAAATGTATTGTTAAATTTGGTGTTCTAATATTCTGTGGAGAATTCTGCATGCATGTTCATCAGGAATATTGGCCTGTGATTTTCTTCCTTGTGTTGCCCTTGTCTGGTTTTGGTATCAGAGTAATGTTGGTCTCATAAAATAGACATTTCTTTTTTTAGGAAGAGTTT
Organism: Rhinolophus ferrumequinum; assembly: GCF_004115265.2. NCBI lineage: Eukaryota > Metazoa > Chordata > Mammalia > Chiroptera > Rhinolophidae > Rhinolophus > Rhinolophus ferrumequinum. The sequence goes on along the minus strand of NC_046294.1, from coordinate 28,506,796 downwards.
AAGAAGAATTGGTATTAAACTTTGAATGTTTCGTAGAATTCACCGGTGAAGCCATCTGATCCTGGACTTTTGTTTGTATGGGGGTTTAAATTAGTGATTCAATCTCCTTACTAGTAACTAGTCTGTTCAGATTTTCTATTTCTTAAAGATTAATTCTTGGTAGGTTGTATGCTTCTAGGAATTTCATCCAGGTTGTCCAATTTGTTGATGCATAATTGTTTGTTGTAGTCTCTTACGATCCTTTGTATTTCTGTGGTATGAGTTATAGTGTTGCCTCTTTCATGGCTGATTTTATTCATTTAAGCCTTTTCTTTTTCTTGGTGAGCTTAGCTAAAGGTCTGTCAATTTTGTTTATCTTTTCAAAGAACCAGCTATTGGTTTCATTGATCTTTTTCTTTTTTCTTTTTTTAGTGTCTATTTCATTTATTTCTGCTCTGTTCTCTTATTTCCTTCCTTCTACTAACACTGGGCTTTGTGTGTTCTTTCTCTAATTCCTTGAGGTGTAAAGTTATTTGAGATTTTTTTTTTCCTTTCTTGAAGTAGATATTTATCTTTAGGAACTTCCCACTTAAAACTTGTTTTACCGCATCCCATAAATTTTGGAATGTTGTATTTTCACTTTCATTTGTGTCAAGGCATTTTTTAACTTCACTTTTGATTTCACTGGTCATTCAGTAGCAGGTTTAATATTCACATATTTGTAATTTTCTAGTTTTCTTCTTGTAGTTGATTTCTCGTTTCATATGACTGTGGTCAGAAAAGATGCTTGACCTGATTTCAGTATTCTTAAATTTGTTAAGACTTGTTTTGTGGGCTAACATGATTTATTGTGGGGAATTTTCCATTTGCACCTGAGAAGAATGTATATGCTCTTGCTTTTAGATGAAATTCTGTATATGTTTTTTAAGTCCATCTGGTCTAATGTGTTGGTAAGGCCTATGTTTTCTTATTGATTTTTCTGTCTGGATAATTTATCCATCGATGTAAGTGGCGTATTAAAGTCCCCTACCATAATTGTATTGCTTAAGTACAATTGGTCTGTTAATATTTGCTTTATATATTTAGGTGATTCTCTGTTGAGTGCATAAATATTTACAAAGGTTATATACTCTTGTTGCATTAACCTCTTAATCATTATATAATGGCATTCTTTGTCTCTTATTACAATCTTTGTTTTAAAGTTTATTGAAAAGTCTCCTTTAGCTTTTTTTGGCTGTCTGAAAAATTCTTCATCTGTTCTTCAATTCTGAATATTTTGCTGGGTAGAGTATTCTCGGTTGAAAAATATTTTCTTTTAGCACTTTAACTATATATTAAATCAGCTTTTTGCCTCCACTGAATAAAGTCCTGTTAAGACAGTTCATCATCTCCATTATTTTTATGTCATTTAATCCTTTCAAATTCTGTATGAAAATTACAATCTATTTTAATAAATAAGAAAACGAAGGCTTAGTGGGGTTAAATAATTTATCCAAGATTATATTGCTAAGATAAACTAGAATTCATGACCAACCCAAAACTCATACATTTCTACTATGACATATTGCCTCTGTTTGTATGATGCTTTGGTTTCATCAAATTTTTAAATAAGTAAGAATTAGTCAGAACTCTTTTTGCCCATTTTGAGGCAAAAATTTATTTTGAATGTATTAATCTCTTTGGCTTACATAACAAATACAGTATGGTTAAAATAAATTAATGTTTCTGTCATAACTTTAGCTCTTGCAGGTTGTCTGAGTACTAATTATTAGGTTGGTGCAAAAGTAACTGTGGTTTGAAAGGTTAGAAATTGCAAAAAATTGTAATTACTTTTTTACCCACCTAATAAAAAATATTCAATATCTGCTAAAAGTATACATAGCTAGTATGGGGAGATGAGGTTGAGTTTGTATCCATAGAAGAATATCTCCCTAAAGTTTTCCCTGTGCTTTTTCTTATTTTTTAAAATAACTACCTTAATATGATTTCCTTTACATCAAAAGTATGGAAAATTAATTACTAAGTATTAGAGAACACTAGTAGAACTCCATCAGAATTTTGAACTAGGAGAAGGTCCTAAGTGAAATAAATTTCTCATTTTTCCATAACTTGAAATTGAAACCTAAGGAGCTGAATGACATATCGAAGGTAACGAAAATAAAGATTAAGTTAGAGATTTTGCTATTATGTTTCAAAAATCAAATGATGCTTCTATTGAGCTAGTGAAGAGAGCATGAAAGAGCTACTATACCATCCTATAAAAGTTGGGATATTTGATGTAAAAAATATACATTTTTAGTAACTTCAATTTAATGATAGCAAAATATCATTCTGAATTATAAATGCTTAAAAACTGCTTACTTAAATGTTTAGTTATTATTAATAGTAACTGCTTGTAAGAGGGGAAATGGATGGCTAGAAGACAGGTAGAGACAGACTCCTTTTCATTATATAGGTATCTTTGGAATTTTGCATTACATAGCATAGATTACACAAAATAATTAATTTTTAAGAAAAATGATTTCAAAAATATAAAGCACTATAAAAAATTAGTTTATAAAAATTAGTTGGAGGAGAACCACATCTTTTATTCTTTCACAGTGTTTTCTAACTCTGCAGGCATTCTGATGCAGGCAGACAATTAAAAATAATGTATCCTGTACCAGGTAAAACACAGTTTTTTGGCAGTGGAAAACTTCCATGCTTCAGGTACCTTAGGTCTACAGTTGCAGAATAGGTAAATACATGTACTTACGCCTCAGTTTGCCTGTGCTGCTGTTCTTGAAGACAAGCTAGATCCATGATATGTTTAATTTGTGCTTTCAAATCTTTGTTCTGGAGGTGCAAATGATGACAATGAAGATCTTTATTGAGTTCCTAGAGAAAATAATGCAAACTGTAAATCAGGTTCATTTAAGAATGTAAAAGTTCAATCAATTTTAATGAAACATTTCACATTGGTGTCAATAGTTTTAATGTTTTTACGTAAGCTATGATATGCTTGGAAACAAAAATAAGTGTTCTGGTTTAGGAGTCTATAACTTACAAGCAAGATAAGATTCAAGTTTCCTTAGAAACTGAAGGTCAGAAACTCGTCCCTGAGCACTATATGTAAAGATGGACACTCCCCATCCACAACAGTCTGTCATAGCATTGATCAGTAACTATTTATTTGTATGTTTATAGTTTCTCTGTCTGTACCAGATGGTAAGGTTCACCTGCAGAACAGGAGCTGTCTCAAAATAGTTCAGTGCTATAGCCCCAGTGTACAGTGTCTGGAGTTACGTGCTGTAACAACTTCTTGCTTTCACCCAATCGTGGTATAAGCTTCATCCTACAACAAAAGTGTGAAAACGTCTCTAGTAGGCTCTCCTTTTCCTAAGTTTCAAGTGTGTAGGCCCAAGTGCTATCGAGCCTACCACCTGAAATTACTTATCTTTCCTCAAACTTACTAAACCTTAAGTATGAAAAATGTTAGCTAAGTGGTAATACTGAGGTATGACTGGTAATCATCCAATAGCATCTTCAGAATCTTTAATTGGGAAAATTTTAGTTAGTATTAATGAAAGGCAGTGAAATTTTTTGAACATTGTGCGGGGCTGAGAAAATAACGCCATAAGCAAGGGAGCTATGTCTGGAAACATCTTGCTGGGGACAATTCCCATAATCCACTCTAGCTTTTCAATATTCCTCCCAATGTGCAGTTGATCATTAATTCTCTAAAAGCTTAAAGTTTGTTGTTGTTGTTGTTGTTGTTTTTTTTTTTTTGGTAATACTACTTATACCAGTGGTAGGCACTATGACAGGGAAACAATGTCATTGTTTGTGTGTGAGATATTAAAGTTGGGGGTTAGTTACATGACTCATGATTATGTTTCAGAAATACCTTAAGTATTTTACAGAAAACTCTCTTTAGGGAGTCAGTATGATATGGTTAGAGTTATTGGCCTAAGTGAGGTGATTTTAGAGATGGTCTCAGCCATGACACAAATGAAACTTTACGTCAAGAATACGATCATTATGTGGATTAATTTATTGGACTAAAATCAAGAGCCTGACTATGATCTCTTTAGTGTCATCCAGTTACAAAGTTCAATGATCCTAATAGTCCAAACATATTTGCCAAATACTCCATCATTTCTTTAAAAAAAAAAGTCCATTCTTTATGTGCTTCTACTGTTAATCGTATTCCTTTATTGTTTTTGAATCACACTTCTTTTAAAGAGGCAAGCCGTGATTGTATAATTATATTATTCAAAAATATCATGGACCTTGGCTAGCCTGTCATCTTTGGAAAACCAAGTTTACAATTTGAATCTTTTCTTGTCTTGATACACTAATGACTGAATTTGATTAAAAGAGCATGGCCTACTCTGAGAACTACAAGTAGATTAGTAACAGCTGAAGTGAAGAATATAATGAGAGGTGATGTATAAAACTTCAGAGGTATATTCAGGTGCCATGCTAGGCCTGGGAAATTATAATAGAGAGATTATATTAAGGAGAAAGCTCTGAAGAGTGATGTGATCAGAGTTACCTTTTAGAAAGCTCATTTCATTGCAGTAGAGAGAATGAATTGCAGTGGAATAGAAATGGAAGCAGAAAGACCAAATGTAGCAGTCCATTAATGGAGGTAGGAGTCTGAATTAGGGTAGTGGCGGGGAAGATAGAGAGAAATGGATGGATTTAAGAGGTTAAGAGGTAGATAATGCAGGAGGGTACAGAAAAAAGAGCACCAATTTGAAAGTCACAGTACTGGAACTATGTCCACAGTTGTATGACTGTGGATAAGTCCTTTTATGAAATTATAGCTCAGTTTGCTTATGTAGAAAATAATCGCTTATAAATAGATAATTATTTTACCTGTGATAACATTCACAGAAAAAAGAACTGAGAGTGGAATTAGGGTGGTGGGAATGGATAGTTTTAATTTTAATCTTTTAAAAAAATTATAATAACATGCATTAAAAACAAGGCTTTAAAACATCCATTCAGGTTCATATTCAGGTGTGGAAAATTCTGCTTAAGCGAGTTATAGAAGACAAATTGCTAGAAAAATTTGATTTCACTATATTAAAATATTAAATTTATTGAAAATAACCCAAACAACATTAACTTTGTAAATGCTACTAAGTAGATAAAAAGGTAAAAACAAATTAGCTGTAATAATGCTAAAAAGAAAACCATACCATTTTTTAAATTGGGGGCTTAAGAAAATATGGGAAAGGAAAGGCAAACTAGTCAATTTCTATGTATATTTTTTTGCCTCTTTAATACTAAACAAGTTCTTAAGTAGTTCTCTAGTTATAAATTAGAATGTTGATTATAAGTCATTAAATTGTAAGTATATAAATTCAGACAAGTGTGGTGAAAATCCTCTAGTAATAACATTTTAAAACTATATATTCATTTTTTAATGAATGTACTAATGCCACTTGAACTGTACACCTAAAAATGGTTAAAATGGTAAATTTTATGACATATTTTACCACATACAAAACAATTTTCAGACCCTTTATGAGAAAGCTTTTGCTGACTAGAAGGGTTAGATATTCTATTAGAACATCTTGACCATAAGTAATAGTAACAAAGAAAACTAAAGAATCTAATAGTTATGTTAAAATAAGGTAAAAAATTTAACGCTAACCAAAATGCTTGCCATTTTAAGTCATTTAGACAATGATCATCTTGAGAATAAGACTTCTTTAGATATACATGGTCTCGAACAAATAATAAGTGAAATTTATTATAAATAAGTGAAACAAACAAAAACTACTATAAACATTCAACGTCTATTAACTTTTCAAGAGAACCAGCTCTTGTATACTTAATGAGAAACACTCACTTGGCCAGGACTATCAGCTGTTTTCTCTGAAATCTTTTTATTCAGAACATGGCTTGGGTACTCTGATGGAAGCTGTCACATTCGATGATGAGCACCTACAGTTTTAGATGCCTCACACCTAGCATGGAGTTGTTTTCTAAACCTAGATAATCCCTATGATAGTTTATTGATTACCCATTGTCTGTTTTTGCTTATTCCTTTTAAGTAAACCAAGTATATCCATTGTATCACTTAAAGATGAGTATAGCAGTTTTAAAAAATGCATTTTAGTGTTCTACCAGAATAGATACCCTTAGCATTACATGAATGGAAAAATGACTTTTAAAAAAGGTAAAATTATATGAATGCGACCTCCTCTATCTCCCATCTGGGAGATCTATATAGCTTTATGATCAAATTCTCAAAGGCATCTATGATCCCCCAAAAATCAGAATTACTGTTTTGGAGGAAAAATGGGAAAAGTATTTTATAAGGAAGCTAACTCTGTTGTGCTCTTTTTGTACACCTGTCTTTGACTACTGATGTTATTGTTGTTTGGACTATTAGTAAACTAATATTTACCAACCGTCTATTATATGTTAAGTGGTGGTAGGTCTTTGCAGATACTATATCATAGTGCCTTCAATATATTCTAAAGATGAGAAATTAAGACAATTAAATTGAACAACTTGTCCGAAAATCATATAAATTAATGTCAGAGTTAGTATTCAACACAACTGTTAAGTAACAGAATTACCAACCACTCTGACTCCAAAGTCTATTCTCTTCCCAACATTTACATTCTCTCTGTAGGGAATATTATAGAGTGCTTTGTCAATTAAGTTATATAAAATATTATTAAAGTATATGCTGTATGTACTACATTTAATTTCTAATCTACTGAACTAACTGGAATGCTTTCAGCAAGATATTTTGAAGACTTTTAGAATTATTGAGCATGTAGATTAAGTTGTTGTCTAACTCTCAAATGGATCTCCATGCTAACGAACTATTCAGTTTATTTGTCTTTGGCATTCTTCTTAAGAAATAGCGTATCTGCTACTTGCTGCTTGCAGCTCCTTTCTATACTTTGAATGGTCATTATTGACTACTCTGGGTAGTCTCCTCTCCAGTTAGAGCTTTAATGCTAAAAAACAAAACAAAACAAAACAAAACTAAAAACAAAAGCCATTTACAGCTATTGCTCCAATCAGAATCCATTTTCCTGGTCATGATGCATTGGATACTATCTTTGAATTATAAGAAAAAATTGATATCCTTGAATATTAACAATCACTAGCTGCATCCATTTATTACTGAATAATTTATACTTTATTTCATGGTATTTTTCATTCTAGTGCTTTCTTTTAGAAATTTGAAGATTCTAGGACTAGATACCAATTAACTGATACAAGTACAGAATTTTAGAAGAGTATCATTGAAGTAAAGCTGCTCCTCCTTTAAAAAAATGTAAAGAAGTTCTTTTAAAATATTAGGTATTTGGATCAAAATTACTTTGCAGCAGTTGTCTGCTAGTTGCTTATTCCTTACTTATTTACCCCTTCTTTTTTACTAAGAGAACTCTGATTTTGCTCCTGGTGATATGTCCAGCAAAAGCACCTATCCAAATTCCCTTATATCTAGAGATAGCCATGTAACAATTCTAACCAATAAGATATGTCTGTTAGGAATTTCTGAAAGTTTCTGTTGTCCCAATACAGATATCCCTTATGTTTCTTTTTTTTCCTCCTCATCTGACCTAAGTGTGAACTTGAGACTAAAGATGGAATAGTGACATTGCAACCATGAAATGACAAACATAATGACACTGAGGACATTTTGGACATACTGTATTAAGAATAAACTGCATATTTCCAAGACTTATTATTGTTAAAGGAACAAAAATATAGCCCCAACTGGTTAAGACAGTAAAGTCGGATTGCTATAATCTTGTGGCTGAACACAATTCTCAACAGATTCCATTATCTGTCACCACTCTTTACAAATATAATCTTTTGCCATTCTAGGTAGAGTATCTTCAGTTTAGTACTTATACACACCTGCATACAAGTCAGCCTTCTTTAGCCATAATACAAGTAATGGTGACCACATTTAAAACTATTTTTGCACAAAATATCAAGTATTAAAACAAACAAAAATTACCTCCATGATGATTCCTCAAGTAGTTTGAAATAGAATTACTTTATTCTAACTCAAGAGTTAACTCATAAAAGGATGCAATTGCTTCAGAATAACATTTAAAAGTAACTTTACTCTTCTGAAAGGACAGAAAAGGCAAATCTAGTAGGTAAATAGCGAGGCAGATAGCACATTCAGTTAAAAACACTAAAATTAGTCCATTAAATCTTGGCGAGATGGAGCAATAGTTTTCTTATGAAAGATATTCACTCAAGAACCAAGAATGACAATACGATTAAAGAGCTCAGTTCTTACAAAATAAGTCTGAATATACAGGCATACTTTGTTTTATCGTGCTTTGCAGATACTGCGTTTTCATCAACACTGAGGCAAGGCCCTTCACCACAAAATGATTATGACTTGCTGAGGGCTCAAAGGATGATTAGCATTTTTTAGCAATATTTTTAAATTAAGGTATAAACACTGTTTTTCAAGATATAATGCTATTGCACACTTAAGAGACTACAGTATAGTGTCAACATAACTTTTACATGCACTGGGAAAAATTCCTGACTCGCTTTATTGTGATATCTGCTTTCTTGCAGTGGTCTGGAACCGAACCCACAATATCTCCGAGGGATGCTTGTACGAACACATCTGTACCTTTGGAATATGACCATTTTGACCTAAGAGTCCCATTTCGGTTTCGACACGATGGAGCCAATTCGTATTCTCATCAAATTGCTTCAATTCCTCCTCCCTTTTCTTCTGCAGGTAGCAGTGACGAGTTTTCAACATTGCAAGTCTATGATCTCGTTTGCAAGTAGCCTGAAAAAAAAAAATTAAGATTCAACGCAATTTTTAGAAGATTTGATGCATGTGATATTAGTAAAGTAGTATATTTTCTAATAAGTGTGCTATTGTAGTCTATTAAGTGAGGCTGTACGTTTGCACTTAAAGCTATTTCCCCTTTGAAATCTCACAATACTACTGCTTACAGGAAAATAAAGATTGAGTTGTGAGTCATTTTTATAAAACTACATGTTGAGAGTTTATGGCTTTAAGAAATACAATGGCAAAATTGAAGACTAACATTTGTGTGTGTGTTTGTGTGTGTGTGTGTGTGTATGTGCTAAAATACATTCCTTTAAATGTTGCTTTTGAAAAGTTCATATATGGTGTGATTAAGTCCCATGATTTCCTCACTCAAAATTAAAACAGTCCTGCTCTTATCTTTACTCCAATATGAAAGATGTAAAGAAATAAAATATTGCACCACTCTGGTTTTGTCTATAAGCTTTTTAGCTTGGATGCAAATTATAGAAAATAGAGCTTATATCAGAGTGGTCATAAATAGCTGCTCTTGCCTGATGCACCATGGATATTGTGAATATTTTGGGATAAAAACTGGCCTATTGGTTTTTTACCCCAAGGGTCTTGCACCTCTATCATGGGAACTGTGGGCCAGAGCAGCTTGACCTGCCTGGGCTGTTTGCCAAGAAGGCACTGAACTCAATATGATAGCTGAACCTGAGATAATAGATCCCCATGGATTAGAACAAGTTTCTGCAGCTGATTTTGGAAATAGGGAACTACATGAATGAAAAAACGAACAGGACCTACACTGGAACTTAGTCAAAGTCCCGACTCTCTTTAGGAGATAACATCTTCTTTATTATTTTTTGTAAAATATGTAGTGAAATTTTGGGGAAAAGCCAGACATGAAAGAGATTTGCACAAATGTGAAGCAATGTCCCTCTTCTAACTACATCTTTTTGTATGTTTTATAAAATGTAATCAGTTATTTTTCATTAAAGCGTTACTTATGTTATCTTACAATGGGCTAATCAATTATTTTAAAATTAATTAATACATAAATGTATTTTTGTAAATCTCAGGGTAAATTTCTAACATGGGAATATTGATAGGTGAAATCCACATTAAGAAAACCACTTTGAGGTCATAAATAATTTCTTCAAAGCAGAAAAGGGTGTTCAAATTGAAAAAGTTTAGAGCCACTGCTATAACACAAGGCAGTGATATGTGGCTTCTTGACTTTCTTCTGCTATTCAGCAGGTGTGAAAACTTAGGTAAGTCAACCTCAGTGGGTCTTTAGTGGGGTTTCCAGGCGGGAAGTTTTTCCGCTTTCCCGTTCCCAAATCCTGAGATATAAACTGTTTTCTGTTCTCCACGATGAATCGTTTTCACAAAGTGACAGCCAATACTGGGTGACAACCACCTGGGTTCAAGGAGCCGATTTTCCCGATTTCCCAACCAACTTTTCTCGGGATTCGGAAATGGGAAAGTGAAAAAAATTACTGAGAACGGGTGGGAATTCCCGCCTGGAAACCCCAGTCTTCAGTAACCTCATGTGAAAAATGAACATAAAAGTAGTGTCCCTGCCTGAAGGAAGGCAGTTAAATCAAATTGTGCTTATTTCGCTTTAACATTTTTAAATGTTGTAGATACTCTTAGAAACCAGAGCAGAAAATGATTTGTGGGTGTGATGGCAGTCAATATTTAATACCAAAACGACCCTAACTGAAAAACACTAAAAAGTATGTTCTTGAGGTTTTACTTCTAACATTTATGAAATGTATCCGCTATGATGGTTCTCCATGGGGACATTTTCCATCAGGGCACTCCAAATCAATCACTGTTCTGAAATAAAGTGCAAGTAAGTCTTTAGGAATAAATTCTAAAATATACATGCTAAACCCTGACATTAAAGTAAAAATTTTCCCGTTAAAGTTTCAAAGAGCTTCCCATATTTTATTAACAAAATCCTCAGAATATCACAGAAGGTCTTGAGCATTAACATATAATTTGAAAATTTAGGTGTTACTATTGCTTTGGGCAAAAAAACCACTAACTTGGTAAACTCATTATTTCACTAAAAATAATTTGCAAATTATCTTTATATGGCCCTAAAATTACCCAGGAGCTTCATTTTAATACTAATCTCAATGTCCATACTCTAGAACCATTTATAGCTTAACCCATGTACTTTTAGTGCTTCGAATAATAATCCTCTTTTGGAGAGGGTCCAAGAGAGATATAAAAGTCCTTGCCTTAGCAAGCAGTTTACGAAGACTATATTTTGACACGTCTGTGTGTAAAAAACAAAATAAACAAAAAAATACTCAGCCTCTAGGTGTCTTTCTGTTTTACAACTGTTTAACTACAACCAATAAACTAGAGATTTTATCTCCATTGCTGACCTAGTCTCATAAGAACAGCTGTAAGAATTGGCAAATGTGAACTGAAATGAACAAAAGTAAGAAATCATAAAAGACAAGTGGGTTGAAAAAAGACTACTAAGTAGAAAAATAAAGATGAAAACAGAAAAAAATAAATAAAGAATGAGCCAAACCCATTCTCCTCTTCTATGTCTTAATTTTTCTAAGTTCTCACCTCTCCAGATTCAAAATTCAGTGGGGTAAATAAAATAGAGTAAAATAACCGTATTTAAATTAGTTTGGGATTAAATAGACCAAGTTTATTCATTGTAGTAAATAATATTCAAATGTTTAAAAAACGGCAGTCTGCTTCTAAGCTCTGATAATGTGCTATTTCTTTGAACTATAAACATAGATTGTAAAATGCCTGGCAACCTAAGTTTCCACAATCTGACCCACCATCCTTTCTTTCAAATTGATTGTCAATAATTCCAAATTTGGCACATATATCTTAAATTATGTGCCATCTCCAATCCATTCATAGTGGTTAGCTCTGGTAACTTGAGATTTAGAAAGAGTATGACAATCAATCGATGATACCTGCTACGGATAAGGGATCGGGAATTGACAGGAAGTTTTGAATAGCCATGTAGTTCCATACACACTGCCCCACAAATATGCTGTGCTCTGGTCAAACTGGCATCCTATCTAGAACAAACTATTTCTATTTGTTTTTCTTCCATTGATGTTCTCAGGCAATGCCCAGTATAAGTCTCATCTCTCCACCAAAAAGACTTTCTGCACCACCACAATTGGAAGCCACTGTTTTATCCTTGGAATAGCTATAGCATTTATAGTACTTATAGCAGAATGAAGAGTGCAGACTACACAGCCAGAGTTTAATATTGGTTCAGCCATATTAATTAGGTATATAAGCCCAGATAACTCACTTGTGTTCTCAGTGCCTCTGTTGCTCACAAATGATAATACAGGGTCTACCTCACAGGCTTGTAATAAATACTGCTATATGAATCAACCCATGCAAAGGACTTTTAAAAGTGTCTGGCACATAGTGCTCAATAATATTAACTGTTTTTATTATTGCACTACTAATTATAATCATATGACAATCATTTTTATATTATTTTATTGCTTCAACTAGCTTATAAATAATTTAAGGGTATACAACGTCTCATACTTTCTTTTACCTCTATTGTGTCTAGCACAATTCTTTGCATATAAATAAGTGTTCAATAAAAATTGTTATTAAAGATTGAGATACTAAGTCAGTATCAGCTTACTGAATTTCCTGCCTTTTTTTCAAGAAATAAATCAGATAATTGCACCTTCAGATAAGTGACATTAATTTAATGGATACCTACACAAAATCGAAAAGACTTATTATCCCCTCTGAAAATTAATCTCTAAGTGCAAATAATTGAGATGAAAATGTATAATTCTTAGAATACATCACATAGCACTATTTCAGAATACCATTTAGCAAACACGTGAAAGGGGTTCACAACAGCAAATTGATATATTAACCCTATAAAATATTCTGTTATTTGGAAGTCATGAGGTTATCAAAAATACTGGCAAGATTTTTGCACTTCAAGGAAGTTAAAATACACATATAGCAACAAATCTCAAAGACATAAATTTAGTTTTCTTTTGCCTTTAAAGGATGTGAGCAACATTTTAAATGCACTTTGAAAAACAAAATTGAGAAGACATTTTCTGTATTCAATACATCGTGTTATCAACTACAGGCACTGGGCTGTACAGTAGACCTCTTGAGCTTACTAGTTTTGTATTACTAAAACTTTGTACCCTTTGACTAATATTGCTTTGTTTCACTTTCCCCACAGCCTCTGGCAACAACCATCCTACTCGCTACTGCTACTTCCGAGTTTGAGATTTTTCATATAAATGGTATGTAGAATATGTTCTTCTGCATCTGGATTATTTCACTTAGCATGTCATCTATGTTCATCTATGTTCACCAGGTTCATCTATGTTGTCACAAATGGCAGGATTTTGTTCCCTGTTTTTTTTTTTAAAGCTGAACGATATTCTATAGTATACTTAAAAATTGCTAAGGGGGTAGACCTCATGTTAAGTATTGTTATTAAAATACTACTACTAATTATAAAGATGATGGGAGGAAACTTTAGTAGGTGATATATAGGCTTATGGCATGGATTGGGGTGATGGTTTCACTCATGTATCTTTATTTCCAAACCCATCAAGTTGTATACATTAAAAACTTACAGTTTTTTGGGCATTTTCAGTAAGATAAGGCTTAATAAGTGTATACTTAGTAAATAAATTACTCATTTTGATAATTCAGATAGTTTAACAGTTACTGATAAAACTGGTATCAGTGATACATTAATATATACTTCATGATTAATTTCTTAGCATATCACATCTTTCCCATTCCATAGGCTGAGAAAAAAGTGAAATGTTAGTTTTTTAAGGCACTACTTAAAATTTGACAGCTTTCAGACATTAAAAACATGTAAAATTTTTATATATAATGGTTACTTCTGGGAAGGTGGAAAGGAGAAACACACGTGGGGTGGTGGTTTAAGAGGACTGTAAAGTTATTTATAAGAGAAAGCTTTTCTAATATATGAATGTATCTCACATAATGCTTGTGTAATTAAATTCCTAAAAATAAAGTCAACCTTATCATCGATGAACACCAAAACTGGGGGAAATAATTATCCAGTATTTTCAAAAGAAATTTTTTTTTTTTTAATGATTTTTGGTAGTCTGGCATTGTACACATCCAGGGGTATGTGTGCACATGCGCGCATGTGTGTATTTATCATACTTAGAACTCATGCTTCTTGTATTTATATCTTATTAGTCCTAGAAAATTCTAAGCCTTAAACTTTTCATATTATCCTTTGCCTTTCTGCACTAACATATCTCCAGAATATCTATTAGAGAAACGCATAAATTTTCAGTCTAACCTTCATGAAACAACATTTTGTTAACATACTCTATCTTTTTATCTTGTGATTTCCTCAGATCTCCCAGTTTCTTAATTCTCTTCAGCTATACCTAACTAATTCAAAAAGCATAGGGACAAGAGCCCAGGCTCTGGAATCAGCATTCTTGAGTTCAAATCATAGCTCTAACACCTATGAGCTCTGTGACCTTGGGCAGAAGGACTTTTATGTACCTTCATTTCCTCATCTTGATTATGAGGATAATAATATTACATAGCTCATAGAATTTTCTAAGAATTAAATGAGTTAATGTATATAAAGTGCTTAAAACATTGACTCGTATTTTATCTACAAGGTGACTTCCTTAATTTCAGGAAATAAATCTTTAGTTTCTAGATGTCTCATTTGTTCTCTTCTCATACATGAATGTTCTTTTATCATTAATTACTTCTTTGATGACTATTCGTTGTTACAGTTTTTATCAAATTGCTCTTATATCTGAGGTTTTGGGTGTTCTGTCATTTGCTAAGACTGCTGACTGCCTTATGGTGAACTGTTTCACCGTATGTTTGGAATTTTGGACAGTGAGTTCTCATCGGTGGTCTGAGTTGAGGGTCTGTTTCACGAGGCTCATTTTGCACTACTTTTGCCCGGTTCCCCACAGATTATCAGTGGTCTGATACCATTTTCTACGTGAACTTCTCATCTTAGAAACTTGCTGCACAAAACACATGGATTGTAAAAATATTAACCTCAAATCCTGTGAAAAGTATATCTATAATGAGAGTCTTCCAATGAGACGGGTGTTCACTTATCCCAGGCTTGGTTCCTTGCCTTTCTGTGTTAATTGCTGAGATGTTTTCTTCCTGGGGTACTCCCAGTATGAAGGGTGCAGGCCTCTGAGGCTCTCAGCTTTATGTGGGGACTGTCATTTCTAACTCCCTGTCTCCCTTTGGGTCCCTTACCTAATTAGTGGTGTACATCAAAGGCAGGGTAGGAAAAGTGGTCTGCGTGTGTAGAGAGGGGAAGGCACTGTGCTATTGCATTAAACAAATCAACTAAAAGTTGGTCTGCTTTTTTTTAGTACCATGTAATGGAAATGCTAACAATGTCAGTGATAAAATACTCTTCCCTGGGAAAAAAACCTGCTATTGGTCTAAGTTGTAAACTATTACCTGCACCTGGGTGGAATGCTTCTGCTGCCGCACCTTAGGGACTCAAATCTCCATGAGTGTGTTAACTTCATTCATCTTAAGTGTTTTCATCAACTCTCAGAGAAGCAAGTTGTAACTGATATTTTGTTTATTTTAGTTTCTTTTTTGTTTCTGACAATTAGGAATTTAATTTTCTTTCTTGTACACTTAGCTATGCATTTAAAACAATGTTTGTTACAGTTCCTCCAGCACTCCAGGTGGTTAGAGGATGGGTAACACTGCTTCTCAAATTTCTAGAATTCAAAGTCCCCATGTTTTCACATTTTCTAAAATTTAATCATAAAGTTGTTAAATACCTTTTCTACTTTGTCTTCAGAACACATCATTTCTATTTGCTTATGGCACTGCTGTTGATAAAATGATTTAAGTTCATTTTCTTTAAGTAACATTTCCAACTTCAGATATTCTTGCCTAATTTCCTCTCGATTCTGGAACAAGCAGTTCAGAATTTCTTGAAATCTACAAAAAATAAAACAGTTTATACAAACTCACTAATTTTATGATAGATGATCCAGAGTTTACTTAAAGAAATGCATGAACAAAAGATATAACACTTACAGAATCAGACTGAATGATAAAGAGCAAATTGGTTAAAGTGATTATTTCCTACTAAATTATAAAAATGTTTGGAAAAGGTTATTAGGCATTTTTACTACACTGGTTTTCTCTCTTTCTCCTCCAAGATATAGGTATTATAAGGCCTTTGGTAGTAGTCGTATGCTGTGTTTTGCTTAGCAAAAATATTTATTTGCAGGAAAAGGATGCTAATTTGGACCTGTACTGTCCCAATTCACAAGGCCCCAGAAACAACACAGTATTCTGTGTTGTTTTGGTGTTGGCTCACTGTGAAGAAATAAGCAGTGGGTGGCATAATCATATGGTGCCTCCATTGCCCCCTAGGGAAAGTGAGATAGCCAGTTTTTCGCTTCAGAATTTGTTACAGTGAAAACACACCATAAGGTTAGGTACCCCCCACAGCCTGGCTAAGTGTCAGATGACACTGCCAGACCCAAAACATTCAAGTTTACAATGTGGTAAACCTAGAAAAACCATTCCAGTGTGTTTCCTCCAAAGGACAGTATAGATTTAGAGAATCAAAGTTGGGAGTTTTGACACACATCTTCTCCAAAGGCATAAAGACCTCAAGCTGAATAACTCCTATGAAAGCCCTAAAAAAACCCCCTCAATCCTGCATCCTTTGGGTCAACAGAACATTACTTATAACAATATTCTAATTTTATAAAAACATATTTACACCTTTCAGTCAATCAGTTCTGAGCTACAGTAACCGTATAAACAGAATAAACAGTCACATACAGGCAAAACTCTCAAAGAAAAATTAACTGTGAAGCCTTTAAAATAAAACTGTAACAAAGTATATGCACTTAAAAATAAATGTTCTTGGCTAGAATTTTAGATATATTTGTAAGGATCTGTGGTAAAAACACTGCCAATTTACGTCAGTAGTTCTTAATGAAACTCTATTGGGAATGAATATAAACCACAACACATCGACTTGACTGCAGTTTTGTCAAACTCATAAATATTTCATAGGAAATATATACGAACATTGCAATTTCATTGTATTATATTACAACAATGCTAATGCCAGTAAATGAATTGGTAAGTTACCTTTAGGTTATTTCCAAAGATAATTTCTTAGTTTTTCTGTAATATTGTACCCAAGGACATAGTTAAATATTTGTCAATTTTGTAATTCTGTGGTGCAGACTTATTTCAATTAGTGATGCTTAGTGATTAGGATGGAAGCAAAGGAATTAGTATCAAAGGTTTTCAGAGAACCCCTTAAAAAACCTTATCATTTTAGAACAGAAAGTGTTAAGGGATTGATAAATAATACCTATTTTCCAGTCATTTAAAACATTCAAGTAACTAGAAAACAAAAACCTTTGCCAATAATTTTAGGTGATCTGTAATGAATATTAAATTCCACACAATTTTCTTGGTATAGTCACAAGTGAAGTTTTATAATTACTCTGTATAAAGAGTAATTGTACTTTCTTTTTATGATTTCTTTCTGAATATTATTTTTCCAAATAGCTTTTATAAACAGCAGATATTGTATATTCTTTCCTTTATTTAAACATCATAAACATGTTAAGTTTTTTTAAAAGACACTTTGCAAATTCATGACAATAAAAAAGTTATATACAACAGTATGATTGATATGAAATGTATTTCATTTATTTCTTTCAGGAGACAGTTACTTTTGAGGAAAATGACAAAGGGTATATAATTTTATCATTACCTTCTTTATAAATACAAGTTAATTATTTGACATATTGCTGGATTTAAAACTCAAAGTTTTTATTGTTGGTTAAGTCAGGATGAAATGTGAAAAATACCCAAATACATGCTTATTTCAAAGCTCAGGCCATCTCCCTTCTGAATCATTTTACCATAAAAATAGCTCAACAATTTGAAGCCATCATCTCCAGAAGTCTACTAACTTGCAAGGTTTTAATTGGTAACCAGATCTGGTTAAGTACTGCTAAGCAATTCCATGCAGGCAAATGACTCCTAATCTGAGCAGTTGGTGACTTCTTTAATTTTCAAGAAACTTGCAAATTAAAGTTTCTTTTATGAAGACCAGTTCCACATTTGATTAACAAATAAAATAATAATCTGACTACTAATAATACATCACAGCTAAAAGCTTTCTTTGATAAAACTAAATGAATAATGAGGCATCACTTTTACTTGTTATTTTTTATCCCACTGTAAAATTGGTGGGATATAACAAAAAGCATAAGGCTAATAAAATATAACTATTTTACTTTGACAGTGGGTTAGGGGAATTAATAGGAATTAATTTAAACAGTTCAGGAAATCTCCAGTATAAACTGAGCTCTTGTACAATAACAATATATGAGTCAACTTTATGCTATATAAAAAACTGATTCATTGTCATCGATAGAAAGAAATAACTGTTTAATTACTTATATTTGTGAAATAGCATAGTATGGGAGCAAAAGGATTAAGATTTGAAAGATATGATTTAAATTTCTTGTCCATATCTGTAAATGAGAAAACTACCCCACTTTAAATTGCAAAGGGTTGTTGTAGTGATCAGATGAAATTAATATGGGCCAAAAATCACCCAAAGCTATAAAGCCATCACAATAATAAAGTGTTGTTAGTATTAGAAGTAGTTATCTTGGCATTTAGGGTCAATGGAGGCAGAAAAAATATTTTTTTCAAACCAAGGATATTTTACGTATATTCAGTATACAAATCCAATTTCAAAAAGGTGTTGTGCCTGACACTAGGTTGACGGCTGCTGTTGACTAGTCTTCCTTACGTACACCAAGATACCTTCTACAAACTCTAGAGTTCCAAAGGAGTGTGAATAACCATTGGTTTGAGTTGTGGTTGTTTCTCATACTAATGATAACAGGAAATTGGCTCTGGGCATGTCAAATAAGTGTAACTTTACCGAACTTTCATCAAAGTCTAACAAAGTCCCTTACTACAAGACCTCGTAGAGCCTTTAATACGCTGATGTACTTTGGAAATCTTTTAGATTCCTTAAGGATTAATTTCCAAACTTATTTGATCCAGGAATTCCTTACTGTCTTAGAACCACTGAAGATTCATAGCCTTTAAACTAGTATCCCATTGGGACAACTTGGAAAACTGTCTTAATTGCTTAGGGGAAAAGTACTTGTGAGGACTGTATTATTAACAGCTTTCTTTTCTTTTAAATTTACCTGCTAAGAAGCTTGGTGCAAAATTCTGTATCAATTTATATCACTCAGAGATGTTCTTTCAAATAATTAGCCCCTTAAACTCATTAAGTGGATTATTATGAGTTACATAGAGTCAAGAAAGGGTAGATAAAATCTACATGAACTATACAAATAACAATAATGCCACATGCAATCACCCGAATGTTTGTGTGTCCTCCTCCTCCCCCAAAATCCACGTTGAAACCTAATACTCAAGGTGATGGTATTAGGAGGTGGGTATTAGGATGGTTTGGAGGATATCAGGTCATGAGGGCGGAGAGCCCAAGGATGGGACTACTGCCCTTATAAAAGAGGCTCCAGAGAGGTCTTCCTCTCCTTTGGCCATGTGAGGATTTAAGAGGTCTGCAACCTGGAAGAAGGCTGGCACCCAAGCCTGCAGGCACCTTGATCTTTGACTTCCAGGCCCCAGAACGGTAACAAATATCTATATATATTTTTTTGTTTATAAGCGATGCAGTCTATGATATTTTGTTATAGCAGTCTGAATGGACTAAGACACCTGAGAAGAAAAATAAGAAAACCGCTGAAAGCTAATTTCATAAGTGACATAATTGGCTTTACCTTCTCCATCTTATAAGTCCTGGTTTTCCTCACTGTATAATCACAACTAAAATTATCTAATCTCTAAAGTGTACAATATAAAGAATAATCAGTGACTTCTGGAATTCAGTTGAGAATACATATAAAGACATACTTACACAACCATTGATAAAATATTTGACAAATATTTGTCATTTCAAAATATTTGTCATTTCAAAACAACAAAATCCTGAAAATGAGATCTTATTGTCATTTTTACCTTTCAATTTCTTTTTCCTGAGGGTCTGAAATCATTAACTTTGCTTTGTTATTTTCATCAGCAAAGGCTTTCTGTTCTTCATAGGCTTTTAGTTTTTCCTTTAACATTAAAATCTAATAGAGAGAAACACTAGTTAAAATACAAAACAAATTATTTGTTTCTATTACACATGGCCACAGAAAAATTTTAGCTGTGAAAAATGACTGAATAAGCCAGATTTCAACTGTAATAGAAAAACATGTCAAATTTTTAGGCAATTAAGATTGCAGAATCCCATAAAGGAGGAACTGGGTGAGATTAGCATAACAATGTAGAGACATACCTCTTCCTTCTGCTCATTACAGATCTTGACATACTGAGTTATATGATTGTCGAGGTGAAGAACATTGCTCTTCAACTGTTGAAAGACAGAAATTATGATTGTGTAGAGAGAAAAATAATAATCACAACCACACAGTGATATATATGAGCAAATGGCATTATATCCTCATTAATTCAGTTCTGTGAATTCAGAATTTATGGCAAGTATGATCACATGACAATCTTGATCAATTATGCTCATGTTTAAAATCTATGACAAGAGGATATGCTGAGGACATTCATTATGTAAATGCAATGATAAAGAAATTGCCTTACTGAGAAAAGTTACTTTTAAGAACTTGCAAAGCATTCATTCATTCGCAATATAGTAAAAATCGCCCACTTCCTTTTTCTCTGACTTCTAAGAAATTCAGAGATAACTTTAAGTTCCATACATTTGTAAGTTCAACCAGTTTTTAATGAATTCTTATTACATTAATCCTTTTTATAATAGTAAGGGAAACTTGGCAGCTATGGAATAGTGGAGACAACATTAAGCATATAAGTCTAAATATTTACTTCAAAGCCTTGCCCACTGCTCACTTAAATGACTTAAAACTTAGTTCTTAAAACTCTGAGCATGGGATTCCTCAACTGTAGACCTAAAAATGCCTTCCCCAACAAGTTGGTTTAAAGATTGCATGAAAAATATGTGCGAAAAACTTTTGTATACTCGTATAGTACAACCTTTATCTATTATTTATATAAATAGTATATGAACATTTCTCTAAGGAAGGCAATATGTTCATACAATGGGAGTAGCAGAGAGGTAAGTGGGAGGAGAAGTCATCACACCAATTGAGTTCTAGGTCTCTTCAAACTCTGAGATCCTGTGATTTTTAAACATGTATTATCTTTGACATATTTTTAAACTACCTCAAATTATTGACGTAACTAATCGTTACTATATTGTTGGTGCTAAGAAGAGATTGGTTACATCAATATCATGTATGCGGAAATAAATTATTTTTAAAAGGCTATTTGCTTTATAAACTGAAGCAGATACTACGTCTCTTTTACAGACGAAGTAACTGAGCTTGGAGGAATTACCTAACATGTCCAAGGTTGTCAGGTAGAAGGTGTTGGTGCTAGGCTAACGCACTGTCATCCTAGGCTGCCACAGATGTGTTACAGCCTTCACCAATTATTCCAGGGTGCCATCAAAATATCATGTGCCATGGTGTGAAAAAAGATTAGAAAGAAAGGCACTAAAACATGCTAGCTCCCAAAAGACTAAATAATAGTATCTATTATATATGTAATTAAGATGCTTAATGGTTTTATTATCGAAGTTAATGTTCAATTAATCCCAACCTTAACGATATTTCTAACCCTGTCTTCTAACTCATTAGTAGAAATACAACTCTAAATCAGTATTTTGTTAGAATTACAAAAATAATATGCACTCAGTACCCTTACAACAAAGGCAGAGTCAACACACTTACTGAAGATTTAATGTCCTTTGCACGGTTAGCATACTTGAGAGTGTTATATGTGTCATCGTAGCTCATAGAGGAAGGACTAACAGCAGCTATCATTATAGTTTGACAGTTGCCTCCAAGAGAATCCTTTAACAAGCGAGTGAGCTTACTATTTCTGTAAGGAATATGCTGATTCTTTCTCTGAAAGAACAAAAAAAGAATTCTTGTGTCATTTTCCACATTTAAATGCAAACCTGCTACCACTTCACTTTAAGAATTTAAGCATTGCCCAACTTTGCCCAGACTTATGATACAATTGGTGTTCTAAATGATGATAATGAATCTTATGGGACTATTCAATGAATATATTTAAAAAAAATGTTTTATCTAAAGATTGTATCGTCATCTGAATAAATATGAACTTCAGTTAATAATAAAATATCAATATTGGTTCATAAGTGTACCACATTACTGTAAAATCTTAACAACAGGGGAAACTGAATGTGGGGCATATTTAACAAAATTTTTCTGCATTCTCTTATTAACTTTTCTGTATCTAAAACTATTCAAAAACAAAATGTCTATTTAAAAAAAAAACTTCATTTTTAAAAAAGAAAAAAAATACAACATATATGACCTATACAAATATACCAGAGGAATAAGAATTCTGCATGGCATAGAGTTGTTTCTCTTATTAAATAACCATTGAAAATTGATATAAAATAAATGACAATTAAAATTTTAGAGATACTTCATCTGAAAGTTGAAACTCTAAGGTTTTCTTTTACTTAAAAGATATAGTTCTGATTTTAAACTATCAAACAAATTTTTCAAGAAGTACAACTTCTATGTGAAAACAGAACATTATAATGTTAAAATAAAAGCAACCTCATGTTAGCCAATGTAAATCTTTCATTTACAGAAGAGGAAAATGAAGCTTCCAAATTAATTGTGCAATGACTTGCCTCAGAATTGGAAATGGGCCCTGGATTCCACAATTCCCAGTAGTACTGTGCTTTCCATCAGAGTAGTCTTTCCCAAACAGTGTGGAACGTGTACTGCTGGTGGTACTTGAAATGATTTTTGTTCTTTTTTTAATATTAAATTTATTGGGGTGACATTGGTCAAAAAGTAAAATTGTATCGATTTCAAGTGCAGAATTCTATACTACATCCTCTATGTACCGCACTGTGTTCCCCACCCAGAGTCAGTTCTCCTTCCATCACCATATATTCGACTCCCTTTAACCCTCTTCTTCCCCTCCCTCCTTCCCCCTTACCCTCTGGTAACCACTAAACTGTTGTCTGTGTCCATGAGTTTTTGCTTGTTTGTCTTACTCGTTTGTTGCTTTCAGTTTTATATCTCACAGATGAGTGAAACCATATGGTTCTCGACTTTTCCTGTCTGACTTATTTTGCTTAGCATGATAATCTCAACATCCATCCATAGTGTTACAAATGACAGTATTTCATTTTTTCTTATGGCTGAGTAATATTCCATAGGGAAATGCAAATCAAAACCGCACAGAGATACCACCTCACACCTGTTAGAATGGCTACTATCAACAAGATAAGTAACAGCAAGTGTTGGAGAGGCTGTGGAGAAAAAGGAACCCTCATACACTGCTGGTGGGAATGTAAATTGGTGCAGCCACTGCGGAAAACAGTATGGAGGGTCGTCAAGTGTCCTTTGATAGATGATTGGATAAAGATTTGGTAAAATTATAAATAGTTTAATTTTAGAAAACCAACTCTATACCATACTGTCTGCTTACATGTTTGAAACTTTAACTTAGAATATGTCACCTTGCTTTTGCAATCTTCATGTGATTTCAATACCTTTCCTATTTTAAAAAGATTCCACAAATGATTTTAATATACTTTACACTAAATCAAAATGCAACATTTTGAAGAGTTTAACAGTAATTTTCCTAAGCTTTTGCACCTGCTTTGAACTTAAGTTAAATGATCATATTTTAACTTAAAAAAAAAGTCATTTCTTTCCGTTTTTACAAATACAGAAGTTGTCAAATATGCCGTGCCCTAGTAAGCACTTCTGGCAGACAATAGATGTAAAATAGTTTAAATGCTCCAAAAGCAGCTAGTAAACATTAGATGTTTCTCAGTGATTTAATTACATTTTATATCTTAAGTTCCTCTCTGGCTGGCAGAAAAATCAACACTCTTTAATATTTAACTCGATTTTATAGCATATGAAATACTAACCAGGACAGATTTAGTTTTCCTAAAATGTGTCTTGTGTCTCTATGCCAATTCGATTATCATGCTTGCTGTGCAGTGATCATCAAATGGTAATTTAAAAAATCAAGTTCAAAATAAGTGATGAGAAAGTACCATAAAATATTAATTATCAATCTGATATTCAATACTTTTCCTTCAGCAAATTCTGGTTATAAAACTGGACATTAAAAAAATACTGAACCAGATTTTTTGGGTAGATACCCAGGAGAGGGATTGCTGGGTCATATGGTAATTCTATTCATAATTTTTTGAGGAACCTCCACACTGCCATTGCAGCTTTGTTTACGGTGGCCAAGACATGGAAACAACCAAAATGTCCTTCGATAGATGAATGGATAAAGAAGTTGTGGTACATATACACAATGGAATACTATTCGGTGGTAAGAAAAGATGATATAGGAACATTTGTGACAACATGGATGGATCTTGAGAGCATAATGCTAAGCGAAACAAGTCAGACAGAAAAAGCAGAGAACCATATGATTTCACTGATATGTGGTATATAAACCGAAAACAACAAAAGAACAAGACAAACAAATGAGAAACAAAAACTCATAGACACAGACAATAGTTTAGTGGTTACCAGAGGATAATGGGGGTGGGGGGTGGGAGATGAGGGTAAGGGGGATCAAATATACAGTGATGGAAGGAGAACTGACTCTGGGTGGTGAACACACAATGGGATTTATAGATGATGTAATACAGAATTGTACACCTGAAATCTATGTAACTTTACTAACAATTGTCACCCCAATAAATTTAAAAACAAAAAGAAAAAAAATACTGAACTATAGCTTTACTTGATATACCAGGCTTTATGTCATCTTTGCTATGTATATAAAAATTATTGAAATATTCTTGAAATTTGATTTATAATAGACCCTTAAAACAAAATTATATTAAATAGTATCTTTCTAGAAATTATACATACATCAATATTTCAAAATATTTAAATAAACATATAGTACCTACCTTTGTATCTGCTAAGGCATTGATGACATTCCCAAGAGCTAAAAGTGATCGATTAATATTGGTGCCTTCTATAAAACGGGCTCCTTTAGCACTCGTAGTACTGGCTCTTTCAGACCCTGCCAGGTCAATGAGTGACATCTTCGCAATTCGGACATTTTGATTGATACTTGCTGTTTTGTCTTGTTGTCGCAAATAAATCTTTTTAAATTACAGAATAGGGAAAATGAGGACACGAGTTAACAAAATTAAAAGGGAAATGTACAGTTTATTTTCAAAAGAGCATGAAATCAAAATTATTTTCATTTTGAAAACACACCGAACGAGGTATAACAGGACTGGCAGACATCCAAGAGTACCAGAAGTAATTAACAAAGTTGAGAAAAATCTGAAAATAACTCCTGGCCTGACAGAAGGTCAAAACAACCACCATTTGTATTCTGGTAACCCTTGAACCACGACATAGAATTTAAGAGAGGTAGGGGTGGGACATGGGTCCTCAAGAAAGAATGCTCCTAAGAGAAAACTAAGGGCAGTGAGTGGTCAGAATGCTTTGCATGTCTGCAGGGATCGTTCCCAAACAAACATTATTGCAATTCTCAAAATTGTTGTGTGTCATTATAATTTAAAAATTAAACATTGAAAAAATAGTATAATAAAGAATACTCTAATGTTCAATGGCCCATTAAAGCACAACTATTTTAAGTTACTTTGTAGTTTGACTGAAATAAATTTGATGGTAAACTTGAAAGATAGGGGAAGTTTAGCTATTATTCTACTATAAAACCCTTTTGCTAAATTTTCTTATAAAGTAGGGTCTAAGACATTTTGGAAAAGTCTCAATGTCACAGGTAAACATTTCTCTCAAGACCACTACTGATCAAAGAGGAGTTAGTGGTAACAACAGAAAAGATTAATAAAATTTTGTGAACGTAATTTAGTGGTTACCAGAGGGTAAGGGGGGAGGGGGTGGGAGATGAGGGTAAGGGGGATCAAATATATGGTGATGGAAGGAGAACTGACTCCGGGTGGTGAACACACAATGGGATTTATAGATGATGTAATACAGAATTGTACACCTGAAATCTATATAATTTTACTAACAATTGTCACCCCAATAAATTAAAAAAAGAAAAAAATTTGTGGGCTGGAGACTTTCTGAATGACTTGATTGACTCAGATATGAATTCTTTCAACTACAATTTCTTTGTATAAAATGTGTTCTACACAGCATAATCCAGGATACAGCTACATAATCATTTGGATTTTAACACGAGTAGGAACTATAAGAAATAATAACTAACCGACCCTGTAGCTCTTTTCAGTACTATATTCCTAAAAAGCACTCTATCTACTGAATCGCACTTCTTTAAGGAACGCAACTACTTTACATGGCCACTATGATGAAATCTTTTAGAAACTGAATCAGTATCTCCCCAGCTTATTGGTTCTGTAAATCTAGATCTATAAAAAGAACGTTTGCTCTGAATACAAGATGTTTTGGAAATATTAAATATTTTTGTGAAATAGAAATATTAAATATTTTTACCAACTTAAAACACGGAAAAATCCCTCTATTGCTTCCACTTTTCTATCCTTCATCTTCACAAAGAAAAAAAAATTACATTTCTGATTTATATCATCTCAATTCTAAATATTCTTGATAGAATCTCCTCAAAGCTGCAAAGTAAAGGAATAGTTTAGAAGCAGAAAAGTCTGCAGATGAAGGAATTCTTTTTGTATGTGTGAAAATCACCATCCATGAATTTGTCTTCATTCATTTTAAATTCAATTTTAAGAACGATAGTCGAGTGGCCTGTTACCTGGAAAACAGCATGAGAACGAGAAGATGTAGCATTCATATCAGTGGGATGCTGTGTCCTGTTTTTGTTTCCATTATCCAATAATTGTAATATTTCCTCTGAGGACTTGGGCTAGAAAAGTTTAAGAAAAATACACAAATTAGCCATGTCTTTAAATTTTAAAATAAACTTTCAATAAATAAGAAGACTTTTAAAGGTAAAAGAAAAAGTAAACAAAATGCTTTGTATAACTTAAATCCCATTAAATATTGACTATCATTTGCTTAGTACTTTGGTGTTATATGAGGAATAAAAGATAAAGTCCTGTCTCTCTGTGGAGATAAAATATCAAGGTATTAAGTAAAATAACACACGATATTAAATGTTCAAGTATATTTTTAAAAGAAAAGCTCCTTTAGTTATATCAAGGAAAACAAAATAAGACTGATGATATACCCTGATTATTTTAACTCTGCATTTCACTATTTTTCTTCTTTCTCAAGCACAATGGAAAATAAGTAAATGGCTAAATAACCACACTTGCTATTTGAACAAAGGAAAAAGAATTTTATAAACATACCTGATGTAAAGTCAACCCCTGAACCACCACCCCTTTTTGGGCATCTTCCCGGACAGCAAGTGGCCCTGAATTTACTAAGAGGTCACGTATCTGTTCATTGTACACCTTAAAACAAAAAGAACTGCTTTAGCATTGATATTGAAACAACAGTGATAATATCACACACAGGCACACATTGCTGAGCTTAGTTTATATTAGAATTTTATATTAAAGGCAAATGGCATCTCATTTTATCTCACCCCTTATATTTCACGTTGCCATTAATTTTCCACCACCTAAGAAAACAGAACAGCTGAATTACTTAGGTTTGAAATTGAAACTTAAAGGTGGAGACATCACACCCTCACACCATAATTTCTAACTTGATGATTACAGTGAAACAGAAATAAGATGGTTGGAATTGACTTTTCATATTTCCTGGAAAGGGACACATGGTCTTGGAAAATTCTACTGGCTCTGAAATATAAGTTATATAGAGGTGGCTTGGTTCTTACTGGAAAAGGTATTTATTATTTCATGATGCCGAAGTAGTCCAAACTTTTTCAATTTTAGAGCTCAAAAGTTAAAGAAAACGCATACTCAAGGATGGATAGTATTGATTTCATTTGTTCTTCAATTACATTAATTTCAACATGTAATTCTTAATGATATATTGCATAATGGAACTCCCTTCCCACCGTTTGAATGAGGAGAGAACCAAAGCCCTCAGAGGTTAAGTAATGTGTCCATGGTCACAAAGGTAAGAGAAGAGCAGGATTTGGAGCCCAGATATCCTCATTCTATCGCATGGCATTGAATACACATCTGTATTTGATGTGTTTGGCAATTTTTTTTTTTTTAGTAATTTCTGTAAGTAATGCATAGAAATAATATTATTGACCTGATTTTATGAATTTACTAAAGGTAGTAAGTTTTCTACTTGTCATCCAAATAACAACTACAATTATTACTGGCAAGATTTTTTTAAAAAATACAAAACTAAGTCTTTAAAAAAAGTTATTTCCATGTTCTAATAAATAGCCCATAGCGAAAATTTATTGCTGATAAAATTTTCTACAATGAGTGATAACGATTTACAAATGGAATAAACTCTTAAAAGCAGTAAAATATCAAGAGATAATTTTTCGATTCTTATTTTTCTGATAAGCAGCAGTCACTTTTCTAATGATTCCTCTTACCCACTTCAATCACATAAAACATACAATTAGAACAATCACTTCCAAGCTGGTCTATGCATCAGCATCACCTGGGAGCTTTGAAAAAGCATAGCTGCCTCGGCCACAATCTAGACCTATTTAAACGTCCAGCGGGTGAGGGCTAGGCATGCCTATTTTTAAAAAGTTCCATAGCAAATTCTGGTGCAGTCTTAGTGAAAACACCATTAGATTAGATACTGCCTTACCAATAACAAAAATGAAAGCAGAATAAAAGAATGGAAAAACAATTAAAAATATAAAAAATAACCAAACTTCAAATTTCTCCCAGTTATCAAAAGATCTAAGGGAGAAATAATGAATATTGCTATGTTCTCTTCTTAATTACATTCAAAATAATTCTTTTCAATATTTAAGTATAGAAAATGAGTTTTACTTCAATTTCCAAGTTTTAGCCACATATACAATCTTAATCAATTTTTGAAATGTGAAGAAACTCTCCCAGGAGGAACCTAACTGTGTGAAGAAGAGAGCTGTGGCTATTAGAAATTTTCTCTCTGACACCACAAATAGGCAGTAAAATCAGGGATTTCTGTTTCTGCACTGGTTTCTGAAACACTATCTGAACACAAAGTTAGAGTGCCTGCCACTAATTATGATTTGTTGAATGTTGGTTATTAAGAGGGTAGGAGGCCTCAAGGAATGATGAGGTATGTCAAAAGGACTCAAGAGGTAGCATGAAAGAGCCTCAACTGGGCAAATCTGGCACAATTTGAGCATTCAAATAAATAATTACAGAAATGGGTTATAATCTATTGAATAATGTTAGGAATCTATGCGTCCACACAGATACACTAAAAGAAAGGGAAAGCTCTTCCTTCCAGCAGAAAGCCAATGAATAAATGTAGAAGATATGACGGAATTTAAAACTCACTATCCTCTCCCATGATAATAGGAATTGATTCAAGCATGAATCATCAGTGAATACTAATACTAGTAGAGAATAGTTTAAGTAACAGGATATTTACATTTTATCCCTACAAGGTACTTATTAAATATAAAAGGTAAAGTACTATCTTGACAGTGAAGAAACTTCACAGACACTAACATAAAGAAATTGATCAAGTTCTCACAGCCAGTAATAGGACTAACCACCACAGGTCTCTTGATATGATGTAAGAATACAGTATCACTTCTGTGGTGTTTCTGCCAGTGCACAACCTGAATCTAATCATGATGAAACCAAACAAAGGCTTTTATGACAGCAACATAAAGAAAGAAAAAGGAATGAATTCAGATTAAGGAGACTAAACAGATACTACAACTGAATGCAATTAATGATCTTACATTTCCTTTTTCAAAAAAGGGCTTTATTAGAATAACTAGCAAGCTCTCATTAAGGTCTACAGATTAGATAATAATGTTGTATCATTGTTAATTTCCTGATTTTGATGACTATTCAACAGTTATTTAAGAAAATTTGTTTCTGGAAGACTGTAACTTAAACAGTTTAGAAAAAAGAAATACATACACACACAGAGAGAAAAAGCAAAGGCAGTAAAATGTTAACATGAGGAATCTGGGTGAAGGGTATCTGGAAGTTCTTTGTATTAATCTTGCTACTTTTCTGTAGGACAGAAGTTATGGGAAATAAAATAATTAACAGAAAGAGTAAGATGCATAATAGATACTTAAGACCAGAAGTTTTAATGATATTATATATTCGTAAGAAAAATCCTGTATGATAGAATTAGAATGGACAGTGGAATTTCTTAAAGAAAGATTTCTCAATAGTATTAATTAATCTAAAGAATGATATTGCCAACTTACCTCCAGATAAGAAACGGCGGTACTACATATTTTCTCTTCTTTAATCTCATCCATGGATTTGTAAAGGTCTACCATAGTTAGGTACATTACTCCAGGCTCACCAGCTGATCCTAGCATCGTGTGTGTCTTCCCAGCTCCAGTGGCACCATATGCAAGCACTGGGTTTTTATGAAAAGGGATCAGAGTTCTTCATTATGAAATATACCATTACTATATTGACTGTCTAGATAGTTCCATCTGGATATCCTGAACAGTAACTTGAAACCCAATAGATCCAAAATTAATTTCTAGTCTTATCTTTAAAACCTGGGAATTTTAGCACAAATCTACTTTCCCTCCTCTATTCGGATTAATGGTACGATCATCCACCTGCCCACCCCCACCCCCATTATACGCTCCCATTCTTCTATAGTAACCTTACACATATTAAGTAATCAATTATCAGTCTCCCTATTAGTCTAGATCTTCTTTAATCCATCCCATAGAATTTGTAGTTATTTTTATGAAAAATGAAATCTGAATGTCAAACCTTAATTGTTCCACAGTCCTACATGACAAAGTTCAAATTCCTACCCGTGGATTATTATTGGGCATTCTAACAGACGGCACCTGGTACACTAAATTATTTGAAGTTCTCCTCAACTGCTGCTGCTTTTCTACTCTGCTGCTTTTGTCCTGCAGTCCTTGGAATTACTCCAGCTGGAAAACTTCCACCTGTTCTAAATATCCAGCACAAACGTCACTCTCCTGTGCCTTCCATAGTTGTCTTAGGCAGAAATGTTCACTGCCTCATTTGAGCCCTTTAGTATATATATGCTGCACATCCTTCTACTCTAGAATGTATCACATTGTATTTCCCACTGTGAGCTCCACCAAGGCAGGATTCATGTAGCCTTCGCACCTGCAAACAAACCACCGGGCACAAAGCAGGTACTCAATACAAGTCGGCTAAGTGAATGAATTCCAGATAGAAGCCATTTATAAAATTACTTTGAAAATTTAAAACAATAAAATCTTGTTTTAGGCAAATTACTCTGTTTTCAAGATTTTACCCAGTATAACATAAAAGTGATGTGTTTTTATCAAATGCAAAAAACAAAAACAAACAAAAAAACCCCAAAAAAACAAAAAACAAACAAAAAAAACAGAGTCCTGAATTACACTTGGCAAATACCCAACATAATATTCAGTTAAGGTAATAAATCCTCATATTTCTGATGAAAATATTTTTATAAGTCAAATCTCTCTACTAAGCTAAATACTAACTACAAAATACTTTTCAGTAGAATGAATTAAACTGATACATGTTTCATTTTCTTCTATTTTATGTAAGCCAGTAGTATACCAAGAAGTCTTAAGACATCTAGATAGGAATATAAAGTCAAGAAGAAACCAAAGATTTAGTATGAGTTTGGTATAGATTTTTTCATTTGGAGTCAACAATAATTTTAAAAATCTCCAGAGACAAATGGAGTTTCATGAATGAGGAAAAGAATATCTGCTTAAAAATGAGAATTACGGAAGTTCTAATCAATAAACCACATTACAATCTTGCTCAACCAAGAAGGTAAGTCTTCTGTAATAAAACTTAATGAATCAATCAATGAGACAGTGAAACATGTTATAGTTTTGGGGTATCTTAAATTGTGGTAATTCTAAAAATAAGATACTAAGGATGTTAAGTACCTCGTAAGTAGTGATTTATCTAGACTTTTGGATATCTCTCTTTCTAGGAAATCAACATGACCGTTTTGAAAGGCAAATTATTATGGGTCTATTCAGAGCACTAGAGATGCTTTATGGGCGGAAGATATACTAAAATAGCAGACGATACTCCATTAACATGGGCTTTCAACATTTGTATTTCAAGTATTGTAAAAAATGGTGTTATAAAGAAACTGTCAAGAGGTCAGAAAAATCTGACTATTCCATAGGGATAGATAGTTGTATAGATAAGCAATGGAAATACAAAAAAATTGTGAGAAATCTGACATCAATTAAAAGAAATATGTGGTTTAGTAACATAGGAAGTTGAAAGGATGATTGTCTATAGGGACCATGGCAGGACTATGGAAGAGAAAGTTTCACAAATAATTTATGTTTATATGATGACTAAATTTCAAAGAAAGTTTACATTTACAGTGAAAGGCTACTGAACTTAAGAATTTTTAGCAAACATGCAACTTAAAATTGATTATATTTAGAAGGGCCAAGTACACATCCCTTGTAATGTAAAACTGAAATCAGACAGAAAAATTAAACCCCGACTGAAACAATTACCTGTGCAATTATATCCATTCAGAAAACTACGAAGAATTGGCTTAGTAGTGTGTTCAAAAACTTCCAGTTGAGTTGAAGTTTCATCAAAAACAGCATCAAATACAAATTTAAGATCCTTATTTTGTCTCTTTCTAATATCTCGATTTGCAGTTTTCTTTCCACGGAAAAAACTGATTTCTTCTTGTTTGGGATCAAACACTAGAATATGCTTATCTACAACATGGACCACTTTATGGAATCCAGCTGCCTTTTCCTTCGTGTTTTCAGGACGCACACGAACAACTACTTTCATCTGGTGACACAGGTCTTCCTCAGTGACAGACATAGCTGATTATCTTGATTCTTCTGTTTATTCAAATGCCTAAATACTTCTCTGAAATTAAAAAGGAAAACAAAGTATTAATATTAGTTCTACTAGTAAATGACTGGCACATAGTATTCATTTAAAAAGGTGTGGATTCTGTTCCACTCACCTGGTATATGTTATATATATAACATTAACAGGTAAATGGCTATATATATACAGTTGACTCTTGAGCAACATGGGTTTGAACTACATAGGTCCACTTACATGCAGATTTTTAAAAATAAATACTGTAAATGTATTTTCTCTTATGATTTTCTTAAAAACATTTTTCTTTCTTCATTATAAGAATATAGTATATAATGCATATACAAAATATGTGACTAACCCCTACATTGTTCAAAGGTCAATTGTACACACACACACACACACACACACACACAATTTGTTTATTTATTTTGCTCTTTGGTTCAAAACTTTCTAATGGTTCTTCAATTTCTTCAAGGTACAAGTTGAAATTCTTTTAATGGCCTACATTTTTCACCTATTTTATTGTTCTCCCCTTTGCTCATTCCAGCTAACACACCAAGCACCCCAGGAGGGTCTTTCCACTAGCCAGTGTCTCTATTACAAGTGCCTCCCTCAATATTTGCATGACTAATTCCTTCACTCCTTTCAAGTCCTTGCTCAAAGGTTGCCCTCTTGTCCACCCTCACTAAAATTGCGAACCCTATTCCTAATCACCGTTACACTATTTTTTCCCAAAGCGTTTACAATCTCTTCATCAAGTATATGCTTTTTTAAAATTTATTTCTAGTGTTTGCTATTTTCTCTCTTCCAGTTAAACTGTAAGTTCTTTAATGGCATGTATGTTTTAAAAAATCTGTTTTGCTTATTGATGTGCTCTATGAGCCTAAAACAGTGCCTGTCACATGGCACTGTATAAGTGTTTGATAAATAAACTAATGAATACTAAAAGGTCTTTTTGTTTTTGTTTTTCTTGGTCCCACATTATTGGTCTTTGTTAATCTTTACACTCCTTGTTTTTGCTGTGTGAGCCCGTCATAGTCAGACAATAATTTTTAAACCTGCTATCACTGATGTACCCTAAACTTCCATCATTATAGAGCAGAGAATAGGAGCTATATTCAGAGATCGTAGTCTGAATATGCCAGGGGTATATATCTTTCCATCACCTTCATACCTGGGCTAGCTAATTGATGTATCCTAGGAACTATTTTTAACCCAAGGGGTCTCTGAGACATAGGTAGAGACGAGACTGGTTGTTATCAATTTCCACTGCCCAGAGGCTTGCATCCAAGATAACTTTTACTAAAGATTGTTGACTAACCAAAGCTCGCCCTTCGTTGCCTTGATAGGATTCCCAGAGATCCTTTCCTGTTCATTCTCTTGACTCAAACTAAAATAGTGCTGGAGCCCTTGTAAAAATCAAAGCTAGGATTTCTGGGTAGCCTAGCTGTGACTGTATATGGTTTGGCTTCAGTGTTTGAGTTTAAGTGGAAGGCCAGGGTCTAACTAATATTTCAGGTAAAGAGATTTATTAGCATTTTGTATGTGTGCGCCATTTAATTTTTTGTATTGTGACATAATCTGATTACTCTCAATGCAGTGTAGAAAACATACAATAGGGAATAGAGACTAGGTAGCTCATCAAAGTAATATAGACAAGAGGTGACATTGTCGACTTCGAACAGGGTGGTGGTCGGATTCTGGATGTATTGTAAAGGTGAAGACAACAGAATTTCCTGACAGATGGGATGTGGGTATGAAAGAAAGATAGGATTCAAGAGCTGGAGTGTTAGAGGAAGGGAGTAGCCATTAACTGAGATGATAATAACAGACGGTAGAGCAGGTTTTGGGGAGACTATCAGGTGTTTAGTTCTGGATATCTTAAATTTGAAAATTTTAATAGGCATCTAGGTGGAAATGTTAAGGCAGCTGGAAGCCAAGTTGCAAAAGTAAAGGCTGTCCTCAGTGTCTTAATGCCATTTGAAGCTTTTAAAAGTTTTTAAAGCTTCAAATGGCATTAAGATTTTGGAAGGACCTTTAAATCATGGAAGAGAGCATTCTCTCAATTGTGTTATATACTGCTAATATGGTAAGTACTTAGTAAGCAGTAACCATGGGATTTAGCAACACAGAGACCAATGAGAAGAGCAATTTGTGGGGAATGGTGAGATAAAAGCCTGAATGGGAGAACATTAGGAGAATGAATACAGAAAGTACTGCTGCAAAAGTGAGCAAAGAAATGGTGTGGGTGGAGAGGGAAGAAGGGTAAAAAGAAGATATTTCATTTGTTTTTTCTTAAATGGGAAAAATAACAGCAATGATGAAGCTAAAATATGTTATAAAACCATATACTTTTGGAAAGAATTCAAATAAGGCGAAAGCAATCTAAAAGCAGAAGACACTGGACACAGCACTCCCTTTTTAGGACTCTGTCCTTCCCCAAAAATAGAACACTGAAGAGGAAAGATGGTCACTTGGATTTTAACAGTCAGGTCCCAAGTGAATTACTCCTCTGCTCTTTCTTCATCCTTGAGCTTCTGTCTAGCCAAGTCCCACAAAGCACCTATACCTCACTTCTATGACCTTGGACAAATTACTTAACCTCACTGAGTCTCAGGTTTCTCATTTGTATAAAAGAGCTAACACCTCATAGCACTGTTGTGAAGGCTAAAAGAGATAACAGGTATTAAGTGTATTAAGGCATTCAATAAATGTCAATTCTCTTCTCTACTGGCCCCCATTCATGCCTCTTCTTCCTGAAGATACTGGTCCATCATTTTAGTGTTTTCCAATAGGCTTATGATGGGCACTTAGTGTAGGTCAAGTCTTCTTTTTGGAATTGTGCCATGTGTTAGAGGACGTTTAGCATTTCTGACCCCTGTCTATTATAGGCTAGTAGTATCCCACATTCCTTGTGATAACCAAAAACCTCCACACACATTCTAAAAGCTTTTAGAAATATTCAACAATGCTATGACTTTAACTGATATACTTTTAAAAATGATATATAAAATGTACACAAATGAAACAGCTAAATAAACATATATGCGTAAAACATCAGGTGATTATTTTAAAATAGATCTTAGAATCTCAAGGTTGGAAGGTATCTCTTGCTAATGAATTAATTAACTAATCAATTCAATAAGTTAATTATTAGATGTTGGAGCCAGACAGCTGAGGTTAAAATTCCAGCTCTACTACTTATTGGTCACGACAGTGGGCAAGTTACTTAACCTCTCGTGGCTCAGTTTCCTCATCTATAAAGCAGGACTAATAATAATACCTACTTCATAGAGTTGTGACAACAAAGCACTTAGAACAATGCCTGCAACAGAGTATGCACTACAAGTGTTTGCTATTATTATTTACATTGTAGTGAGGGAAACAGATATTAACAAAATAGTGACAAAAAATAGTAAAGGTATAACTGACAAATGCTATAAGGTAAAGAAAGTAAAAGTTAAGTTTTACATAAGGCTATAATGGAGGATTGATGGAATTAGAAAGCTTCCTAAAGGAAGTGATGAGTTAAAGGATGGATAGTTATTAACTGGGTAAAAAAAAAAAAGCACATTTCATGACAACTAGTTAAGCATTCAATAAATATATGAGTGCCTTCTGTTGGCCCTTTTCTAGGCCCTGGGATAGAGAGGGTCAGGAGTGTGGAAGTGGGCTCCTATTTTAGATGAGGCAGTTGAAAAAACCTTATCTAATGGGGTGACTTTACAGAGACTGAAGTGAGGGAGTGAACAAGTGGCTGGGGCAAAAAAATTTCAGACAGCAAGTCCAAAAGCCTGTGATAGAAAACAGCGCGCACAGTGGACATAACTGGCTGTGTGGTCAATTTGCTTAAATCTTGTTCCTGCTGTTTAGTTTCAGATGATTGTAACTTTACCTATAGCAACTAAGGACATGCTCAGTTTAGCTTTGCTCAGTCCCTATGCAGCTGGAGAGGACAAAAAGGGGAGAGGGTTGCATTAAAAGATAAAACTGGATAAAGGTGGGGCCAGATTTAGATCTTGATTGCAAGGCTATATAATTTAGATTTGATTTAGAAGTTATTAGGAATTATTGAAGGTATTTTAGAAGGCAATACATCTTATTCAAATAACATTTCAAGGAGAAATTTTGACAATTACTAAAGGGGTTTAAGAAGTATGACATCAAATACAACTTTGTTTTACAACTTTTTACAGATTTTACGCAAGATATCAACCTTAATTTTTAAAGTATCACATTTTCCCAACTTTTTCAAAACCAATGAGTGAATATAATTTTCTTAATAAAAATACCTAAGGTCAACAGAATCACTAATGTGCAAAACTTTGTCTATGTTCAAATATACTAACGTCTTCAGGGATGAATGCGGTTGTTCTTATAGTAATACATGATGTCTGCTTTCTTTTCTAACATGGCTAAGTAAAAGATGTGGACATCTAGTTGATTCTGAATAAGGCACACAGAAAGCAAAGTCCTTGACCACGTTTACTAAGAAGTGACCAAAAAAACCCAAAAACCAAAATGTTGTAACAATGGGTTGATTCAAAAACATTTTTCAGCTGACTGTTCAGAAGACAGTGTCACAGCCTCAGATTAATTTTGTTAAATCTGTTACTAAGTGGTATTTGTTGACTAGAATCAAAGAACAAGCTGGTATGATTTCATTGTTGGGACTAAAACATTAAGGAGAAACACTGCCAACACCTTTATTCATTAAAAATAAGGTATCTGTCTAGTCTAGAGAGAGTAGAGTATAAAAGAAAGAGTAATAATAGTTAGTGAAGAGGCATTTCATTGTCAATCTATAAAATAATAGAGTTGGACTATATAATATCTAAGGTCCTTTACTAACTAAAATTTTATGATCACTGCATATGATTAGAAAAGAGTATAAGAAAGTGACAAGAAATAACACCTAATGAAGCTGTATTTTTTAACCATTATATCCTTAATCTCTGTAGTGAACCTGGAATATAGTAAGCTCTCAAATATTTAATTAATGAAAAAATAAATTATAAAAGGTAGACCAAAAATTCAAGAAGCAATTTACCCATTCAGAGTAGAGGCAAACATACAATATATTTCTCTAAGAGACTCAACATATTACAGTACAGTACAAGGATTGGCAATGCCAGGCAATTACAATGAAGACCCTGAAGCATCAAAAGTTTAAAAATGTGCCCAATTTCTTGTTACACAAAATTAGGAAAATGGGAATATAATGCTTCATGTTAATCGTTGAGGGTGGTTAAAACTATCACTTAACAAGGATAACAATCAGTTTTCTGGGAGATTCGCTTACATAGAACAGCTCACTGCTCTATGTTTAATGAAGTGGTGTTAATAGCTAATTCTCTTCAATAGTTGCAAGATAACATAAACCAAATCGAACAGGCAAATCTTTATCCAGCTACTGTTCACCCTAGATAAAATGTAAGGCAATTAAGTTAAAGATTCATCCCCAATTACATGCAAGTACAATAATATTTTATTTAATTCATTGACCATATGCATTGATAACCTCTTCAAAAGCAATCAGATTGTTATCTCATGTCATTCCACCTGCTAAACTGTTCAATGACTTCCCAGCAGAGAATAAAATGTAAACTCCTTAGCATGTCTTGTGGGTTCTACATCTACTCCTCTGATGCTTTCTTCAACTGTTATCCTCCCCCTTCATTCTCCTTCAGTCACTGTCTTTAGCGTTCCTAAAAAACTTCAGTCTTGTTCTGGCCTCACTGCCTTCACTTTCTCTTCTCTTTGACTAGAATGCTCTACCTTCAGATATGTGCAAATGTTAACCCCTCAATTCATTCAGGTCTCTCTTCAAATGTCACTTCACAGAGGCTTTCCCTAAACATTCCATTCAAAATAGTGTATCACTCTGCCGCCCTGCCGCCCTGCCGTTGTGTCTGTCTCCAATCCCTTACCTGCTTTCTTTTTCTTTCTAGCAGCTAGACTAACTAGAAAACATACATATTGCTTGGTTACATATTTATTGCTCTTTCCTCTGTAGAATGGCAGCACTGTGAAAGTATGAACTTCCTTGAAAGTATGAACAGGACTTGTCAAATATTGAGGGTTCCATACATACTTGTTGAATAAATGAATAAATAAACTAATACAGATTTTCAAGATATATATGCAAAAAAAAACAAGTGCAAATAGAGGACTTGTCAAGCAACCATTTGTATTTTTAAGATACATACATATTTGTATATGCACGGGCTCTCTCAGGAAAAGAACACAGAAATTAATAATGGCAGTTGCCCCATGATGGGGAAATATGAAGGTCTGAGTGATAGGCAGGCTTACTTTCTACTTTATATTCTTTTGTACTTTTTGGAGTTTAAACAAATTTAGGTATTTTTATTTCAAAAACAAAACAAAAAACTATTAAATTTACCTTAAACACAACTTGCACTTAATAACAATAATTTCTATTTATGGAATACTTTGTATTAAGCCGTATTCTACAAACAAAAGTATGCTAAGCAATTTACACACTTCTCATTTAATCCCCATAACAATCCTATAATATAGGATTTATCATTCCTATTTTATAGAGGGAGAAGCTAGTACAGGGAGATTAGGTTAACTGACTAAAGATACACTATCAAAAGCTTAAGAGATGGGATTTGAACTCAGACTGACTGAATCTAAAGCTCAAATATTTAATCACCACTCTTCCTGACATAAATACATTCGCCCCAGAAATTTTCTTATAGAAGTTAAAAATGTATTATTTGCGTACTTTTGATACAGACCTTAGGGCCTAGTACGGGAACTATGGAATGAATATTGAAATAAAACTGAAAGTTTATTATTTCTTTGTGCTTGTTGGATACCATACTCTATCTATAGTCACCAAATATGCTATTAATTGAGAACTCTTGGATTAGGCTGATACAGTGATAACTAGTAATAATAAAAAACGATTATCATTTGAGCACTCTATATACCAGGCATTATGGTAAACATTTGACATCAATTATCTTTTTCAATCCTTTAAATAATCATATAAGGTAGATACTATTATTGTCCCCATTTTACAAAAACAGAGACTTAGCTTTAGGGTAAGCATTTTTTCAAGATGACATAGCTAGTAAGTGAGGAGCCAGAATGTGGAATCCAGGTCCAAATCCAAGGTTCACGTTCTTAACAACTATGCTCTATTGGAATCAGAGCAGAATGCTTTCAAATAATGAAACAGAAATGTTGCACAAATCATTTTGAATGTGGAGTGATACAGGTATAAAGTATTTCCTAAATACAAACTCAAACCTGGATTAGATTCAGATTCAACACACATTTTTTAGGACCAGGAACTATCCCCCACACTGTCATTTATAGTCTCTCTGCAACTTAAACCTCTTTTTAGAAATAACTTTAGTATTAGAGTCACTGCTTCTACTAACTTAGAAGCATAAGGGAACAAACATTTCAAATGCAGGGATGGACAGCACTGACAGCTAGGCTATTTTTTCTTTCTAGTTTTTATAGAGTTGACAGCATGAAGTCACTTTATGTACACCTTAATTGCTGCAGGCTACATTTATACTGGGATAAGATGCACTTTCAAAAAGAAAAATTTATGTACTTGTATATACTTATTCAATAACAGAAGAGGAGATTAATTACTACAGATAAAGGCAGACAATCTTTGTACTGAAACAGACAATTCTTACAGAACAGCAACTTAATAACAAGCACTATCTAGTCTTTGAATCATGTATTCTCTAGCACCAAAGTTCATAAATACCTCCCAAAATTCAAGCTGGGGGCTTCATGCGGTGGAGTAACACCACCAACTGAAACCTGTAGAATGCCTGACACATTCTACCTGATTGTTAATAGTTAACCTAAACTACATATTATACAGCAAAATTATTCAATTCTGGTCAAATCTCATAAACAGTAGCCTTGACCTCTGTGTAAATGAGTATCTAACGAGCTCCTAAAGGAGAATCTTGCAGAAACAGAGAACAAAAGGCAGGACTGATTCTCAGTGCTTCAAGTCCCTTTCCTTTGCACCTTGCCAAGCAGTATCTCTTCCAGGCCTCATCTGATCTTCCACAATCCCGTTAGGCAGCGCTGGCACGTCTTATCCTGATGCTCAGGGCTCAGGGTAGGTTCCCGATTGACCTTTGCCAGGCAAACTGCAGAACTTTGCCGGACAAAAAGTTTATAAATTGGTGAACCAAGATTCCTCATTTGATATTTAAGCCCAGAGTTACATCTACATCTGTGTCTGAAACAAAATACTCTGAATTTGGAGTCCGGAAGTAACTTTACACTGAAAGGTGCTGGGCAGTTAAAGTGCTCTGGTGAATTCTGGGCAAGGGGCCAGGATGCCCTTTAAAACTTTGACTTCCTCAGAATCTAAGGCAGGAGATCCCTGCCCTTCCTGCTGAGCACTCGTGGGCTCCAGATCAGGTAGAGCAATGCTTTAGGGGATGCTCCAGTTCCTCCTTTCTTTAGCTTTCTCCCCAGGGGCCGTAACCACCCCACCATCCTCACGCTCACCCCCAATTTAACGCTTCCTTGTTTGTCAACAAGCCCACCTGGTCCTCTACACGTGAGGCGGCGGGACCCCTCCGCTTCCAGCGAGACAGGTCATCAAAAGGAGCGTCCTGAAACCAGCGTTTTCTCCACGAGTACCTCTCTTACGTCTGTGCCCCACGAGAGGCTACCGTAACTCCTCACTTCGCTGTCAGCCCCCGGCGATTCAAACTCAACCAAAAGATTCAAACCTAAGCCAGCTTCCTCAGCGCGTCGTTTCATTGGCTGCCGTCTTCGTGACGCCATCACGCCGGACGTTGCCGCGGCGCGCTCCAGCTTGGCTCTAGGAGTCTCCGCTGCGCGGCCCAGCGGAAGCTGCCCGGCTCCGCGTCGCCGTGGCAACGCTTACGGCTATTTCCGGAGGCGGTGACCGCGGTGGGCGGGGCTAGGCCGGAGCTGCAGGTGGGAGTCAGCCACCTGGTATCCTCAGGCCATCTCCAGGTCCGCGGCCGCGGGTCGCGGTCCCAGGGTTCAGGGTGTGAGTGAGACGGGTGCTGGCAGCGGTTGGTGTGTGCCCTCTGCTAGAGGGAGAGGCGGAGCTTGTTGGGTGTGGATTAATGGGTTCTGGATTTTGTTTTCTCCTTTATTGACTAGGAAGGCCTCCGAAGGCATAGGTACCATCCTCTGGAGGGTGTAGGGACCTGTGCATTCCAGCCACTTTCACTTGGATGGAGCTGGGATCAATTCGCCTCAATTAATTCAAAGTCCAGGGCTTTTGGTTTGAGGCCCTAGGTTTCATTTCTCAGGACTCCCAGGCCTTCTCCTTTTAGTGCTGACAATGAAACTATTTGGTGTTGGGGTGTTTTTTACATTTCTTTCTAATGATGGCATTACAAAATAAATTCACTTAAATTTATTGGCCTAGTTCATTATTGGATGTAGTGGATTTTTTAAAGTCCTAGGTTGGAGGTGTAAAGAATGTACACTTTATAAAGAAAAAAAAAACCCTGAACAAATGGGAAATATGTTTGCTAAAATAACTCTATTTGTCTAGAAAGTTTTAATAGTATGATCTGAATTTCATTGTTGTTCTTTATATTACCATTATTGTATCCATTCATTCAGCAATTACTGATTGTAGATTTTAGGGACATAATAGCCCACAATTGTGTTAATATCCCTGCCCTCTTGGAGCTTATATTCTGTGATTCAGTATCACTATATGAATAGGTTGGCACAACACCAATGCAGAGTATTATAAGTGGAACAATGTATGGAAAACCCCTATAATATGTACATTTATTTCCTGTTGAAGAAGATCAGAAGCATTGTGTATTGTATATGATCCATGTCATGTGATTGTTTCTGAGCACTGGATAGTGCATAAATAAAGCTACTCACTTCTGGCTGTGTTACATATATCTTAGCAAAAACAATAGTTATTTGTGTGATGTTGGGTTTGGTAATAAAATTGAGAAGCCTTTTTATTTTATTGCAGATAATCACTCTATAGTACTTTAATTTTGATTTACCAGACATTTTATTAGCTTTATATATGTTATCTTCATTTTAGTCTCAAAACAGCCCCTGAGTTGTGGGTACTATTTATTTGAGGAAAAAACTGAAATTTTCAGAAAACCCCAAAAAGGAAAATGTTTTTCTTGTACAAATCAGCTAATTCAGAATTGAATAATTTGCAAAATGCTTTCCAGATTAAGTGATATTAAGACGCTATCTTAATCTAGTCTAAGAAAAGGCATATTTTACCAATTTCTTGTAAAATAGCATTGATCACCATGGTGAAGTAAGAAATCTTAAATTTCATAGTTTTTGACACCCATATTGTATAAGGGTTACCAGTCTCACAGGTGTTTCCAAACCTAATCCAAGTGCTTATTTTACATTTAACTAAATTCTGCCTTACACTTGCCATTAAGCAGTGTTCAGTGTTCAGATGAGGTCCGTATTTTGAAGGGGTGTATATTTAGTTAAAGCAGAAAAATTTTAATGTTACAATCAATGCCATTGCTGTGCCAGCTCTCTCTAGTTTGGCAAGACATTGAGTATAAACAGAAAGGATAAGAGACCAGTGTATTTTGTAATGAAAGAAGGAAAAAGGACCAAAAACTTTAGAAACATACAGTGCTAAGGAGACAGAACTTCCCACCTTTTTAGAAATTGGAGTATAACTACCTGCTGTGTTATTTACAAAACAGACATTTAACATAGGTTCATAGTAAACTGAAAAAGAGTGGAGATAAGTATAAAATGGAAAATTGGATTTAAAGTTGCATCATATATACATATGTGTGTGTGTGTATATATATATATATATGTGTGTGTGTGTATATATATATATATATATATATATATATTTTTTTTTTTTAAAGTAAACAAATTTAGACCTGGAAATGTTAATGTTTTAACACCCCCATCCCCCACCCCCAAGGAACACCTTTTGGAAACCCCAGCGCCTTTGGCAGACCCTTTGGCAGCCGGGAGCTGGAAACAGCGGAACGAAAGGCAGGCGTTCCTCGGTTGCTGGGGCGGAAAGGACCCACTCTGTCCGTCCTTTCAAGTTTCCCCCTGGGCTGAGACTAAGGCGTGCGGCAAATTCAGATTCTCCGGCACCGTAGTGGTCGTCGCTGACCCGAGTTAGAGGCCAACAGAGAAATCTTCGTGCCTCAGGTGAGGAGAAGGTGGCCGAGTCCCAGGAGCTCTCTGGGAGCTCACCCACGCCTTTTGGGGGGAACTTCCAGGGATCGCCGAATTCGCCCAGAACAAAGGAAACACACGCCCCTGCTCCTGCTTCCTCTCCACACTCAACGCCTTCTGAGTTCAGAAGTTTCTAAACAGTTTTCCTCGTCAGAGTGTAATTCTTAGGCAAAAAGATGCGTTTTTCCGTCTTCCCTTTAGAACTTTCACTTTCTCTGCGTTTGGGTGCCAGCCTCCAGGTCGGGTTCTGGCCTTAGGAATGAAGTTTTCAAAAGTTTTCTCTGCCGACAGCAAAGATGGTAATTGGTAGTATCGTTGAGAAAGTCGTTTTCGGAAGTACCACTCACCTTTGTGTTTCCACAATCAGAAGAGTTAATCTGGGGCCAATTTCGTGGTCTCAACAATTTCAATTGAACTTCCCTGGCAGAGAAAAGTTAAATGACTTACCTAGGAAACAACCGAGTTGACTCCAGAGGCCAGGTTTCCTGACTCCCTGCTTCCTTCCAGTGACCAGAGGGAATTTAAAGTGTCTTAAATCATTTAGG
Organism: Rhinolophus ferrumequinum; assembly: GCF_004115265.2. Classification (NCBI taxonomy): domain Eukaryota; kingdom Metazoa; phylum Chordata; class Mammalia; order Chiroptera; family Rhinolophidae; genus Rhinolophus; species Rhinolophus ferrumequinum. Next base: position 28,462,179 of record NC_046294.1, on the reverse strand, counting down.
GTGGCTGCTTCTTAGCCAACTGCTGGAATGCCCTGCGTTGTCAGGTAGGATATTGGGCTGCAGAGGATAGGGAAGGAACTCCCTTTAGAGCTTGACCCCTTCCATTTTTAGGGAGGTATTCAAGGAAACATCCAAAGAGGAAAATTAATTATTGAGGTCCTTTCTCTGTGTTGACCCATGTTAATAGTCAATTAGTACATAATAAAATCTTTAGGCTTTTTACCTTGAACATAGTTGAGTAAATGCATAGAAATTGAATGCAGAAGAAAAATGCTGGCAAAGAAAGCATTTTTTTCTATCTGTTCTACTTGCTTTTTCCCTTGTAGTTCTGATTCCTAAATTGGAATTGATGTTTTTGTTGTTGTTGTTTGCTTGTTTTTTAAAATATCAAAACAATGTAGGTTGTTTAAATACTCCAGATTGCACTATTTAGGCCTATACATTGTATGTCTTGTGTTGGGTACTCTAGGGTATACTGTATTTCCAAGTAGAGTGAGTAGGACCAAGCAATAGGATATACTGACTCTTTAAAGAAAAAGGAAAGAATTCATGAGATACTACAAACACATACCGTGTTTCCCGAAAATAAGACCGGGTCTTATATTAGTTTTTGCTCCAAAAGACGCGTTAGGGCTTATGTTCAGGGGATGTCATCCTGAAAAATCATGCAAGGGCTTATTTTCTGGTTAGGTATTATTTTCTGGAAGCAGGAGAAATCATGAGATCCTACAAATACACAGTCAATGTAATTAAAGTACAATTTAATTACATAAGTATATTAAATAGAGCCAGTGGGCTGTGTTTATAGCATAGAAGTTAAGATTACAGGCTCTGGGGATAGAATGCTGAAGTTACGGTTCCAGCTTTATGGCTCTGTAGCTACGTGTATGTGACCTTTTGGCAAAGTACTTTTCTGTTTTCCTTATCTTTAAAATGTAAATAATAATACCTACAAGAGTTGTGGTAAGATTTGAATGAGTTAGTACATGTAGTGTGCTTAGAATTGTAAGTGGTACTTAGTAAGTGCTCAATAAATGTTACATTTTATTTTTGAAAGACTAGAAGTATTATAGAGGATAGTTGAGTTTACTTTGTATAAGCTTTCTGGGAACCATAAAGCATAATTATTCATTTGTCTAATTTGTCACTGCTGAACAACCAAATTTTTACTTAAAGCACTCATTTCCAGTCTATTTTTTTTTTTTTTTTTGCCGTGTTTTTCCTGTGCCATGCTACATGATTTTATGGATTATATGTTTGGTAAAGTTGACATATCCTCAAGGTAACATCTTGTTGATGTTATATTTACATTATATCAAACACACACACACACACACACACACACACACACACATATTTGTATTTCTTTCTTCTCTAGTGATTACATGTGGTTAACTTTTCAACATTATTCTTCATTTTCTGTTACAAAAGGAAGAGAAGGCATATTTAAGCAGGATTTATGTTTTTTGAAGTATTCTGAGAATGGAGTTTTTGGTAGTTTTTGGTCAGATAGGTGAAATTTCCTAAAGCAAGATTTGATAAAAATGTTAATTCTGTAGAATCTGTATCTATCCATCCATTTTTTTTTCTTTTCTTTTCAGAAAACATTTATTAAGCACCTAGTGTGCATTGATTTTTGTGGATGAAAAGGTGTACTCTTTCTCTTAAATAACTCATAATCCCTGAGAAAGGAAGAGTAGTGTTATCTTGGTACTTACTGTAGTGGTATCTGAGATGTTGCTTGCAACCAATTGGGTAAAAAGTGTTTTCAAAAGATCTGTTAATATGTTTACATAAATACCTTTTCCTCTGCATCTTAAAGAGTTACAAATTGCAGAAAAATGGAGCAAGTATGAAACAGTGAAGGAATATATCAACTTTTTATTTGCTACTTTTGGGGGACAGGGGACAGACAATTAAAACAAAGGTGGGTATGAAATGGCAAAGTGTGCACAATTGATTGTTTACAAAGTTATAGTTGAAATGGAAAACTACTTTGTTGATACAGGCCATGGTGAAAGAATCTCGTCAAAATATCCAGGATAAGTCTGCAAAACTTTTTACCTTTCAGGGAGACTGATCACCTGTCTTTCTTTTTGGATATACATGCATAGTCTTTTTCCAGGGACAGTTTCCCAAAGTTAAATTGAAGATTAAGATTCAGTATTATGAGAAAAAAAATTGAAGAGTTAGAAATAAAAAAAACCAAACAAAAAAAACACCTAAACTTAAAATAGGATAATATTTATAATCCCTGTTGTCATCCAGATAGCCTTTTCAAATAGACAGTTTTAATGCATTGAACCCATTCTCTAGACAATTAAAATCCAAAAAGAATTTATTTCAGAAAAGTGACAAATAATCAATTTTCGCATCCCCAACGGTTAAAACATTAATGGTCTTAGAGCTTATCAGGCCACATTAAAAATTATATTTTCTGATTATTTCTTGGGTTATTTTGGGTTCCTTGCTTTGCATAAGGAGATTAGTCACCTTCACTTGTTTAAGATGATGAGTCTTGTATTTTTTTCTGTGTTAAACATTACATATTTGCTTGCTTCCCCCAAGTAATATAGCGTTCTTTTTAAAAATCCGACAATCACGTTAAAAATTTTTTTTCTAGATTTGTTCACCAACAGAATGCTTCGATACCCATATTTTTGTAGAACCTATAAAGAATTTCTTTCATGCTGGTTGGAATCTGGGATGTTTAATTTAGGTGTCTGGCCAAAAAAGATACATGCTACAGCAGAAAGATATGATGAATATGAAGCCCACGAGCAAACAGATCAAACTGGAGCTCAGGAGTTTCACAGATCTCAAGATGCTGAAGCGATGACTAAATTACATATTCCAGTAATGGTGGATGAAGTTGTTCGTTGTTTGGCACCACAAAAAGGGCAGGTAAGTTGATTGTTTTTTATTTTTCTTAACATTTTTTAAATTGAGATATAATTTATTTATCTTAATGTTCACAATTTTAAAGTGTATGACTCCATGGTTTTTAGTATATTCACAGGGTTGTAGAATCATTACCACTGTCTAATTTGGAAACATTTTTATCAACCCAATAGGAAACCCCATACCCATTAGCATTTACTCCCCATTGTTCCCCTTCCTTTGGCTCCTGACAACCACTAATCTATTTTTTGTCTGTATGGATTTGCCTGATATGGACATTTTATATAAATGGATTCATATAATATGTGGCCTTTCGCATCTGCCTTCTTTTATTTAGCATGTTTTCAAGATTCATCCATATTATAGCATGTATCTATACTTCTTTTCTATTTATCCCTGAATCATTCCATTGTATGGATATACTACATTTTTTTTTAATCCGTTCAATTTATGGCATTTATGTTTACACTTTTTGCTACTGTGAATAATGCTGCTATGAATATTCATGTACATTTGTGTGGACAATGTTTTCATTTCTCTTGGGTAAATACCTAGGAGTGGCCTTGCTGGGTTATATGGTGACTCTATGCTTAACTTTTGAGGATCTGCCAAATTGTTTTCCAGAGCTGATTAGTTTTTTTGTCAAATAACTGTTTTAAAAGAAAAAGAACATTACACTGGCTAAGTGGTTAGGGTATAGAAACTGAATTCCAATTTATCTTCTTGAGAATTTTAGTGTCTTTTCAGGAATGACTGGAGACAAAAGTAAGGATCTGAGTTCCTGTTCCCTGTTTTGTTAGACTTAGTTTTCAATTACCCTCTTCTCTTATTCAGAGTTTTTCAGAGAAAAGGACCAACACAGGATGTGCAACAGAGTGTGTGTGTGTGTGTGTGTGTGTGTGTGTGTGTAGAGAGAGAGAGAGAGAAAGAGAGAGATTGATTGATTGATTTTAAGGAATTGACTCGTGATTATAAGTGGTAAGTAAGTCCAAAATCTGCACAGTTGGCTGTCAGGCTGGAAACCCAGGTAAGAGTTGCAGTTATAGTCCCAAGGCAGTTTGCTGGCAGAATTCCTTTCTCTGTTAACGCTTTCCATTAGATTGGGTGAGACCCATTCACATTATGGAGCATTATCTGCTTTACTCAGTCCAGCAATTTAAATGTTAATCATTAAAATAATACCTTCAAAGAAACATGCAGAATAATGTTTGATCAAATGTCTGGGTACTGTGGCCAAGCAAATTTACACATAAAATTAACCATCACACCTACTTTATTTATAGTGTTGTTGGCAGGATTATATAAGGTTTTAGATATGAAAATGTTTTAATATCTATAAAGAGATCACAAAAATGTTAGGTGATATGATAGCCAAAAAGAAAAAGTTAGAAACTTTCTGAAAATTAAGCACATTTATAAAAGGAAAAGATCTTTGTTATAGTAAATTTTCTAAAAAAGTGTTTTTATAACTTAATGCTGATACTTTTTATCGTGCTGACTTCAGGAATATGATCTCTTTTTCTAGAAGCTACTGTTATTACCTAAATTAGTTACTTTCATTTTAAAAGCATACCTTGCTGCTTTTCCCAACATATAATGGTTTAGTAGTTAGAGTAAAGATTCTATAACTGGACTGGCTAGGTTTGAATCCATTGTCTAATGTGCATGTATGCACGTGCACACATATGGCTCTTAATTTTTTTTTTTTATATTTAAGTTAGAGCAGATCGTTTTCATGTACCAAGTGCTCAGCTATATGCATAAGGTATGATATAATGTCTGGACGTTGTTCATATACAAGCCATCAGTGATACGACTCAGGTTGCTTCATCATAAATATATTCTGTTTACCTTCTCTTCAGCCAGCATATATATAGTAACAAAGTAAACCCAGAGTTTTTAAATGAGGTTATATGTATAAAACATCTAGCTCAAAGCTGTCACATAGTACAGATCCCACAATATTCATGAAAATGTAAATTAAAAAATTAAGTTGGATGAAACTTCCTGTTAAACATGACTTCATCAAAATGAAATTCTCTTCATTGTCTTTGAAGATTCATAATGCTAGGATAACAATTATTACCAATACCTAAATGTGAGTTTCAAAAATGTATATATAAATATACATGATGTATTTGACGTACATATGAGAGGGGAGGGGCAGTTAGTGAAAAAAAAACAAACAACATTGAACTTAATTCAGTGGCTTGAATTTGACCTCTGGACCAAGAACCAAAAGCTCATTGTATGAATTAGGTGATCTCTAGTAGCAAAAACCAAATATTTATTTTGCACTAACCCAGGAAGTAGAAAAGCAACCAAACAAAAACAAAACCCACTAAGCCTCATACTAAATCAGTAATGGATCTGCGCTTTTTCCTAAAACCCAGTGGAATAAAATGAGAGGATTTTAGAACTTGGCCTACCCTGCTGTTTCAGTCTGTTCAAGTTCCTGACAAATGTAATGTTGGTTTATTTTGACATTTCCATTGTTCTGATTTGAGTTGGGTTTTCTAGTAACTTTTTATAGAAAGTTTAATTTTATGAATGTAATTTCTGAAAGCTTTCATGTGAGGTACACTTAGAGACAATGTTATTACTTACCTTTTCTGCTGTCTGGCAGACAGCTTTATTCACTGTTCCCTTAATCTTCAAGTAATAAAGAGCTGGTGACAGTCCTTGGACAGGAAAGGTCTTCATTTCTTCCAGAATCCATTATTTGCTTCTTTTGTTCCTGAGCCTTTTCCCCAAAATCATTTTCCTTTGCAAACTATGAGTCATACACTCACTTGTATCAATCACTCCCATAATTACTGTTTTTCACATCACCTTCAATGGTGAATTACAAATTAAACTTTTGATCATAATGGGACCTTCAAAAAATATCTAAATGTAGTTTTGAGTGAGACCTTGGTCATCTAATAGTTATTTCTTTTTCGTTAGTAATTGAAAGGTGCTTACCTAAAGGAAACAATTGATTTGGGGAATTTCTTTCACATTATAGCCAATTTACAACATACTAATTTAGTTTTGCAAATACATGCAAAATATTTTTGAGCTTGCATTAAAACTAAAAAAAAAACACCACACATTCCTCTTCTCCTTTTGGGAGCTACAGAAGGAATTAAAAAAAATTATAATTCTGTCTCCTTGCTCAGTTTTCATTATTTCATTTTCTGGGTCAATAACTTTTTGTAAGAATGTATTACTTATTATAAAAACCTTTTTCATGCTCCTAGAGATGTTTTAATATCAGCTACCTAGGCCAATTTTTCATCCCTAACTTCTGAAAATTGGAGAAAATAAGCATGATCCTACCTAGTTGAAGATGGTAGCAGGTTGGAGAATATAGGAGACGTGGAATGCTTTGCCATTAGTAATGCTAATTTAGCTTAAGGCCTTGGGGTATCTGTAAGAGTGATACATTATGAGGGAGGTGATGGATATGCAAGGACTAGTACCAGCAGCTGAGTATTTTAGATAAGTAATTATTCATGGCTATGCCTCAGATTCTTCATCTTTAAAATGAAGAAATACAACCTACCTCAGTATGGTCACTGGGAGGATTAGATGAGTTCATGTACGTAAATTGCTTAGAATGATATCTTCCGAATAGTATGAGCTCCGTGAACATTCGCTGTTATTATGGGGATAGGAAGGGTCCGAGTTAGAAGCTAATGCAATAGAATTCCAAGAGAAAATTGCCAGGAGACAGCAACAGGAGAATTGAAAGTTCCAGCAAAGGTGGAACCTACATGTCTGGAACTGAAAAAATACTGTTTCCTCTGTCTGGAACTCTCCTCATCACCATCCTTTAGTTCTTGAGTCACATTTCACTTTCTCAGGGACGCTTTTTGTGAGCTTCCAGAAGAGGCAGGTCTCCATGTTATACATTCATGGAGTCACATATTTTTCTTTCATAGTACTTATAATAACTTATGATTTTTTAATGATGTGATTTGTTCAATGGACATCTTTTTTAGTAGACTGCCCTTCATGAAGTCATAGACATGTTTGTCTTATTTACCGTTATATCTTCACTGCCTAGCACAAGACCTACAACAGGATTGGTTTATAATGATTTTCAAGTGAATGAATAAAAGTCAAAGTAAACAGGAGGACAGATGTGAGGCACCAAGGAAAGAACTGTGCCTTGGGTACTGAGTTAGTTTCTTGGGCCCAAGACTTGTATGATTCTGGCCTCAGTGTGGCAGGCCCAGTCTGATGAAGTCAGCACAGAAACTGGTGAAGGAACAATACTACTAGGGCTGAGAAATGAATTGGCACCTATACCGATGCAAAATAGACTATCATAAATATCAGGCCAAGGTTGTAAGGTTGAGTTTATAAATAGTCAAAATAAGTATCTTATCTATATTAATATTCTAACATTTAATATTTCATAATTACTGGATTTACCAAAGTTGTCATGGTACCAGATATGATAATTGTCTTTATTAAAAAATTAATTATGCTCTGTATAATGGATGTTTTTTTTTTTTTTTAAGATCAGTAGCAGTATTTCACTTTTTTTACTTGAAAAAAATCTTTATAATCTTTAATGGAGAGTAAACAGCAAAGAGAAAATCCTGAGAAAATATATTTGCTTTCTCTTAATATTAAAGGCCAATTGATCATAGAGAGGAGGAGTTTAATTAATTTTCTTTTACGTACCTGAAATTATTGAAAAAGTTAGGAACTTTTCTGAGAGATAGAACCAATGCTATAGGACCTGTAGAGAGATGCATTTTTTTGTAAAGACTATTAAAATTTCAGGTAGAGTGGACTGTTTCAAGATGTAGTGTTTCCTTTCCCTTATTTTTTAAAATGTAGGTTTCTTTGAAGCAAATTTTTATTTTGTGTTGTATTCTATCATTGTTTATTTGGAAATGTTTTTTTCTTAAAAAATCATGTAGCTTGTTAAGTGATCTTTGTATTAAAATACCTTCTGGGTTGCAATATTTCCAGTGTTGCACTGGTACACATTTAACACCTGATCTGAGGGTCAGGATGGGGTATGGATTTAAAAAAAACAAAAGCCCTAATTTATAGTGTTTGCAGATTTCCATGATTTACATATTCCTACCATAGCCCACTTCAAGCTACCAACCTTATGCTACCGAATGTAGCATTAGGAAGAAATATGTATAGTTGGTGTGAACAACACTGGATATGACTCTCATGATTAATGCTATTAGATATTAGTGAATTATATAATGGTAAAACATTTTGTCTGATAGTTCTAAAAATTGGTATAGTCTGTAGAGTTTTATCCCTTAGTGCACTTGACATTCCCTATTTAACACCTGTGTTTTATGTTTCTCCATCCAGGAAAGTACCGTGGTGTAACCACAGAATACTGTTTTTCATATTTTCAACACCAGAATTTTTTTTCCTTGCTCAAATAAACAGTCTATCCTAAATATAAAACAGATAAAAAACAGTGTTGTATAGCAGAAATTTGTTTATATAATTTACTTGTTATAAAATCAGTTATGAATCAGTGAGGTGTTTGGTTGAAGGAAGAACTTTGAAAGCAACATCAGTATCCTTTTTTTCTCACAATTATTTATCACACAGATAAATAATTACAAAATGTAACATTTTATTTTTTTCCATAGTCTTCCTGGAATCTCAGCTTAATTTTTAATTAAATAGAAGTGGCAAGAGAATTTTAGTTAAATCAAAAGAGGACATTGTATGTTAATGAATATATTAATTAAAGGTTCAATACATCAAGATATAACAATTATGAATATTTATGCATCTATTGTCAGATCATACAAAAATGACAGAATTGAAGGGAGAAATAGATTACTACAAAAATAGTTAGAGATTTCAATACTCCACTCACAATAGTCTATAGAATAACCAGACAGAATATAATTAAGGAAATAGAAGACTTTAAACAACACAATAGACCAAATAGACCTAACAGACCTACACAAAACATTCCACCTAACAACAATAGAATACACATTTGTCTCCGGTACATGTGGGACATTTTCCAGGATAGTCCATATGTTAAGCCATAAATTAAATTTCAGTAGATTTTAAAGATAAATATATAAAGTATCTTCTCTGATCATAATAGGATGAAGTTAAAAATCATTAACAGAACAAAAACTGGACAATTAATGAATTTGTTTAAATTAAACAATGCACTCTTAACCAATGGATCAAAGAGAAATTATTGGAAAATACTTAGAGGTGAATGAAAACAAAGTACAACGTAATAAAACTTAAGACACCATCAAAAGCAGTGCTAAGGGAGAAATTTATAAACACAATAAAAAACAAGAAAGACTTCAAATCAACAACCAAACTTTACCATTTAAGGAACTAGAAAAAGAAGAACAAACTAATCAAAGGTAGCAGAGAGAAAGAAATCACAAAGATTGGAGCAGAAATAAATGAAATAGAGAATAGAAAAACAGTAGAGAAAAATCAATAAAACCAAATTGAAGAGATCAACAAAGTTGAGAATCTTAGCTCAATGGACAGAAAAAAATGAGAGACGATTCAAAATTACTAAATTGAAAACGGGAATATTACTACCAATGCTACAGAAATAGAAAGGATTATATGAGATTTATATGGACATTGTATGCCTACAAATTGGATAACCTAGATGAAATGAACAAATTCCTAGAAACACAAACTCTACCAAAACTAAATCACAGAGAAATTGAAAAAAGAAAAAGAGAGAGAGAGAACATACCTATAGCAAGTAAGAAGATTGAACCAGATATCAAAAATCTCTGACAAAGAAAAGCCATGGACCTGATGGCTTCACTGGTGAATTCTACCAAACGTTTAAAGAAGAATTAACACCAACTCTTCTCAGACTTTTCCAAAAAACTGAGGAGGAGAGAGTGCTTCCTAACTCATTCTATGAGGCCAGCATTACCTTGATACTAAAGACACTACAAAGACACACTATAAACATTGACACAAAAATTCTCAACAAAATAGTGGGAAACATAATTCAGCAGCATGTTAAAAAGGATTATACACCATGACTAAGTGAGAGTTGTTCCTGGAATGGAAGGATGGTTCAACATACAAATATTTGATAAATGTCATAAGCCATATCAACAAAATGAAGGGGAACAACAACAACAACAACAAAACCAAGACATGACCACATCAATTGAGCAGAAAAAGCATTCAACAATACTCCACACCCTTTCATGATAAAACACTCAACAAATTAAGAATAGAAGGAAAGTACCTAAACTTAAAAGTCTTATATAAAAATCCACAGTGAAAACAGTAAACTCAATGGTGAAAGACTGAAAACATTTCCTTTAAGATAATGAACATGGCAAAGATTACTGCTTTCACCACTTCTATTCAACATAGTACTGGAAGTTCTAGCTCGAGCAATTAGGCAGGAAAAAGAAAAAAAGGCTCCCAAATTGGAAAGGAAGAGGCAAAATTATCTATGTTTGCAGATGGTGTGATCGTATGTGTAGAAACCTGATAGATTTTTACACACAAAAATATGTTAGAACTAATAAATTAATTTAGTAAAGTAGCAGATGCAGTCAACACTAAAGTCACTGAAAAATCAACAAACTGAAAAGGAATTAATCAACAAACTGAAAAGGAAATTACAAAATGAGTTGCATTTGCAATAGCATTAAAATGAACAAAATGCTTAGGAATTAACCAAGGAGGTGAAAGATTTGTACAATGAGAACTATAAAATATTATTGAAAGAAATTAAAGACATTAAAAAAACGAAACACATATTCATGAATTAGAATACTTAATATTGTTGAAATGGCAATACTATAAATGATCTCCAGATTCAATGCAATCCATATCAAAATCCCAATAATGTTTTTTGTAGATATAGAAAAACCCATTCTAAAATTCATATGGAATTTCAAGGGACCTTAAATAGTCAAAACAATCTTGGAAAAGAACAAACCTGGAAGACTTGTACTACCTGATTTCAAATTAGGTATAAAGCTATAGTTATCAAAATTGTGGTACTGGCATAAAGTCAGATATATAAACAAATGAACTAGAATGGAGAGTCCAGAAAGAAACTCTGGCATATTTGGTCATTTTTGACAAGGTTGCTAAGATCATTCAGTGGGGGAAAGGATAGTCTTTTCAACAAATGGTGCTGTGAAAACTGGATATCCTCATGCAAAAGAATGAAGTTGGACCCTTACCTGGCACCATATACAAAAATTAACTCAAAGTGGATCAAAGACTATTAGATATCAAAGACCATTAGATATTTATAATATCTAAAGGTATAAAATTCTGAGAAGGTGGAGTATAGCTTAAGGGAGATAGTCAATGTTATTGTAACAGTTACATAAGGTGCCGGGGTAGTAGCTTGAGGGAGGAGGCTTATCACTTTGTGAGGGGTGTAAATGTCTATTATGTTGCTTTGTACACCTGAAACTGAAAAGCAAATAAGCAAACAAACAAACAAAAAACCTTAGAAGGGAACAGGAGAAAAGCTTCACAACATTAGATTTGGCAATGATTTCTTGGATATAACACCAAAGGCACAGGTAGCAAAAGAAAAAATAGGCAAATTGTACTTCATGAAAATTTAAAAAGTTGTGCATCTAATGACACTATCCACAGAATAAAAAGGCAACCTACAGAATGGGAGAAAATACTTGCAAATCGTGTATCTGATGAAGTTTTAATATCCAGAATACATACAGAACCTCTAAACTCAACCAACAACCAAAAACAACCAATCTGATGCAAAAATGGGCAAAGGAGTTGAATAGACATTTCTCTAAAGATGTACAGAATGACAAAGAAGCACATGAAAAGATGATCAACATCACTATTAGGCAAATGCAAATCAAAACTGCAATGAAATATTACCTCATACCCATTAGGATGGCTACTAGCAAAAAACAAAAAACAAAACAAAAACAAAAGTAAAAAGCTAAAAACAGAAAACAAGTATTGATGAGGATGTGGAGAAATTGGAACCCTTGTGCACTATTGTGAAAATGTAAAATTGTATAGGTGCTGTGGAAAACAGTATGGCAGTTCCTTAAAAAATTAAAAATAGAATTACCATATGATTCAGTAATTCCACTGCTGGGTATGTACTCAAAAAAGAATTGAAAGAAGGGTCTCGTGATACTTGTATACCCCTGTTCATAGCAACATTATTCACAATAGCTAAAATCTAGAATTAACCCCAGTGTTCATTGATGGATGAATGGATAAGCAAAATGTATTATATACATAGGAGTATTAGTCAACCTTAAGAAGGAACGAAATTCTGGAATATGCTACAGGATGGATAAACCTTGAAGATATTTTGCTAAGTGAAATAAGCCAGTCATAAAAAGACATACTATGTGATTCTACTTATATGAGGTATTTACTTTGTACAAAATCATAGAGACAAAAAGTAGAATAGTTGTTGCCAAGGGATGGGGGGTTGGGGGAATGGAGAGTTATTGTTTAATTGGTACAGAATTTCATTTTGACAAGATGATATGAGTTATGTTGATGGATGGTCATGATGGTTACACAATGTATTTATTATATATACTGAATGTATTTAACTCCTGCCACTGAGATGAACACTTACAAAAGGTTAAGATGATTAAATTTTACGTGTAATTCTTATAAGCAAGTTAACTTTTTGAAGAAAACATAATTCTTTTTATTTTCCTGTTACAGATTCTCTATTTCTTGCACATTTTTTCCCATGTATACTTCTAAAGTATGTCTTTAACATGTATTTTAAAATACCATTAGTGTTGGATTTCATGATTAGCTTTGTGTTTATTATATGCAAAATTAATGACATTTGTTTTGTTATCTGTTACTTGAGCTATTAGTAGCATTTATAGGTGGCTACACAACCTGGTGGTGTGATGTACATTTTACATATTGTTAAGGTATTTAAAATCCTTTCAGGAATCAACAGTAGTGAACACAAAACAATTAGATGATTAAATATGGAATTCTTATATTTAATCATTTAATAAAACATTTTTTCTTATCAAACTTTTTTGTTATAGAATTACAGTTCATCAAAACTGTGTGTTAGTTACTTCCATCTTAATTCACTCAAAGTAGCACACACAGAAATTCCTCAGAGTTTTGGGGTGGGGACATATGGGAGTATCCATCCCACTGGTAAATTGAGCATCTTTTCTCTAATGGGAAAGTATATAATGTTATTTATAAAATGCTTTTTTATATCATGTTATAAGAATTGTGAAAAATTGATGCAGAAATGAGTTTTCTGGTTATTTTTTCAAATTTTACTTGATACATATAAAGAAATAATGTCTTTATAGCTAAATGATCTGCTCAATCATGCCCAAAATGTTATAGTTTCTTTAACAATTGTTTAAAATGTTAGAAGTGAATGCATTGTTTATAACTAAAAGGGAAATAAATTATTCATGCTTCTTTTTCCGTAATGATGTAGTACTACTTAAAATGTTTATTATATATATATGTATTTTATACACATTTATATAAATAAATATGTATACTTATATTAATTATTATATTGAATTCTTTAATAATTGCAGTGTGTTTCTTGGATGTATACCCACACTTTCCAGTGAGTCTAGCGTCCATGAGAATATTCTTGCTTTTCTACCATTGAACTAATGCAGTTTTATCACTGGATATAACTCACTTCATTAAAGTTTAGAAGTGAATTATAACTGGAGGACATGGATAAATAAGACCAATAACTTATTAGATTCTTTGACCTTTCCACAATGTCTTTAAATTGTCTTCACATAATTTGGTTGTTTTTGATATCCAGAAGCTGAATCTTCACTTTATTTTTACCATGAAAATCTAAAGATTAATTGTTTTGGCTTGTTTAAAATTTAACTTAAATTAGAGAACTGCAGTTTTAAAAATCACTGGTTTAAATATAACCTCAAAATAAATATGAGAATGAATTGAGTAAATATGGTTCCATGGTTGTGAAAAATGATGTTCTTCCATGTCTAAAAGTCAGTCATATATACTGCATTTATAAATTGATTTAAAAGCCATTTTTCTAGTGCAGTAAGTAAGAGACCCAGGAAGAAAACAGGTCCATTCTGTAACAAAGCTCATAGAAAGAAAAGAGAAGGAGAAACAAGTGAGGTTTTTCTGTTCACAAAGCACATTCACATGAGTCATCTTGGGTACTGGTTACTCTCTATTTAGGTCAGCACTAGTCCCTGATCAATAGTCTAATCACAGTTACTGGGAGAGGCTAAGTTCAGGGTTCTGTCTTTTCCTATTGTTTTTCTAAGTATTGAGTATTATTTTTGTTAAGACTGGTAGGTACCTTGACCTTGTGAGTTCTCTTAACATTTTAACTCTTCTACTACCTTCTCCTCATTTAACAAACTACTGAGCTGTAAGTAGCATACTTAAAACGTTATTTTGTAATAAACCAAGTTGCAAAGCTAATGGTGACTCATCTTGTAATGTTCTGTGAACTCTCTCTCTTACTTTTTTGTGGGTGCTCGTTTTTGTCTCCTTTGGGTGAAGCAAATACCATTTATCAGGAGGTAATGTATATATAAAGATTTTATTTACTTTGGTGAAGGTTATCTTGGAAAGTATTTATGTGCATTTTTTGTAGGACCTTATTTTCTCTTGATTTTTATAAACTTTTTACTTGGTTTGTTTGGATCTTTGAGATATGAGATGTTGCATCATATATCTAATTTAAGCATTTTTTTATCCTTGTCATGTTCAGTTTCTCTGTGTGGTAGACAGTATTTTTCTATACTTATAATTAAATTTCCAGATAGAACCTAATTTTTTTCTTTTGTTGTATATCTTTTTTTTTTTTTTTCTGGAAAGCAAAACAAATTAACTCTGGATATTGGATATATTCATAAAGATGGAGGATTTTCCACATGAGGCCAATGTATGCTGGGAAGAATATTGTTAATAATAACAACATAGGGTTGTATGAGACTTTACCGTTTGCAAAGCACTTTCATATATTATTGTCTGTGGTTTTCATTAGTACCTATGTCAGTAGCATTTGGTACAGAGTATCAGGTTATGTGTAGAAAGGAGAGGAAATGTTCCCAGTGCTTCTGCTCTAATGGAACCATGTAGTAATAAATGATACTGGTTGGATTTGAATACTTCTAGCTAATAATCAGATTATGCAGTGTGCTTTTTTCCTAGACTGTGGGTGTTAGTTCTTATGTATCTAGTGATCAGCCTATAAGATCTTTGGGACCTGTATTAGGCCCTGCATCCCTTAGGTCAGCAAGTTCGGCCTTGTCCCTAGAGAATCGATCACTAGCCTCCATAGTGCACTAGGGACCATGTCAGTGCTCAGGCATTTGGAACACATTATGCTGCTTTTGCTCAGGAGTCCCAACCCACTTCATTGGTCAGCTCCCTGGGTTTTCTCAGAGCTTGTTCCAGATTGATCTTTCATTCTGGCAAGGAAACTTTATAATGACAGGAGAGAGAGAGAGAGATACATTGCTCAAAGAAAGATAGAAAGGATTGAGTAGAGCCTTGAAGTGACAGAGACTTAGAAATGAATATAGAGGGAAAGCGTGGTGTCAAGGGAAGGAAATTGTAAGAGGATGCTTTGAAGGGACAGTGTTAATACTAAAAAGGGAAATAAGCAAACTTCACGAATTGCCATCTTCTCTGTGTTTTCCCATCTTTCTTCAGCATCTCCTTTTCATATGTCTCTTTTCTATGGTTTTGATTTTACTTTTCCTTTGTAACACAAATCATGAAAGAATTAAAATAAATTCAGTGCCCCCCACCCCTTTTTAAATGACCTTCATCATGGTCCCATGAAGACTACCTTTTCCATTAATACTAGGAATCATCACCAAGACAATTTCTTTGAGCAGTACATGTGAGACCAACATATTTCAAAATAGCAAACTACCTTAATGAATGAACATGAAACCAACTTCTTTTGCTAGAGACTACTTTAGAATTTAAATACAAAGTGAGACTTTTCAAAGGGAGAATGGAGGTAACTATGAGAGAGAAATGTTTGATTTTCTCTTGTTTTAATATTTATTTTTGTAACATGTTATTAAAATAGTAATAAAGCTGCCCAGATTTTCCTACAGTTATTAACGTTTCCCCCTGAAGAGCCATTAGCTTAAAGGCATGATTGATAACATACAAAATAAAAATAAAAAAAATTAAGCATTTATTCACAGTATTGGAAATTCTTTGGGAAACTCCTGTCAGGGACTTTCAGTCATTTCTGCTTAATTGTGACTAGGCCTTCTGAAAGCCAGTGAGTGAGAAGTGGTGTGAGTGTCAAATTTCCATTTCCTGTAACGTCTTCTATATGTAGATTGACATCATTCTGCATCGATTATGCTGAACGTATTATTCCTGAGCCTTTTGCAATTGGATAAAGATAAATAAGTATCCATCTAAAACTCTGACATTTTGTTTTTGTTTTCAGTATGTTCTATTCTGAATTTTTTATTTACACCCAAGCTGTCTGACTTGACATATTTAATTTTATAATTACATATGGAAAAAAATCCAAAAAGTAATTGTTTTCATAAATGCTTAATGCATTAATTTTGCGAAAAATACTCTTTCTAAAGAGGTAACCATAAAAATCAAAATGTGCTTGATAACCATAAAAATCAAAATGTGTTCATGGCAAACTTAACCAATAACTGTTTATTGACCATCCTCTGGGTATGTCTGGGTCCCTTTGGGTTGCTATAACAAAAGACCACAGACTGGGTGGTTTATAAAAAACAACACTTACTGCTTACAGTTCTGGAGACTGTAAGCCCAGGATTATAGTGGCAGCATGGTCAGGCGAGGGCCCTCTTCTGGTTCACAGCAGGTGCCTTCTTGCTGTGTCCTCCTGTGATGGAAGGGGCTAGGGATCTTGCTGGAGCTTCTTTTATAAGGCACTGATCCCACTCATGAAGGCTCCATCCTTATGCTTTAACTACCTCACAAAGGCCCCACTCCCTACCTAGTACCATCAGCTTTGGGGGTTAGGATTTTAACATGGCTTTTCGGGGGATACAGACATTCAGATCTTGGCAGGGTACAATTTCTTTTTCCTATTTGAGAAAACAAAAAAGAATATGATCTGTTACCCACCAACAATAGCTTACCAGTTTCCTAAAGAAAGTAAGGGAGAGGCAACCTGGATTATAGGGTAGGAAACTAGGTTGTTAATATTGTTAACATAACCAATAATAAATGATACATCAAAAGTAATCCATTTTATGAATGTTCATTTTGCTGAGATGGGAGCAAACTCTAATTTAGTTAATAATATGTGATTATATCCATAAAGCTTCCCTGGCCACCCTATCTAAAATTTCAGCTACCATCCCCCAATATTTGATATCCCATTTCCTTGCTCTCTTTTCTTTCTCCTTAGCATTTATCACTACCATGTTATATGTTTCATTTTCATCTTTATATCCATAAAGCAGGAGATTTTTACGATATGAAAAGGCAGATATTTGCATTATGATATGAAAAGCAAGATATTAATTTACATTTTAAATAGGATTCAATACTGTATTCCTCTCTGGCTCATTATGTCAGGTTAGGACGTTAACCACAGTGTTGCAGTGCTAATACTTTTCATTGTACTTCTATGGTAATGGGAGGACAAGCGTTAGTTAAATGAGAAAACAATAATAAACCATTTTAATACTTAGGTTCGATTTTGAGTTAGGATTATTGTGTATCCCACATAGCACTTTAAGTGCTATAACTGCTTCTGTTCACTTCTTTTGTGTTGGTCTTTGGATAAAATGTCTTTTAAAATCTTATCTTTAGAAAATGTAAACTTACTTACGTTAGAGTATATGCATCTAAATTAAACTTTCCTGACTTGACTTGAGATACTACTGTAATTTTGAATATCCTTTCTTATTCTGCCCTATATAACAGTGATATTCTAAGTCCTTCATTTCTCCCTTCTTTAAATCCTTACATGGCTGTGTATTTCTGGGTGCCTTTTTATTTTTTCTGCTGGTGGTCATTTCTTAGTATGCCCAGTTCTAGCAAGGTCATCTCCACTAAATTTTCTAATAGCAATGATCTAAATAAATTGGGGATTTTTCTACATGAAGGTAGATAGCACAGTTATTAAGTCAGTAAACCTGGTGTACTCATCCCTCAGATATCCACATGACTGGCTCTCTCATTTCTGGGCTTTATTCCAATGGCACCTTTTCAGAGAAAGCTTCCCTGGCCACCTTATCTGAGATTTCAGCTACCATCCCCCAATATTTGATATCCCATTTCCTTGCTCTGTTTTCTTTCTCCTTAGCACTTATCACTAGCATGTTATATGTTTCATTTGCATGTTGTTTCTTAACTGTTGCCCCTTCCCCATGCCCTTCCTCCCTGCCATCCTGGAACATAAGCTACATGAAAGCTTGGATTTTTGTCTCTTGGCAACTGTATCTTCAATGCTGAAATCTGCCATGTAGAAGGTATCCCATAAAATTCATTGAAATAATTACTGAATGGAGAAATGAAAAGAAAGGTACTGGTAAAGAGACATTGAGGAGATAGATGTGGCAGGTGATTAGGTGAAGAGAAGAAAGGATAGGGAGAAGTGAAAAAATGACAGTGAGCTGTTAGGTCTGAGTTTCAATGTGAAAATGAGATCATTCCCTCATTTATTCAATAAACACTGAGCTTCTACTCTATAACAGGTGCAATGCTCTTGGTGCCAGGGATGCAACATGGAGCAATATTGGACATAATCTTAGCTGCTGAGGAACTTTCAGTGTAGTAGGGGAGAAAGGCATGAATCAAATAATCATCCAGGTGAATGTGAAATGTCCACTGCTTTAACAGGGAATGTGTGGTGCCACGAGGATTTAAACTGGTCAAGGAGGTCTAGTGAGGCTTGCCTGAAAGGGAAGTAACCAAAAGCCAAGAATCTCAAGAATTAAGTAGGTTAAGATCAAAGAATGCTGCAGAGAGAAGAGACAATATGTGACGGTTTTATGTTGGGCAGGAGAATGGTAAGAGTGAAGGATTTGTAAGCAAGCCACTGAGCGAGCTGCAAATGGAAAGGGGAGGTGATGAAAGACGAACCTGGAGAGGGAGGTGGAGGTCACAGATGATTAGGTTTGCCTTTAAAACATAATAATAATAAAATTCCATCTACACTATTGAGAATGGGTAGGTCCAGAAAATCATGAGGCTCTTGTCCAGACAAAAGCTAATGAGTGGTGACACCGTGTTTTCCTGAAAATAAGACCTACCCCGAAAATAAGCCCCAGTTAAGATCGTTATCCAGACACATTTAGTATGTTATGATGATGTTCCAGAAGAAGATGACATGACTGTATTTGAATAAATGGAGATTGTTGTACGTGAAAAAATAAGACATCCCCTGACAATACGCCCACATGCATCTTTTGGAGCAATAATTCATGTAAGACCCGGTCTTACTTTTGGGGAAATACGGTATAAGATGGTCTTACTTTCGGGGAAACACGGTAGTTGTGGACTTGGAAAGGATTGGACAGATTTGAAAGATATTTTGGAGGTGAAAAGCACAAGCAGAGCTGACATTTACTGAACATAATATTTATATCAGACACTGGGTTAGGTACTAAGGATACTTAAAAAAAAAAAAAAAAAAAGAACTACAAAACCCGCCTACAGTAGAAGAGCTCTCAGGAATAAAATGTTCTGTGATAAAGATATGGTATGTATAGATGGCTTTGAGATGATAGTGAGGGAATCAGTTTCTTCTATCTGGGGTTTCATGGGGGAGATGAAGGCTAACAGGCATCTTCAGAAATAGGAGGAATTTTTTTTAAGTGGATAAGGAGAGGAAGGGAGTTCTAGGTACAGCGAACTATTCGTGCAAAGGCAAAAAGGCATGAGAAAACATTTGCTCAAGTTCAGAACATGAAGCAATGTGTAAGGCATGGTAAGGATATGGGACTTTGTCGTTTTGGAGACTGGGGAACCTTGATACTTCTCTCTTCCTCATTGCCCTCAGATTTGGCATTGGATCTCTGGAGTTGAAGCTCATCTGGAGTTAGAGTGGAAAGATAAACAATTGGGTTTGAAGAGATGGGGCGTTCATTTGAAATGCCCACTACCAGAAATGGCGTAGGAACTGGAGGTAGTTCCTAGGAGAGGTAGGAACTAGTGATATATGGAGATTTAATATACCACACAGGTGGTATTTAAACCCTTGAGAACAGATAATGATTGTCAAGGCAGAAGGAAGAAAACCTTGGAAAACACATTGAATATCAAAGCTATAAAAAAAAATTGGGAGATAGAAAAAGAAGGGATAAGAACAATTTTGTAGATACGTAAAGTAAGTAGGTATATGAATGGGTTCCTAGTCTAATCTACTTCATTATTTTGGGCCTATTAGTTCCGGACTTGAAGGAAAAGGCTGTTTTCTGGCTCTGTGAATAACTCAAGTAAAAGGTAAAAATGATTTATATTAACACCTTCAATAACCGGACTGATTTGTTACTTGTATTTAGATTAACTCTTCCCCTGCTATAATTAACAATATTTCATCCAAATTCCACAACCCACAGTTGATAGTCCACAAAATGTGCATTATTGTATTTCACCTAGAAATCTAAATCTTGTAAAGTAACTTTAGTTTATTTGAAGGCTTTTCATTGTTATTGTTTTATGTAGAATAAATAGTACCCCATAGATCCAACTAATCAAGTGAATACTATTATCATTACTATTCTGGCAGATTTATTTACAAAAAAGAATACAGAAGAAATTGCCCAGACAGTTTAAAGTTGGCAGCTTGCAATATGAGGTTACCCATTTATGGTGCATTATTTGAATTTTGCTTTATTTGTTTTCATGTGTTTATAGCGTCAATGCCTTGGGCTAATATTCATCCTATTAGTTGGTTTATTACCTTTCAGAGACTGGCCTGTGTTTGGTATAAATTAAGGGACCGGGAACACCCACTTGAGCTGTGAATGTGATTTCTTAATTTGCTCTTTCCTGACCTTGTTAATGAGTTATAATGTTCACACCTAATGGAGAAGAGGGAAAGATCTTCGTGTGTATGAGTTTCATTGAATGGTCTCTGGCAACTGTTTTAATCAAGACAGAAACCTTGTCTCCATATTTATGTACTGATGGTACTCATAGATTGGGTTAAAAAACATTACGAGTAGGCAATCAATTAACCAGAAATAATAGCATAATTTCTAGATAAATGCATATTAGTATTAGTTACTGTATACCACACTCATAGTCTATGAGAATATTTAAATAATAATTTAGCTTAAATCTATATCATGCTCAAAATTGAAAGTAATGTTTGCATGCTGTTTAAGAGAGGCATTCAGGGAGTACAGTTTTTGAAATGTCGTGTGAACATACAATATGTGTGCTTGCTATAAACATTTATCTTCACGGTTCTTAAAAATTGCACATCATATTTTGTATCTTTTTTTCTCAAATAATAACAATGATAGAGGTATAAACTTAAATTTTTTTGCCATGGACATTTTACATGAATTTTTGGTTGTGGTTTTATTTTTCTAATGTTTTACGTAAAAGTTCAAAAGTAAACAGAAACTATACTATACATTCAGTGTTTTTCTCTTTGCTAAATTTGGGGATATGTGATTTTCTATAAAAATGTAAGTGGGGAAACTGAATTCTCTGAAATGAGTTTTCTGATCATTCAGATTTTATAGGTAAGGCTTTATTATTTAATTACCTTAGATTATTTGAGGATGTATTGACCATCAACAGAACTTTTTAGACTATAATATAAAGTTGTACTAATTGTGTTTTAGGATAGTACAAAAACATTAAATTGATTATACTACATCAATTAGCCTTTGATGGTTTTTATTTTTGTTATGTTAATTTATTCTTCTGACACAGAAATGAGAGCTCTTAAATGCTGTTCATTTATACAGCAGGTCAGTAGCCTTAGTTTTATTTGTTAAATAATTATTTTGCTTTTTTTAAAAGCTATGATTGTTTTATTTTTAAATTACAGTCAACATACAATATTATATTAGTTTCAGGTATACAACATAGTGATTATACATTTATGTACCTTATGAAGTTATCACTGATAAATCTAGTACCCATCTGACACTATACATAGTTATTACAGTATTATTGAATATATTTCTTATGCTATGTGAGGTGTGACAATTAAGATTGCAAACTCATCCTAGAAAAAGTGCTACATACCGCATTGCTGAATATCACTATGGTCACTTTCGAAATACTCCCCTTGGGAAACTATGCACCGATACCAGCACCTAGACCACCCTTCAAAGCAATTTTGGAACTCTTTTTCTGGAATGGCCATCAGAGCTGTCGTTGTATTACCCTTGATGTCCTGAATGTCATCAAAATGTTTTCCTTTCAATACTTCATTTATCTTCAGGTAAAGAAAGAAGTCACTGGAGGCCAGATCAGGTGAGTAGGGAGGGTATTCCAATACAGTTATTTGTTTACTGGCTAAAAACTCCCTCACAGACAGTGCCGTGTGAGCTGGTGCATTGTCGTGATGCAAGAACCATGAATTGTCGGGAAAAGTTCAGGTCATCTAACTTTTTCACGCAGCCTTTTCAGCACTTCCAAATAGTAAACTTGGTTAACTGTCCAGTTGGTACAAATTCATAATGAATAATCCCTCTGATATCAAAAGAGGTTAGCAACATCGTTGCAACACGTTCACGAACTTAATTGTCAGACCTGGTATGTCAATGGAGGGTGTTATGTCTGTGTGTACATATGTGTGTGTATGGGTGGGTAGGACTAAATTATGTTTGTAAGGATAGTGTAGACCAGAGTGGAAACTTGAAGAGGGCATGTCTGATAAAGTAGGAGAGTCTTGGTTCAAGAGCACAGGGTGTAGGAGTGGCCTTGAATCCAGGAGAGTCATTCATCCTTGGAACTTGAAATGAGGATGGGTGTGATTGAAGATAATCTTGTAGGTAATGGGTCAGCAAAACAGAGGAATCTGGTCGGAATGTTTCTCCTCATGATGAGATCAAAGATAATATCTGTAAATCTGAGGGTTGCTTGAAGAAATTGATGAAGTATGGGTTTGAGGAGGTTGTTGAAAATTTAGAATGGTCATTGAGAAATGAGGCAATGTGGCGTAGTGATTCGATCCTGAGCTCTGGAACTCTGTTACTGATTGGCTGTGTGATCACTGGCAAGTTGCACTATCTGTGCCTCAATTTTCATCCACAAGTGGGAGTAATTATAGTTCCTACCTCATTGGAATATTGTGAGGTGTAAAGTTTATATGGAAAGTGTGCCTGGCACATAGTAAATACTCCATAAGTGATAGTTCTGATTATTTTTATAATTGAAACATGAGGGATGAAACAGTGAGTAGGTGGTATGGTTTGCGGAGGGAGAGAGAGAAAAAGAACCTAAGTGTATATACACATGTGAGAACTGGAGTAATTGTGGTTAAAGATAGAATATTTGAATTTAAAATTTCAGTTAGAACATGTTGAGCTGATGAAAAGGTCCAGTAACTGATTGTGAGATGTAAAGGTCATTGGATTTGAGATGGACGTACTGTCAAAGTAGCAGAGGTTTGTACTTAAAAACAGAATAACTGAATACAACATGTGCACATGCAGACTGACAAAGCGGTATTGTATCGACCACTTAAATATGACAAAGAGGATTATATCGGTGACTTGATTTTCTTAAATGGAGAGCTATTTTTGGCAAAGTTTCTCTCAATTCACACAGAAGTTTCATTCTTAGAAAATTCAGTGTATATTAAGTCCTTGTAAAAAGTACTGCCTGATATGTAAAATAAGGTTGGGTTTCAGGATTGTATAATTGTCCTCCTTTCCCCTTCTCTCCTTCATGAACTGTATGTCATGTAGAATTTTGGTTATTTTGGAGCACTATGCTGTGCATTGCAGGGAGGACATTCAGCATTCCTGCACCTCACTGTTTAAATGCTAGGGACATCCTCCAATTCTTTGTTGCAGCCTAAACACATTTTCAGAATGTCACTATTGAGCACCACTGGGTTAGGTGAAGGAAGCACAAAGTAGCATGTGGATTAGACCCAAGGAAAGCAGTCCTGTTGTACACAGTGACTTAGTACCATAGGGATATGAGGAAGAGAATTAACTGGCAACGAAATCTCAGATAAAATCCTGGTATAAACTTGCAGTGGCGCACAGTAGTCAAGTTTTCTTATCATCTCAGCCTCCTGTCCTTATTAATTTCTTTCCCTAATCCACTCTGAGCCTAGATATACATAACTGGTAGCCAGGTTATGTTAACGCTTGGTGGTCTGGTACAGCAAGAATTCTTTTCCTGGATTTGATGGAGAGCATAATTTTGGCATAATTTCTCTTTTAACTACCTAAGCATTTCCTTCCTTTCTACTACACTTCCAAACATTGTTTTTCCATATGAACACCGGTACAAATGTTTGGTCCTTTCGCTCCCCATTTAAATGTTTATTTCTCTATTTTTTCTTCTCATCAGTGAATGTGTTTCATAAAAATGTAATAATTGGATTTCTGTATTTTCTTGAAACATATCCAAATGCACGAAAATGTGGTGGAATCCTGCAGTTATATCTTTTGTTCTAACTGAAAACTTTTCATAGGTTCACCTTTGTCCAATGTTAGCAGTTTTTGTTATTTTGGAAGAATCATCTTATTTACAGCAATGTGGGGACAGAGTCCCAGAGAGCAGTTTCCAGGTTCTTGGCCTCACGTGGAAAGGTGCTGGTTCCGGTAGTAGATGGCCATCAGCTGTGACTAGTTGGCCATCAGCTGTTACCAGTTAGCCATGAGCCACTAATATAACTGCTGTGGCTACGTTGGGGGTTGGTTGGTTGGCAGAGAGAAGTGGATGGCAGGTTGCGGATGGTGTGGCTCCTGCTTTCTGTGTCTCCAATCCAGTCGCCAGTGAGAATATAGCGGTATGACTCCCCTATCTATGGCTCTGTGGGTGTTTCTTTTTGGCCTCAACATATCCTGCATTCTTGTGAGGGGAGCGGGACTGGAGTCCCTGCATGACAAGCAGTTTACTTGTGGTGATCCTAATCAATCAGAAGTATTGCTTTTAAAACACTAATGTTTAAAGTCTAGTAAGGTTGTGCTATTTTGATATTGTGCTTATTTAAAATTAGGTGACATTTGTAATATGGAACAGTATTTTTCACTTTACGTAAAATTTAGGATGATAAAAAAAATGGTTACCAAGGAATTAAATGAGGTTTTTAGCTGCATTTGAGAGGTAAAGCCCCAACCTTGATAGTAAAGATTAGAAGTAGTTCCTGAAGTAACACATGCTTTGTGAAAGATTTTTTCACTTTCAGCCTGTTTCCTAAGGGAAATGCCCATGTGATGGAAATCATTATGATTAGCATTAATTATTATGCTTCTCGAGTATCCCTGCGGAGAAGTCAGAGTTGTAAAAATGAAATCTTTTTGTTTGCCTGATAAAGGTCATAGCAACAGACGTGGTCTTGAAATGGAACACTGTAATGGTCACAGCTGATTTAAATGGCACCATGTAATTTTATCATGATTATATGCATGGGTGGCATCTCTTACTGTTACATTTCTTCTATATTAAAATATATATATCATTTTTATATGGGAAAAATCAGATATTTCATAAAATCCAATTTGTTCTTTTCCCTTAACATTAATACATTACTTAGACTATGTTTTAAACTGGTAGAAAATAATTCGTTTGTTACCTCTTTTTTCTCATTTTATCGTGAGCCCTTAATAATCTTGAAAATGAATCCATTAAACCAATCAACAAATTAATTTCAGCTGCTTTTAAATTAATGCTGTGGGTCTTTTCCCCCATGACATTTTCATGGACTATAATTAAGTTTATATTTACCCTAAAATGAGTTTTTCAATCATCTCTCCTTTGAAAATTCACTTTAATGTGGCATATGGTACATTATTTGAGAATTACTTCTTCATCTTTGATACACAATACAGTGTTTTTTGTTTGTTTACTTGTTTTTTGACATCACAGACAAGTTCTTTAAAAGTTTTGTGAAAATCAAATTTCAAAAACTTCTATTTTCCCACTGTGTTATATTATAATCTGAACATATTTTATTTGAATAAAATATTGAATTAGTACTTATTCCAAAGATCAATATGAGTTTGATATGATTAAAGGGAAGACATATATTTTAACTTTGCATTTTCATCTCAGATTTGGAAGTCTACAGACCTGTTGGAATAATGACGTATCAGGAAACGAATTGTAAGCTTATAAATCTTACAAAATTAAAAGTTTTAATAATGTGGTATTTGTTACACTATATCATGTCATAAGGAACAAAATCCTTTTTGTTCTGGGAGTATTACTTAAGAGTAATCTTATTTAAGAAAAGGACAAAAGGTATGTCAATTTAGTAGAGTTTTGGAAGTTTTTCTTTCTTGGAATATTTAGAAAAATTGATTTAAAAATGTCTCTTGGAACAGTTGGGTTAGAAATAGTGGTTGGAGAGGGGTGGGAAGCAGGTGTAGAATGCCTTAAAGAGGATGTTTTTGGAATATGGCAGGAAATAAAGTGTCTTGGGGATGGGAGTTGTGACTCAGATTAAGCATGAGACTTCAAGGTAATCTCAGATTTACTGTAGTCACTTCAGTCTGGGTCCTGGACTTTAATCTATTGGGGAAGAGTTTTTCTAAAAGCTCAGATAACACACTGTAATAGCCAGTGTACAAGATGGCTTCCACAGGTCTTCACAGCCTGAGGGTCTTGCTCTTTTGTAGTTCCTTCCCACAATTAATTGGTTTGACCAGTGTAACCAATAAGGTTACACTGTAAATGATAGTGCGAATGATAGTGTGTGACTTCTGAAGCTAGGTCAGAAATCATAGTGTGTGACTTCTGAAGCTAGGTCAGAAAAGAAATGATGGCTTCTTTCTTGCTATCTATTGAATTGTTTGCTCTGGGAGGCCAATTACCCTGGCATTAGGATGCTTAGGCGGCCCAGGGAGAGTCCTACATAGGGTAGAATTGAGTCCTCCTGCCAAAACCTAGCACCAGGTGAGTGAGCCACCTTGGAAGCCGATCCTCCAGCCTCAAACGAGCCTTCAGATGAATGCAGTCCTGGCTGATGCTGTCACTGCAACCTTGTGAGAAACTCCAAGCTAGAATCACCTGGTTAAACTGCTTTTGTGTTCCTGACCCACAATAACTGTGAAATAATAAATGTTTATTTAATAGCAATGAAACCACTGAAAAGTTTTCAGTAGGGATGAAGGGAGTGGCTAGGTTACATGTGTATTTTGTAAAGAACATTCAGATTGCCTACTGGAGAATTGATGAGAGGTGGTAGGCTGGGAATGGGTTGTGCAAGGGTGGATGAAAGGAGACCAGTTAGAAGGCAGTTGAATTTAACTCAAGAGGAGTTTTTAGTTTGGAATAGAGTGGTGGAAGTTTAGATGTAGAGAGGTGGGCAGATTTGAGAGGTTTTGTATTGAAAATAAACAGAATGTGGTGAGGAGTTAAAAGATAAGATTGGAGAGAGGGAGCTGTTAAGGTAGGTATTTGGCCTTGTCCTTAGATGGGTAAAGAATTTTTTTTTTTTTCAGGAAGATTTTTTTTTTTTTTTTTAGGAAGTTTTGTTTTGGTCATGTTTTTAGATGCTATTCAGATAACCAAAATGGAGTTTCAAGAGTTAGATATATTGTTTAGGAGCTCTGAGAAGAGGTCAGAGCATGACACAAAAATTTGTCAGATTTATTTCTTATGAAGTCATAACCCATGTGATGCAGTCCTCAAGGAGTATATTGTGGTCAAAAGAACACAGTCCATTAAAACAATTATTTCAAAATAATGCAAGTACTTTATGCATTTCTCAAAACTATGAATGGAACTCTTAATGCAGCAATACTTTCTCATACTGCTCTTGTTCCCTTTCCCAACTCCTGTCTTCAGTCAAATGCAGCTGCTCTTAGACCCCTTTCGCCCAGATGCTTGAAGAAGCTACCCTTCTACTGCCATCCAGGCTAACTTTTATTCTAATTCATCCTTCATCTTTTGTTCTTTGCTCTTCATCATGTAAGTTGCTGTGACTGCTTTTTCCTGTTTTGACAACATAGAGCCTCTTTTGCAGTGGAGGGTAGGGAAAGAAACCAGGAGCACAAAATCAGACGTTCTTTCCATGGCTCAGGGAGAGGAAAGTCAGGAAACACTTCTGGGAACAGTGACATTTTAATGATTTTTGTCCTGTAACTGAGTGTTCAGTATGTAAGTAAAAATTGTAGTCGTAGGCTTAGATTATTTTGTCTTGTCACTGAGTAAATAAAGGTCCTGATCCTTAAATAGCTCCATTAATTAAAGGTTGGGGTAAGGAAGATGAACATAGAGGAGAACTGATTGGCATCTATGTTGACTTTTGACTGGTACCTCTGAGCTAACTCCTGCTTCAGGTCTTGGCTTAGATCATGGTTTCTTTGGAAAGCCTTTTTGACATTTCATTTTCAGGCTAGGTTCTTCTCCAGTGAATACTCAATGTTATTGTTCTTATTATTGCTTTCATTATTTATTTAATTACATGTGGTCTCCAATGCTCTAACCTTGGGGTGGGGGACAAGTTCACCATTGTGTCCCCCCAAGTACTCTCTTTTATGTAATGAGTCTCATTAAGCACTCAATTAATTCAGGCAGGTATTCTCATTAGACACATTAGATTTCATAGGTGTATATCAACCATATTTCCTGCTTGGCTTTCTGTGAAAATATATAGATCTGTTCTTTAGTGAGCAATATAAAATAGCCATAGTCCAGGTTCTTGTCTTAGAATATGACTTTGAACTCTCTGCCACCGAATACCTATAAAAAATTTGGGGGAAATAAAATTATGAAGGATTGCAGTGTACTTGGTTTATATTATTTTTACATTCTTTGAATTGGTTTTACTGAATCATGCTTCACTTTTATTCCGTAGCTTAAACTGAGGGATATTAAAAATAACACATCTTTGAAATTTACTATTGTGTTTTATCTAGGGATAGAAGAGGAGGTAGTTTATTGTGGTTTCTTTGTGAAGACTGATAGGAAATTATTTTTTTCAAGGTGCTTTTGAATGATTAGGTATGTGTGTTGTGTGTGTGTGTGTGTGTGTGTGTGTGTATACATGTATGTATGTTTAACATTTTTGTGAATATTATGAATGATGCAACTGCATACGTTTCTCTCTTTGCAGTGGCTTCTAGGAAACTCAGATAAATTTTATGGTCTACCTTTATTAAAGACATACACATTTTACATCCTATGTTTTGAGTAATATCTTACTACTAATTTTAATTATACTTTTTAATTTTTTTTTCTATCTTTATTGCCTCTTCATCCCCTTCCCATCTCCTGTTCTTTACATTTCTACCTTCTGTACTAATTTATCTTTGTAAGTTCTCTCAAATTTTCCTTGAATCTCAGGGTATTAAAAAAAATGCATGTAGACATCTACAGCGTAATGGATCTTTTATTGGCAATTTGTTTGGGAACTGACTTGATATTAACTGACTTCTCTCATTGGATCCTCTAGGCTCTCCAGGATATTGAGTCTGGCTGTGGTGGCCTGTGGAGCACCCCCTCTCCTAATTCTATTTTCTGAATAAAGGGTCTTCTTTGTTTTCCCTGCAACGAGTAGCCTTTCATTTTTCTTTTCTGTCTCTGGTCCTTTACCCACTCTCCCAACCCCAAAGCATTTCTAAACTATTTTAAAAATAGTTGCCTATATTACAACTCTGTGATTTAATAAAATGTTTGCTTAGGTAGAGGTAAATTTTATAATAAAAGCAAGGAAAACCGTTTACTTACCTTCTTTTTAATAGTATGTCTTGTAGTTTTTTTTAAAGAACCATTCATTTAAGGCCTTACGTTAATTCTAGAAAGGTCAATCATCTTGAATCACACTAAGGATAAACTAAACCTGAAATATATAAAACATATATCCTGTGGGCTCAATATGTATGATGATGATAGTCTTTTGTTCATGTCTAAATTTTGTTGAAGTGCTATTTTAAGGAGTTAGGAAATATGGTATATTTACATATGATGAATAGGTAAATTTAATTAAACATTAATGTTGGTTATATTATTTATATCCTAAATATAGTTTTTAAAAAACCTAACGTTCTGTATAGATATATTTGAAAAACTAATTTTGAAGTAATATATTTTCATTGTTTTCTTAACAAATCAAACTTTTCAAGCTATTTCTGACTATTAAACCTTTCTGGAAAGTTGTTCCATATCCTTCCGGTCATCTAAATTTATCACAGGCCTTTAACTAAGAAGGTTGGTGAACCTTCTTTTTTTTTTTTGATCTTGCATCCTGGCGGGTGCTTGGCTATTTCTTCTGTAAGAAAAGTTTTGGTGCATGAGTCAGTGCACTGAGTCATAGGCAGCATGAAGCCTCTAGTGTTCTATACTAACTAATTGGAAACAGTTTCAAAATTAATTAAAGCACAGTTGTCAGCTCCATGTTACTGATTGACATCCCACCAAACTATTTTGTCTTTTGGCAACTTGCTTAATTGTTCTTTGGTATTTAGGTTTTTGTTTTGCTTTAAGATTTTTTTTTTCCAGTCTGTTGAGTAGACCTGTGGTTACCGTGTTGATTTTTTAAAAGCCCTTTCATGAACCCTGTGTCATTTGTGTTTAATTTCTCCTTTGCTTATGGCATTTCTTTCCTTAAAATCATTTAATTCAATTTTTTTAACTTGCTAATTTATCAGTGCACGAAAGGAGTCTTTTATGCTCCACAGAAACTAGTTTGTACAATAATAGTATATTGATTTGTCAGATAAGAGCCCACTCTCCAACTAAATACTATGTGTTTTACTTAATAAAAACAAATTAAATGGCTTGCTTAGATTCCTATACATTGCATTAATTTGACCTTAATAAACTCATTAAAAATGTCATGTTTTTGAAAGCTTCTGTTTCTTCATTGTGTTCATATTTGTTTTCAATTACTTTCGTTTGTATGAAGGATTTTGCAAGGGGGTTTTGATTTGGTGTTCTTCATGTTTATGGAAGATTAAACAAGAAATCAAGACCAGGAAGATATTTTGGCTGAAGAGATCAAATATATCCTGGCAAGATGATGAAATGCTGGGGTGATTTACTGAGAGTAAAAAAAGGAAGAGAACTCATATATTAAGCGCCTACTAATTTCCAGGCACTTTCCATATATTATTTCTTTAAATCCTCCCAGGATGAGATGGGAATTATTTACCCCCATTAATAACTTATTCAAAGTCCTCAACAATATTTGTGTACCAACAATGTTCGGTAACCTGTTGAAGCACTTTAATGTGCTGTCTCTTGCCAGATTTGGGCCTCATGCCAAAGGAAAATTCAGGAAATTTTTGATCTAGTTGTACAAAAGACAATAAATAGATTACATATCTTTTAATTTCTCTTAAATGGTACTTTTGAAGTTATTTTATTGAAATTGAGACACATGTTACAATTGATGACATGTCAAAA
This sequence comes from Rhinolophus ferrumequinum, assembly GCF_004115265.2. Taxonomy (NCBI): domain Eukaryota; kingdom Metazoa; phylum Chordata; class Mammalia; order Chiroptera; family Rhinolophidae; genus Rhinolophus; species Rhinolophus ferrumequinum. Next base: position 28,430,787 of record NC_046294.1, on the reverse strand, counting down.
TTTAATTGGCAGCATCATTTTTTATTTTCATGGTATATAAGTTGCTGCATCTTATAGTCAGTGTGATTTCAGATTTGTTGGAATATAGGAGGCTTTGTTCTTTTCACTCCTTGCAAATGTTTAAATGCAAAGGCAACCATTTGATCTTTTAGTTTTTCATTCATTTTCCCCTAAGTCGATTCTAATAACATGGTCTTTTAAAAATTCTATGGGCGACCAAGTTTTAGAAACATAGCATAACCTATCCTCTTGACGAATCTCATTGTACACTAGCATGTGAGAATTCTAGCAAAGAAAAAAAAGGAAAATGTTTTTAACTTTGTTTAACCCATTATTGTACAAACTTATTTGACAAAAGAACCCTCCCCCCCATCCTGCCTTTTTTTTCTTATCTTTTTTTCAAAGAACATTGTGAATGCGCTTGAGAACTTAATGCTTTGCATGCAACTTTGGGAATTGCTGGATTGTACACTCTGTTGTCTAAGAGTATATCACTAGTTAGAGTCTATCCTTTCTGAGGATCAACAGCTTTTTCTTTTTCAGCCTTCTTACCCAACTGCATTTTGTTTTTATTTTTTGCTCATGGATTGGCCACACCACTTCCAAGTCCGGTGTGTGTGTGTGTGTGTGTGTGTGTGTGTGTGTGTGTGTTAATTTGAAACTTATTAGCTGGGTGTTTAGAGTTTTATTAAGGATTCTAAACAGCCACAGAATTCTTGGAAATATGTAAATTGCAAAGAAAGACAATCCATTTTCTGGCATTTTATGATATCTAAAGGTAGGTAGGTTATGAGAGCCTCATTATCATATCTTATGCTGATCTCTTCAAAGATACGACATTTTTCATTTTCAAGGACTCGCTAAGGAGTCAGTTTCCTGCCATTTTTCTTGTTTATCTCTTTACTTTCTGACCACCACCCCTCTTCTCTTTCTTTTCTCTCCATCTCTCGAATAGCTGGACTTAGTTTATTTACCAATTCTTTTCTCTGTTAGGATGATTTATTTAATCATGTAATATTTAGCCACTCTTATTCCCAATTATATTCTTCATTTTAATAATGTTGCTTTAGAGCTCTATTCTTACCACTTCTGTACAAAAGAGCCTAAGTCTTGCTTTTTTATACCTAAACTAGCTTCTTCTTACCAGTCTTCCTGTTGGACAATAGATCATGCTTCTTCAGTCACTATGACATTCGGGTACAATGATTTTATTACAGCCTTTCCTAGTTTTTTTCTTTCTTAACTATGGTACATGTAGTTCTGCTTGTGGTTTTCATTTGTGTCATGTTTCTAGAATTGTAGTGGCCATGATGGAGTTTACATATTCTGTATTTTTAAGAAACTTATGCTCTCAGCGAGGAAAAACAAATTAATTCATAACTTACTGCATTCATAGTATATAAAAATTGACCCAAAGAAGTATAATACTGCGTTAAAGGGTTCAGGAAATGCGATTAGAAATTTGACCTGATGCCAGATTGTTTTGCAATTGTTTTGCATTGAGCAAGGCAATGATATGCTTCATTTTTCTTATCCTGCTATGTATGTATTTAGCCTAAAAATTTGAATTTATTTCAAGTAGCTTGATTCTTTATTACCAGTACATCTTTTTGGCTCCAGTCTCTTTTCTGATTTCTTTAGCCTTTTCTACTTTGAAGAAGCTGTCAGGATTTCCTGACAATTAAATTAAATATTGTTCATAAAGCAGTTAACAAATAGTGCTGGCTGCATATGAACATGACAATTATCTGATGACCAAAAGTATTGGAATATGGACATTGCAGAGGTATGTGTAGGGGGTGGGGATGGGCATGGTGTGGGGGCGAAACCACCCAGTCTGCTCTGGTCTAGCAAGCCTAGCCAGCTGGCTCACCGGGGCCATTGGTACAGCTTGCATTTCTAGACTGGTGAGGACTCCTGGCTTCTGATCCCAACTCTGGGTGACTTTGCAGATCACCTACCTTCCTAGGCCACTGTGCCTTTGCACATAACTTATTTGGATAAGGTAATTATGAAAATGTCTCATTTCTGTTTTTAAATATTTGATTTGGGGACAAGTAGTGACTGAGGATGGCTTAAGACGGACCATGAGAGTAAGCCCATCTCTTTTATTTCATTGCACTATTTCTGCTGGATTACCCAAACTAAACTGGTAAATGACTGTTCAGGATTCAACTGCTTCCAGTAGAAAAATTATTTTAACCACAAAAAGGACTTCTACGGAAAAGCGCTACATCAAAACAACTGCTTTAAATGAATTTAAAATACATTTGCATTTCTCAAATTGAGAGTCAGTAAATAAAATTCCGAGGCAAGAAAACAACCCTGTCATTGGATACCACTCTGTGAGACAACTGAGGAATTTAGAAAGAGAAGTTGGGTAATATATGGTACTTTTACACTCCTTATACACCTAGAGCCAAGTTCAAATATAGAGACTACAGGCTTGTGATTAATCCAACAAATCTAAATCTGGGCAAGCCATCTTAAACTCCTAGCCAGGTTAGGTTTGAAATACTTCATCAATCCCTCTTCTCTTCAAGCCCTCCAGTTTCCTACAGTGCTCTTCCTGTCAAATTGTCAACCAAATAGTTGCACTAGAAGACTTTTAAGATACCTTCCAATTCGGTAACTACACTGCCTCAGTATAGTACTGACCCTTATTCATGTTGCCCCATGTTTCATTGTTGTTGGTTCTTCTGCCTTCCCTTTCCTGTTTCCCTGATTTTTTGTATTTCCTCTCTCTCTGTTTGGACCATAGCATTGAGATGTAATTGTGTGACAGAGATCGTGGGAACAAAGGAATTGGACCAATGTCTTCTCACTAACCTCTTCCACAAGCCAAACACACAGACGAACCAGTGTCTGTTATTTTGAATATGGAGAGGAAAGAGTCAGTGAGAAGTAAAATAAAATGAGAGCAGGTGAGGATATTGAGCTGGGAAAGGGGCTTTAGGAATGAATACGTCTACTAAATTTGAAGTGAGGATGATTAAAAAAAATGAAAGATTTTCCCAGTACACATGCATGCATCCCCCCCCCCCCCCGGGGAAATAAAAACTATGCAAGCAGCCCTAACATTTATATAATTTTATTCTAAAGAATGACGATGTGTTGCTATCCCTTGTAGTTATCACCATTGCATCACTGTGGGAATCATGCCCATAAGGATTAGAATGTTAAAAGCAAAGGAGAATAATTGCCGTCTATTCAAGAGAGTTGGGACTTTAGCCTTACTTTCTTATTAGGTGTTATTTATCAAAGGTATTCTCAGAAGGTAATGATGAACCTGAAACTGTTCCAACCTGTGCTGAAATACTCCCACACTATGTTGGAATAGATTTAAGCTCTCTTTGTAAATCCATGCCAGAAAGTTCTTACCATTTGAAGTTTCTGCCCTCAGTTGGATTAAGAGGAGGAATTTCCCATCTGCTCACAGAGAACAGTGATCAAAAAAATAGGTAATAAGAAAAGATTTCCCTGCTTGAGATACACTTTTTGTGGATGAAAGCTTTCCATTGGAAGAAATTGTTTGTTTTCATATGACAAATATTTGGACCTGAAGTTCAAAACACGTATTTGGAACTGAATTAAAAGCAAATTTATGGCGTTAAATATTGCACTATAGAAGTTACTTGTTTTGATTGGCACTAGAATTCAAAACCCAGTAGGTATTCTTGATTGCTTAGTATCTCACCCCTCCCCCACTTTGAAACACCATATCACACCCTACTCACCTCTTACCAGGATGTCTGCAAGAGCCTCTTAATTGGTCACTTGCTTTGAATACATCTTTCCTTTTTGCTGTTAGATGGATCTAACTTTACATCTGATCATATCACTGTTCAGTTTAATGGTCTGTAAACTCCTGGCAAATGTAAGTTCCTTCACCACCAGGTTCATTCTGTCTCTTCAGCCTCCTCTTCTGTCACATGCCCTACTTGCCACCCACATCAGACCTATTATATTCTTTCAGGTCTTTGTTACTTTGCACATGCTTCTGTCCCTTTTTTCTTCCACGATGGCATTTATTGCACTATTTATTATACTGTTTGTTTCAGGATAGCATTTATTACACTGTTTGTAATTGTCTGTGAACTTACCTGTTTCCTCTTCAAAACTGGGTGTGGGGTTATCGTGCCTGCTCTATATTTTCCCAATATGTAGCCCAGTGCCTCATTCAAGAGCTGATTATTGAATTACTACCCTTCCTTCTGCATCTTAATAAATTTCTGGGTGTTTTCACTCAACAACGTTTAGAATCACAAGCTTATGGCTGTTTTTTTAAGACTGTATTTCCTGAGTTTTCCCCTGAAAAGGAATCTTTGAGAAGTTTACCCTTGCTTTGATGTCACCGTCTTTCTTCAGATTTTAATATTGTTATTTGCCTCTGACATGAGTCTGCCTCATTCACACTATATAGCATTGTTTAGTGTGTCTGTATTTCTGCTTTTATTTCCCAAGACTTTTAGACTTTCCTTCTATCTCCTGGCTACCCTTGCTACCCCCTTTCCCCCAAAATAAGACCTAGCCAGTCAGCTCTAATGCGTCTTTTGGAGCAAAAATTAATGTAAGAGCCCGTCTTATTTTACTATAATAGACCAAGTTTAATATAATATAATATAATATAATATAATATAATATAATATAATGTAATATAATACCAGATCTTACATTAATTTTTGCTCCAAAAGACGCATTAGAGCTGACCAGGTAGGTCTTATTTTTGGGGAAACACGGTACTTTATGCACATTCTGGACAACTGAATTTAGATTTAGAGAAGTGAAATGAGTTGCCCAGCATCACAGAGCAAGAAGTGATAGAGTTCGTATCGCATGGCCTCCCAGCCTCTAAGTATGTGTGGTTTTCTGCTGCACCCAACTACAGGTTCTCTTCTGGTTCACAAGCTCTGTGCCTAAGCTGCTCTCTAAAATCATTTTGTTATCTTCCGTCTCATGAATTCTTCTCTCATTTCCCAATGGATGGTAGGAGCGAAGTGGGGTTCAGTAGACAAAAATTTTTTTCCTGGCAATTTTGATGAAAGAGATTTGTTTATGTATTTAGTGATAGCCATATGGTGGTCATACCGTGTTCTTTTTTTTTTTTTTTTTTTTATAATTTGACAGTTCACAGAGAGTAAGAGGGAATCATGCCCAGTGTTCTGACACTTTTTATTTTTATTCACGGCATTTGGGGGACTTTTTTTTTGGAAAGTACTTTCTAAAAAGTAATATTCTAATGTGTGATTTATACAGTTGGGCTTGGCTAAATGAGGAGGGAGAGAAAGAGAGGTAGGTAGATGAGCCCATGAAAATATCATTCTGTTGGTTGCTTATAAGAGAGAATGAGTAAAGAATTGGAAAACTTTATTTTCCTTTTATCCCAAAGTTCTGTCTTGGTGACCCAGTCTACTGAGTGGGCAAAAGAGTGTGCTCAGAACATGATGGAACTGACATTTAGAAAACTCACAGATAAAATATTACACCCACTGACTCATGAAACAGAAACAATTAAGGTCCCAATTTAGAATGATTGTGGACAGAGGCCACTCTGTCGTCAGCTCCTCTTGCAAACATCCGTATGGCAGAGATGGAAGCCTGAGCTGAGTGCAAGAATTTTTAGTGCTGGGCACAGTTCTGGTTTAAGATTTGAGCCTCTGTTAATCTCCACAAATTGACTAATTTTATAAAAATGTAAATATCTAATTGGATTAATGGAGCTGTTTGAATTTCCAAACTAGGGTTATTATCTGATGTTTCTGTTATTGATTCTTTCAATACAACTCATAATAATAAGTGCAATGTTTATTTTAATTTCAGGCAGGCATTTTTACTTATTGGGTCTCCAGTAAAGGGAACTAGAAAGGGAATCTAGGAGATCCAACTTACAAATCAAAGGCAATTCTAGCATAGTGGTTAAGAACACAGGTTGTGGAGCCAGACTGTTTGAAGACAAATCTCTATGCTTCCTCTTTCTGGTTACTTGCTCTATGATCTTTGACAAGCCACTTACCTTCCCTTTGCTTCAGTTTTCTCATTTATAAAATTTGGATAGTATAATGCCTATATAATAGGGCAGTAGGTTCACATTAAGTATTAACTAATTTGTAGTTTCTGTCTTGCCATTAAATTGCTATGTAATCTTAGGTAAGTTATCCTTGGGCTTTATTTTACTTATTTTGTATGAGGGACTGAATAAAATCCAAGTTCCCTTCTGGTTCTAGAATCAATTTTAATAGATTGAAATAGACATGAGCAGCTTACTGAATAAGTGTATGAAAAGTGTGTAGATTTTGATATTAAATAAGTGAATAAAACAGGTTTCTGATCTCAGAGGTCTGTGACTTAGTTTTGTGTTATTTTGAACAAGTTGTTTTCTTTAAGCTTCAGTAGTATTAAGTATAAAAGAGGTTAAGAAGAGCCAACTCATAGTGGTGGTGTGCTTATTTTATGAAATAATGTGCAAAATGCCAGTTATAATGCCTGATATGTAGTATATACTCAAAAATGCTTAACTCTTAACTCCCTTTTACATACAACAGTCTCTATTCCTCTCAGTTCTCTCTCTGCAAGGAACCTCATTCTAATATGTGCATTTGAATTTGTGTCAGTCTCAGTCTGGGATGATTGTAGCATATGACTTAAGTGAATTTGTGGGTTGCCTGTGAATTTGTGAGACAAGGCTAGACATGTTTCCTCTAGTCCTTTGTGGATGGGAGAGCCACATGAAGGTTGCTGAAAATGAGGAAGCTGCAAAAGAGAGAAAGAAGCATCCCCTTATAGCATTTATTCCGGCAGGTGAGAATTGAGATCACAGGGGAAAGAACTGAGAAAGCAGATCTCTGATTGTCTGAAGTTTAATGAAGCATTTTATAGGAAAAGTCAATTCCAGCTACTTCCCTGATAATTCCTTCATTTTGGAGGTCTCTCTATGCCTCGCACTGTACTATATTCAGTAATTCCCCAGTAATGAGGATTTGTAGAATGTGTTGCTTCCCAGTACATATACATTAGTTCCTTAGCTGGTTTTGCTGCAAGCTTGTTAGGCCTTGAAAAAAGAACTCCTAACTTTTCTAAGTTTCAGCCTCTTCTTTTTGAGAATGGAGAGAAGGGAACAATGAACTACATTTTCTCACGTATTTCTCATAAAACCCCTATAAAATAGGTACAGTTCTTACCAACATCAACTTTTTACAGATCAAATGATTAACAGAGAGGCCGCCTTAGGTCACATAGCTGGTAAGTGGCAGAGTTTGAATACAGACTCAGCCCATCTGGCTTGGGAACCCACTTCCAAGGAAGGATTCTTGAGGCGCTCATTCAGTTTGCAGGCAACAGTAACAAGAAGGAAAAAGCAGTTAGTGAAGAGAGTAAATCAGAATGCACATTGTCATGGAAGGCCAAGGACGAGACTGTGGTAGCTAATATCATGGGACTCAGAGCATTTTACAAAAGGCCATTGGATTCGGTGATTAGTACGTACTTGAGAAATGGTCATTCAATAATGTTCTAAAGCCCAAGAAAATTACCCAAGTATGTGTTTTCTTTAGACTTTCTAGAAATTCTGTAATATTCTATTTACTTGCCCATACTTATTCTGAAATTTAATATACTCTATCCAGATTCAATTTGAGCCTAAGCAGCCATGGTGTAACCATTCTTTTAATAAATCCTGATGTCATTCTCAAAGGAAATCTATCAGAAATAAGCAATCTAATTTTGGATTTGTTAGGAGCAATAGAATCTGTTGACAATACCAAAAGCAATGACTTAATTAGTTCTAGATGAAAAGACAAATATTGTAGAAAAGTTTAGTGTGAAAAGTGAAGAATTTTAAGTTTGATTTGTACTATGTAGTCAAGAAGAAGCAAGTCATCATTCTTGGGTGTGATAATGAGGAGAGAAATATTCATGTGGGTGTTTTGATGATTAATTAGTTGATGTGTGTAAAATGCTTGGGAAAAAAAAGTATGGCATAAATTCTAAATATTATTATTTTATTCCCAGAATTCTGTCAGGCTTCGTGGCTGCCTTCCCATGTGCTTATCTTTCTGCACCTGTTGTCAGAACTTCTTTCCACAGCAGTAATGCTTTTGCTTTAATTTGAAATCTGTTCTAGAATCTTCCTCTCATAAATCTCTCTACAGGCTGTTACTTGTGGTTATCTGATTTTAATAGGATGCTTTTCCTTATATAACTCTATATAAAGCTGTATATGTATATAAAACTATACATGAAGTATATACATGTCATATATAGATCATACAAGTTGTCATAAACATAGCATACACAAACACATTTTCTCACCTTCAGTGACTAAGTTAAAATAATTTTGTTTATATAATTTTTCCACAGAATCATCTGATGCAAAATGGCTTATTCCCTGTGCACTTAGTTATCTTTACAATTTAGTGAGCTGTTGTTAATTCTTCATTTCATTTCTTTCTGTTGTCCAGAAGCCTTTTCCTTTTCTATAAAAGTAGGAGCCTCAATTTGAAAACTTACCACAACTACCATGCGAGTATATCCTCTCTTTTATTGGAAAGAATTGTAAATTTAATACATTTTCTAAATTATAATTTATGACTCCTTAGGAGACACTGTTTTTATTTTTTAAGAACTAAGCCAAAATTTTTTTCTAGTGGGCTTAAATTTATTGTTAAAAAATGAATATTATTGAGGTAATTACAAAGTCTGAATAAATTGCCCTTGGGTATTAATTGTTGCCAAAATAAAGTCATTATTTCTTTGGTACTTTACTTTGATATTTAATTTATTACACACACACATACAGTGTCACACTATTGTATCTTTACTGGTCTAAAACTAAAACAAACATTTAAACTGTTTATGAACAAAATGATTACTTAAACAAAAAAATCACATTAGATGGTGATGTTATCATTATCTGAATATTCTTCTGGGATCATATTACAAGAAATACTGCACCATTGCCTTCAATCCCATAGACTGTGATTAGCTGGTAACCACCATTTTAATTCTAGTATTGATGTTATAGAGTGTATTTATCTGGAAAGAAAATATATGTATGTTTCTGCTTAAAAAAAAGTGAAATAGACTTTGTACTGTAGTTTATAGTTGTCTCCACAAATTTAGACATATGTGATTTTCTTTCGCTTTGAAAAACTAGTTTATAATTATTTCAGTGTTTTATGAGTCTAGTGCTATATATAACTAATTTGGCATTTTCTCTTTCTCCTCCATTGTGCAAATATTACTCTTTCTGCTGATTATCTAATTCTCTGCCATCAGTGATCCTGGATAATGATGTAAGATTAGTTTCTGTGTTCTCAGTGATAATATGAATTTATGGTTAAATTGGTTAGTCTGGAAGATAATGTAAGTGCATGGGACATATCTTAGTAAAAGTACGAGGAAGTACAGAATATAAATTTTCTAGCCCCATTTCTTGTCTTGATTAGCATTCCCATTTCTGATATTGCGAGCTCTGTTGGATCACTTAAGTCCTCAATTCTAGAAGATGTAAGGTTCTAGTTCAGAATTTAGCTGTGCTTTTTTTTAAATTTTAACTGGTTGTGAAATCCTAGGGTGGGACTTTGTCATTCAAACAATAACTGCTTGAAACTGAAAATATATACAGTTGACCCTTGAGGAACACAAGTTTGAACTGCGTCGGTCCACTTACACACAGAGTTTTTAAATAAATATCTGTACTTTTTCCATTCACGTGACTGGGAATCTTTTTCGTAGATCACTGCAGTAGCACCGTATCTGTTCTTGACAAACAAGAACATTCCTTTCCCTAAAAGAGCACATGTATTTGGTGGAGTAAATAGAAAAAAAAAAAGGGTAGACAAATATATGTAGGAATACATATTTTCCGGTGATAATAATATAATCAAAGATCTGCATTTTGCTATAGCAAGGTTAATTTAGTGTTAAGATCGAGTTTAGAGGGGAAAAGAAGACTAGACATGAGGAGATTAGTTAATAGATAAAAGGTAATAAAGGCTAGAATAATGATAGTGGTGAAGGAAAACACGGATTGTTGAAAACAATTTTTTTTTGTTGTACTTTGATATATCAAAAGAAATATATATTGTAATAAAATTTAAAAAATACAGATAAACTTGAATGAGACCAAAAATATCCTCTGTTTTGGGTGTTATTAATGTTAATCCCGTTAGCATATATCTTTCCAAACTTTTCGTGTTTATATTCTATTTCTCTTCTTACAGAATTGGAATCATAGTATTCGTACTTTTTATACTTAGCAGAAATTTGAATATCTTTTTCTGTAAATGGAGTCATTACAAGTCTGACTCAGGAGCCAGAGGATCTGGATCAGAATCCTGGCTGTGAACTTACTAGCTGTGTCTTTGGACAAGTTACTCCACTCCTCTGTGCATTAGTTTCCTCATCTATAAAGTTAGTATAGGGGTATAATAAGGATTAAATCAGTTAATATTGGAAAAGGTTTAGAGTACTGCCTAGTACTCTTACTAAATATTTGCTACTGTATGTTCTTACTAAGTATTTGCTATTATTACCATCCACTATTCTACACCATCAACTTTTATGGACTGTGTAGTGTTGTATCGTGCTATCCAATCAGGAGGTAGTGTGGTGTGTCGTCTTTGTCGCCAAGTGGACCTGGCTGGTGCTGCCGGCTCTTACCTGTATGATCTTAAGCCATTAACCTTACCTCTGTGAGACTGTTACCTTACATGTAAAATGGGATTACGATATTAATAGTACCATGTAGGATTTTTGTAAAACATAAACCAAAGCATTCATATAAAACACCAACTTAGAAAACTTCCTGGTGCAGAATACACATTCAATAAATGTTACCTGTTATTTTTGTCAATGTAGAATGGCTGCATAAAGGGAGTGACAAGTCTGAGTTTTAAATAATGTTTTTAAAATTGAGAAGGCAGGAGCTTGACAAACTTCTTGTCTTTTTTTTTTTTTTTAAAGTAATCTTAGCTGGACATACTAGGAGAAAAGTTCTCTATAAGTACAAGTTGATTTAGATCATAGTTATTTCTTAAACTTCTGCAGTATTAATTTAAAATATTGGGTATGTCCTTTAAGAAATGAAACATTTGATAATGTCTGAAACAACATGTATAAAAGTTTGAAAATATTTTATATAAACTTTTGCTGAAATAATAAAATGAAATGTATTTTGTGCAAAGAAAGAATTAACACCTAACATTTTATTGTGCAGATTTCTCCCAGTGAATAAGGGCTCTCCATTGAAAATATATAGTACAGTTATTTTTCTTTTTTTAAGTACTTGGCTTCAAGTCAAGAAAAATGCTGATTTCTACAAAGATGATTGAAACAAATGTCTTCAAATTTGAAACATTCACTGGCAAAGCAGATGTTTTATTTGAGATCCGTGTTTTCGGTTGTGTGAATACTCCAACTAAAATGTTTTTTATACATTTAGAAAGCTGTATTTAATATGAAATATGGCAATGTAGGCACAACATTTGGGTTGTATGGATTATGTAAGAAAAAGTGAAAATCAGAGCACAGAACCCTGGGAACTGCAAAATTATATTACTCACTTACATGATGAGGTGAAGTAGGAGAGCATTTGAAGTTGGATGCTTTTTTTGTTTAATTTATTAATTTTCATGATTTTTCTTGGCATCACTTTCCTTGTCGATGTGATAAAAGTGATAGTCTATTGGAATTTAGATCTTCTAGAATTCGTTTAGCTCCTGAAAAGGAACATTTGATGTAAAAGCCTGAAGAGAAGTTTTAGCTTCAGTTGCTTTGAGTGGGTGTATGGATGCATAGATAGATGGATTTTTTTTAGAATTTGAATAATCCTTCATGAATTTATTGTACGCATATAGGACAAGATTTAAGACATTACCATAATTTAAGATTATAACTTCTATATTATTACTCTGATTTGGGACTTAAGCGCTTTTGATTTTAGAAGAAATACTTAACCAAGTTACTTGCTTTTGGCTTCCATGGGGGTAGAAGTGATTTGATGTTTGACTGCGTGATTTACTTCTATTATTATTTGCCTGCCCAAACATTCTACTAAGAGAAATATTTACCGGCGGTGTAGTTGCTTATTCAGCATTATGCCATTATGAAAACCTATACACATACACACATTCACTGCTCTTATATCGGCATTTTTTACATGGCAGTTTATCATTAACATTTTTCATATCAACAAACAAACACACTGTATTTCCTGTATAGTGTTCTGTTATTAAAAGTATACCACAAATATTTAAACAATTTACTGCTACTAAAAATTCATTTTGTTGCCAGTTTTTGCCATTTTTCACAATGTTGCACTGAAAATTAACTAACTTATGCAGTTGTTACATTGATATTAATTATTACTTGACATTGACCAAAGGTTATGTACATTTTACGATGTTTGATACATATTACCAAATTGCTTTCCAGAAAATATCTACCCTTTGACGTTTTACCAGCAGTATTATCAATGTTCTTTCTCTTGCCTTCCATTTTTCAGCTAATAGAAGCATAACCCCACTCAGTTGTTTAAATTAGGAGCTTGTGATGTCTTGTCTGTGTACAATGATAGACTATAATGCCGCATACGAGTACAAATTATGTCTTCATTGTTGTTTGAATAAATGAGCAACTGAATCCTTGACTCCTCCACATTTTTCATTTCAAGTTGATGTATTTTGACAATTTTATATCTGAAACATTTATTTAAATTTTTAGGCCTTCTACTGGTGGTCTCTAAGACTTGAGAAGAAAAATGAATTCTGACAATTGCTATTGTTTGTTATCAGTTTTTCCTTAGTTATTGTTGGTAAAAAAAAGTAAAAGCATGAATAAATGAAATTTACACACACACACTAAATCTTTCATATTTTTCACTATGTTTAGTTTCCTTCCTCTCAACTCTGACAATAGCTACTGGAGATAATAACATTGATTGATATAAATTTATTTTCCTTTCGTTCCTGTTTGTCCTGTGGAGCTAGAAAATGACCAAAAGGCAAAACAAATAATACAGAAAATATTTCTGCCCAGAGGCATGAGTAACTAATCTGTTACATAAAGATATGGTTTCAAACATATGTGCAGAGACTCATTAATGAGTCATAATCAATTGTAAGTAATTTGTTACTAATAATATTTGAAGATAATACATTTAAGAACTTAAGACAATGCTTGGCTTATAATTCTCAGTTAGCATTGTCTGTTATCCTTACCACCAATTTTTTGCTATTTTTTAGGTTTACGTTTTTAAAATTATGTCTGATTTAAGTTAGTGTTATGGTAATGTGTCCCTTACTAATTTGCAAATATGCCCACAGACATTTTTATAGGGAGAGACAGGGTTAATACTAAGTACTGGTTAGGAATGGAACTAATAGTCTATCTTTTCTTCCCTACAGAGTAGGCTCATAGGAGTATGTGTAACTTGTGAAAGCCATCTTTTACCAGAGAAAAACTTTTGAGAATACTCTGATAGATAGTGTCAGGGTAAAGGACATATATTTGAAGTTTGTTTTCAATTGTGAGTCCTACTTAACCCACATTTTACTTAGTGTGTTTACTGTTAAGTATCATAAGAGAAGAGAATATTACATTTTTAAAAAAGCATAAAATAAGTGCTTTACGTATATTCTTAAAATATTTTCTAATTTGAAATCTATCTACAATGGTCCTTTAAATTATATGTAATAAATTTTATAGGACCAGGGATCATATCTTTTCTACATTATTTACTGTCCTGTAGCATTAGACACTGTAGCTGTAGACTGATTGTTTTTGTTTGTTTGTTTGTTTGTTTACATTGAGTCCTATTTAAAATAAGTAAGCACTAGAAGTTATAAAGAAAGGCAGCTAGATTTAGAGTACAGATGTCTTTTAAAGTGCTGGGTTTTGAGTGAGACTGATTGGGCCTCAAGCCCCACCTTTCAAAAGCTTGGGCAAGTTCCTTAATCTTGAGCCTTAGTTTCTGTATCTGTCCTTATTATTTGCATTTGTGAGAATGGTAATGCCTAGCTTTTAGAATTGTTCTTAGGATTAAATATATACAAAGCATCTTGAAATGTGACTAGCGCATAATAGCCATTGAACAATTAGTAGCTATGATCATCATAATTGTCATTTTTATTATTGATAGTTCAGAATCAACTTGACTCTGCTTTGAAACAAAAGAAATCCATTGTTCTGTAATGCACTTAGAAATAAAATAATTTATCAGTTATTGCCCTCTAATGGTTTTTGGTTTATAACTGTTTTACATATTATTTTAAAGCCCAAGGCAAAAGCAAAGTGAAGAATCATTTATTCTAATTCTGTATGTTATTTATTCATTCACTTAATGAATATTTATAGAGTTCTAACTATGTGTCAGGTACTGTTTGCAGCCCTGAGGATATAACAAGTAACAAGAACACATCTATGTTTTCATGGAGTTTATGACCTATGAGAGGATACATAATTAATACATAAATATATAAAAATATGCACATTTATATATTATACACATTTTTATATAACATATAATACAAAATATATTTATGCACATATTAAAAATATAGTAGAATCAACAGTTTTGTTTTAGCCATATTAAGTTTTTAGACACATAGTAGAAATGACAAATATGGCTTCTAGATTTTTGGGTCTAGAGAATAAATGAAAAGTTAGGCTCTAGAAAGTATTTAAAGCCATGGCCCAGGAAGACAGAAATTCGATGAATGAATCGTCTACTTTGTGAAATGCTGTGGTCAAGTAAGATAGGAACTGAGTTTTGCCAAGATGGAAAGCTTTGCCAAGATGGTCATTGGCAATTTTGTGCTTCAGGAAAATGGTTGTGCTTTAGGAGAATGGTTGGGATTTTAAAAACCTGATTGGAGTGTGTTGAATAGAGAATATAATAGGGACAGCAAATATAGGCAACATTTTTAACAGAATTCTGTGTTATTGTCAGTAATTGAAATATTTTACAGTCAACAAACAAAAAATGATTTCTTAATGTTTATATGCTTAAGATTTCTTTTTCTTTTTATACATCTTAATAATCTTTTCAATGTTATTAATTTTTTGGAAAGGTAATTGTATGAATTTGGATTATATATTTACAATAAAAATTGTTTTAATGAGTCACTCCTTGAGATGAAAACATGTTTGATAAGAGCGTACTTAACTTTGTTGTAAATAACCATAATTGCCTAATTTTTTATATACAATAATGTATAGAACTTATATTATGGGTGAAGATGGCATAGGTTACAGTGTGGAAAAAGTTTTAATCCTCCAAAGCTTTCAAGCTTGATAATATTTATTTGGATAATAATTCTATGTACAGTTTTTTTAAAAAAATACAGTGTATTCATCTTTAGTAACTGCCTTTACTGTGTTAATTTTACCCACCACCACAGTAATATAACATTTAAGGAATTTTTTCAGGAATAGAAGATATATATATATATATATATATATATATATATATATATATATGGATATGGATATGGATATGGATATATATATATACACATAGGTATATATATATATATATGTGTATATATATATGTATATATATGTATATATATGTATCTACTATTCCTGAAAAAATTCCTTAAATGTTATATTACTGTGGTGGTAATATACAAAAATATACAAGATACAAAAATATCTTAATTTTGTATATATACATATATACATATATATATGTATGTATATATATATTACACTTGTCAAAGCAAGGAGATTGCTTGGATAGAATTGAATGGTGGAACCTATGAGACATACTCATATTGGTTCAACTTTACATATGTATTTTTGGAAATAAACCACTTTACCAATCACATATCTTCATTTGTTACACTAATACTCATGACATTTGAAACAATAATGAATACCATATCACAAGATTTTATCCAATTAACTTTTTAAATGGGAAGATATTCTGGGACATATCATCATAGTTGACTCAGCCTATTTCTGGCATTTGGTTCACAAAACAGTATATGAATCACATATGTTATTTGAACATAAATTCAAATATATCATTGGAAAGATATTTCAATATTCTGGCAAAGTCTTAAACCAGTATGGTATTTAATGTATTGTGATTTTTACCAATAAAAGTTATTGAATAAGTTTGATCTTTTGATTTATTTAAGGATGAAAAATATCAAATCAGATATTATTTATTTACTGGAATTCATGTACTATGAATTCTATGTTAATGATGTAATTATATCAAGCAAATGTTTAAAAATTTGACTTAGGCCTAAATGTTAACTTCTTAGTTTATTATATTTATAACAATAAATAATTGTTGAATAGAAGTACAGAAGAAACAGAGGTATGACGTGTTTTCCAAAAAATGATACGTAATAACCAGTGACAAAGCCGAGGTTAGGACTCTGCTGCGTTTGTATTTAGCTGTCTAGTTTCAGAGTCTTGCCACTGACCACTGTTCTTTTGGCTGAGCCACACCTTTTAGAATGCTATTAGAAGTGTGGGTGTTATTGTCATGTCTCCTAACTCAATGTAAATAACGTAATTATAGATACCAATTCTCTGTTTCTCTTTTTACACTGGGAAATGGCCTCACTAACTTCTTTTGGTTTAAAATAATTGTGTTTATTTCCTGAAGGAAACTGTGATTGTTCATATAAACGATAGTATAAAAATATGTAAACTTATTTCTTAATAACCCATGCATCTTAGCTTATTTTTATTTTTTACATTCATGAAATATCATTTGCTATAGTTTGCTGAATGTATAATTTAATTGTAGAGCTTATTTTATTGTTGTTTTATTTCCTAGAACACATTATAACTTGTAATAAAATATAGCATACGTGATATTATCAATTATCTGAAATACTGTGCCAGTAAATATATTGTTGAATTTTCATTTCCCTCTGAACAGAGCTCACAAAATACGTTATATAATATAGTGTTGATTCATTAATTCCACATTTCATTTCTTTCTTTAACATACTATTTTGAAATTTGGGGATATAAACCTTGCGGCAAAGTTACTAATAACTTCAACTGCCAAGTGAGATTTTTTTGTGTTAAATTTAATGGCATTATATCCTGTATCTTTTTTATTTTTCAAAGAAAGAAACAAAGCCTACAGAATGTCATAATAGATAATAATTGGATTATGTCTAATGTCAATATCAAATATTATTTGTGGAGAAAGAGACCATGAAATAACTCCAAGGATTTTTCCTAAAGCTCTAATTTGAATTCTTAACTTGAATTATGAACTCCTTATGTCTATTCCTTGCTTTCTTATTTTGAGAAGCAAATTAGCATCAATTTTTTAAAGTCTCGAAAAACCATGGAGCAAATGGTAGTAAATGAGAGACCAGTTTAAAAATCTCATGACTCCATCACTTGAAGTGTACAACTTGTGAATGGGTATAGAAATAAACTTCCGTGAGTGAATCATTTCCATTTAATGATTCCCTGTGGTGATTAGCTAGCTGGTACACTAAACCTCACATTTCATAAAATATCACTAGGATGCCGTATAAGAGTGTTTTACGATTTGTTCAAATAACACTGTAATGGAAATTTCAGTAAAATAAAAGACTCCCAAATTGATCACTATCAGCTGTTTTCATTGCAACAGTACTTAGTTATAGAGCCATTGCTACAGAGTTCTTTGAAACAGATTTTATATATATTTGCAGTGCTATTGATTTTTAATTTTTTCTTTTCAAGGCTCCTGCTAGAGCCCACTACAGTGCTCTATATTTTGAGTTAATGCAATCGATCTGCTCTTACATGTTGATTACACTTTATTGACTGATTTAATTTTTTTGATCAGTAGTTATTCCAAAGTTGATTTAATGCTCTCTTATTAGTGATGATTTTAAGATTACTTCTCATAAAGAGAAATCTGTGGCTTCTAATTTCCCTTATTAGTTCTCCTCTTGCCTGTGACAGTAACCATTTATTTAGCGAAGGGAAGTAGGTGGCCTCATTTTGCATTTATCCTAGAACATGGATAAAATCCCTTCCTCAAATGAACCTTTTTTTCCCGTGGCTAACAATAACCAAGATTATTTATATTTTCATAAATGATGACTAAAGATCGACCACTATTTTCAGAAATTGTAGGAAAAATGTCATCACTTCAAACATCTAACAATCTTTTGATTACTTTGGATTCAAATTTTCGGTTCACTTGACATGATATTAGTTGTAATAGAGTTATTTTGACTATTTAACTTTATTAAAAACGCAAAGATCTGTCTCATTTTATAGTCAGGTATGTTTAGATCCTATTTATTTTAGAATTACAGAATATTTGAGCTTGAAGAGATCATCTTTTTTAATTTGCTTGCCTTATGGTTGAGAAAATTAAGACCTGGAGTGGTAAAGTGAATTGCCTGAAGTCATGTAGCCACATTTTTATATAAAGAGCTTAGCATGATGCTTATACAGGAAGGACTGAGTAATTATCTATTGAATTGCATATGTTTTGAAACCTGGATAAAGATCATGACAGACGAGGCAGAATTAGTGTTTACAGTAAGTAGAATTATAATATGAAATAGTATAAATTAAAACATTTAATAACAAAATTAAGTGATCTTGTTTTTAACATTTGTAATGATGGATTAAGGCAATATTTGCTGTAATTAAGCTCATTTGCTTTAGTTACCACTTGTTCAACCAAAATAATAGATGTAGACTGGCATTAAAGAGGGTTATCTTAGATTTTATTTACATTATATTGTGTAATGAAGTTATAACACCAAAGCTACTACCGTGTTTCCCTGAAAATAAGACCTAGCTGGACAATCAGCTCTAATGCATCTTTTGGAGCAAAAATTAATATAAGACGCAGTCTTATTTTATTATAAGACTGGGTCTTATGTAACATAATATAATATAATATAATAAATACAATATAACATACATAATACCAAGTCTTACATTAATTATTGCTCCAAAAGACACATTAGAGATGATTGTCCGGCTAGGTCTTATTTTTGGGGAAACACAGTAATAGTAACTTTGCTTGACAGCAGAGAGATACTATATATCTCCCAGAAGGCAAGTGATTTTTCTCTTCTATTATTATCATAATAAGTTTTTTGTTTTAAAGGTTCCCCTGTAGTTATATGTTGTTTTGTAGATCTGAACTAACATGAATGTTTTTACACTTGCCCGTATTTAAAATTGGTGACAATACTTTTAAAGTTTCATCTGGCAGAAGAAGAAAAAGGGGATCAAATATATGGGGAGGGAGGGAGAACTGACTCTGGGTGGTGAATACACAATGAAATATATATTAGAAGACAAAAAAGAAAAAAAATTTTTCATCTGAAATTTTAAAGAAAACATTTACCTACAATTAGCTGGTAAATTTGTGTAAATTTTCTTATAACGTGCTTATCTGGTTTGGGTATCGGTAATTCAAATTGCTTTTTCTTTTTCCTTTTTGTTACATTTTTTTTTATTTTGTACTTTGTGTGGGATATTCTTGAGGATTCAATAAGTAACTGAAATTGGAAGACTTAGGAAAAACCTCTTAAATAGAGGTTTAAATAAATAAAAATATCTAAATTTTATTTATGCTTTATATTAACATAAAGAAATTTACCTTTGAAGTGCTGTATCTTTTCATAGACATATATTTTTAGTAGAACAGTTAGTCAGTAGTAGTCTTTTTTAGAACTTAAAAACCTTTTTATAAAAATAATATGTGGATTTAAATCTGTGATATACTTCAGGTTTTGTGTGTAGTATTCTACTGTTCAATTATGAACTGCAAGTATAAAAAAGCAAGTGGTGATATGTTATGAAAGAGTTCTTTTGACACAGATATATTTTAAGAAGTAACAACAATTGCATGTATAAAATTAGATAAAATTCTGAAAATGAAGTTTGATTTATTTTTAAGCCTATTGTGAAAATAGTCAGAAAATAGCTTAGCATTGTGTTCTGATAGTAAAATATCTTAACTAATTTACAGAAAATGCTGGTGTTTCTACCTAATTTTCCGCTTCTAAAAACAGTACGAATTTTCTTGATTTGGGCTAACATTTTAATATTTGTTATTTTTCATTAGCCTACTCCTGACCTCTGTTTGGTATGCTCAGTGTTTATATATTTAAAGCCTCTTTCATCATGACTAACCAGGTCATCTGAAGTTATTTGGTGTATTATGTTGTACTTCAAACATAGGCAAGGCAACTAAACTTTCTTTTTTGCTTCTTTGTATGTCTTTTCAGGGTCTGGTATTTATGCAAAGATTATATCTTATCTAGCTTGTGTTATCTTTTCTTAAGACTATATCAAATAAGTAGGCTTGGGACTTTGCGTTATGAAGACAGAAATGATATTGTCTGACAACAAATTATAACATTCTAGAATACACGACTTGGCATAAGTAAAAGATTTTTAGGCTTTAAGTGATTATAAACTTAATGGGAACCATGTTTATTGCAACATATATCTAGAATTGGAGCTAGAGAATTGACAGTAGGAGTTTTAATTTTAGGTGAAGTGTTGAAGGAATGATTGGAAAAATTGACTTTTTGTCCATTTTAATAATGTTTCCTCCTTAAATAAGGAATGGTTTAAGATGATTTAGTTTAGAATGGATTGAAAATATTGTACTTTTTTGGTTGTTGTTTACTAAGTAGAAATAACTCAGAAGAACCACTTTAAAATGAGAAAAAAGCAGGTATATTATCTAGGGAAAACTAGCTTCCCTTTGTTAGAGCAATTTGTAGTTTTTTGTTTTCTTTTAAGAAGTCATTCACTTTGTAATCTAATGCAATATAGCCCTGCTGCTTGAAAATATTCTTATAGTAGTTTGCATGTTGCACTTACTGTTTAAAAAACTAAATGGTCCCTGCAATAATGCTCATATTTAGCAGTTAAGTACCATTGTAACTCCAAAATACTCATATTACCTTCAGTTATTGCTTCAAGTACTCCGTCCATCTTCTTGGAAGTTGAGGATGGGACAGGAGATACACAACAGAGTTTTCAGGACCTGTCCAAGAACCAGGACCATAATCTAGGCTTTTGAGAGTCCCAGTGCAGTGAAACTCAACAGGCAGTAGATCTTTTAGAGACTTTCAGGCTTTTAAATTATTTTTAATTGGCAATAAGTAGTTTTGACTGACTTAATTTTCTGTTTATTTATTTTTTAAATAAATTTTATTGGGGAATATTGGGGGACAGTGTGTTTCTCCAGGGCCCATCAGCTCCAAGTCATTGTCCTTCAATCTAGTTGGGGAGGGTGCAGCTCATCTCCAAGTCCAATCACCGTTTTCAATCTTAGTTGCAGGGAGTACAACCTTGTTGAGAGCTTGGGCTCTAACCAACTGAGCCATCCAGCACCCCCCTCCGGAAGCTCAGCTGCAGCTCATTGTCTTCAATCTAGTTGTGGAGGGCGCAGCTCACTGGCCCATGTGGGAATCGAACTGGCAACCCTGTTGTTCAGAACTCACACTCTAATCAACTGAGCCATCCAGCACCCCCCTCCGGAAGCTCAGCTGCAGCTCATTGTCTTCAATCTAGTTGTGGAGGGCGCAGCTCACTGGCCCATGTGGGAATCGAACTGGCAACCCTGTTGTTCAGAACTCACATTCTAACCAACTGAGCCATCCGGCTGCCCCTTCATTTTCTAGTTTTTGACCTATGGTGTTTTGAAAGACAGTGTTTTTCAACACAGTTGAGATAGAATTAGATGTCATGCCATTGTTATCAGCAAATGTTTAATGGCAAAATAATGTTTGTGTAGTGCTCTACAATGTACAGTCCATTCTCATACGAATTCTCTCTTTATTACAGAAACAGTATTAAGAAGACTCATCTTTTAAATGACTTTTCCAAGTTCACGTAGAGCCCCTTTTCTAAATGAACGCCCTTTGCTGACTCTGTCTTTAGGGTTCTTGAACACACCCATGTGGTTTTAACAACACTATTAAGACTGTTGAATTAGTTGTGTGGAAAATTATACCTTATACCGATTACCACAGTGAAGAACACCTAAAAGAAGCTAATATGGAATCTAAGCTCTAAATCAAATAAAACTGTTAACACGAATTTTGATTATCGTCCATGAATTTTGATAACACTATATAAATTAAACAAGATCATCACTTAATATCAATCTAAAGTTTATTTAAACAGCTTTTCCTGACAGATAATGTTTCCTTTAAGGATTTTATGGACTTCCTCTCTTCCTTTTTCTGTAAGTAAGCCACGTGTTCATCTATACTTAACAAATACCAGCGGTGCCAAAAAATGTATACACATGACTTGCATTCACCTTTTGTTATCGGTATATGTTGAGTATTACAATTTTAATAGTTTTTCCCTTTCTTAAATGTGTATACATTTTTTTGGCACCCTCTGTATTTATCACCGTTCGTGTACATAGCGTTGCTGGAAGTCTACATCTGGAGTTTCTGCATTGTTCTATTTACTGTTTCAGACATTTAGGCAGTACCTGTAACAGTCAGCGTTCTCCAGGAAAAAACAGGATCAATAGGTGACGTACCTTAAGACATTTATTGTAAGGAATTGGCTCATAAATTTGTGTGGGCTAGCAGGTCTGAAATCTGTAGAGCAGGTGGCGGTCGCAGTCTCTCATGCAAGAGTTAATTAGCAGTCTGGAGGTTGTATTTTTCTCTTCCTGTAGGAAAACCTTAGTTTTTGCTCTTAAGGCCTTTCAACTGATTGGATTATGGAGAGTAATCTCATTTACTTAAGGTCAACTTGACTACATCTACAAAATATCTTCACAGATAATGTTTTATTAGTGTTTGATTAAATAACTGGGTTACTGTAGCCTAGCCAAATTGACACATAAAACTAATCGTCATAATACTGTTTATTTGAATAGTTACCTATAATTGTATCCTTTCACATGCGTATTATGAGGCTTACTCATGGAAATATTTTTAAAAACTTCTGCTCGATTATATGTGTAAATTCCAGCTATTACCTAAAACACTTTACAGGAGGCAGGGTGATAAAACAGGCAGCTCATGGACCCTGAAAATCAAAAAGGCCAATGTTCACACCTTGGCTTCATTACTTACTACAGATTGTTTTGGGAAAAGCTGGTTAACTTCAGAGTCTGTTTCCTGTTCTATAAAATAGGGCATAATACTATCTCACAGGAGAATTAGATGAGTATTTAGTGAGTTAATATATACTAAACTCCTAGTAGACTTCCTGGCAAGCATAGATGCTCAATAAATATTAATTCCTATTTCATGTTCTCCTTTATTCTTTTGAAAACAAAATTTGTTTAATTATCAATGTATTTGTATCCATTTATTCATGCATAGGTTAAACAATTATTGTTTAAGCTTTACGTGATAGGTACTGTTTGAGATATTAGAGATACAAAAGTATATCTACCCTCTTAGAGCTGCTTTCTAGTGATGGGACAGACAATAAACATAATAAAAAAGAAATATCTACAAAATATCTAGAGTTATGTTAGATTAGATAAGTGCCCTGCAGAAAAGTAAAGCAAGGAATGGTATAAAGAGTAAATGAGTGTTGGTGGTGCGTAAAGGTATTATAGTTTAAATAGTTTAATTGGGGACAGCCTTACTAATTAGACTATATTTAAGCAAGCAGAAGGCAGAGCAAGTGCTCTCTTCTTGAATATCTGAGCCGCCAAGGGGCAGGCGGGTAAGACAGTAGGAGCAAAGGCTTTGTGTGTGACAGGAGTATGTTTGAGGGACAGCAAGAAGCTCTGGTAATTGGAGTAGAATGATCGAGGAGTGGAAGATGAAATCAGTCAAGACCTATAACGTGTGTTGGGCAGATTTCGAAGCAAGGCTTGGGAAATGGGAAGCCATCAGAAAGTTCTGAGCACAAAATGATCTGATATTTGTGGTATTCAAAAACAAATTATAGGAAACCATAAGGGGTTTTGTTAAGAGCATAGACTCAAAGGATAGACTTCACGAGTTCAAATGTCTATAATTTATTAACCATTCGATCTTAGGCCAGTTACGTCTCAACATGAAATGAAAATAATTATAGCGTCCACCTCACCGAGTTATGTAAAGTAACCCTCTGCTGGGCAAATAGAAAGAATCTAATGAATCTTTGCCAGTACTATTAGCAATAATAAAAGGGACCATCTATAATATGACCCATTCTCTGCTAGTGATCTTTGATACATAAAGCCCGTTCTTGTCGTTGATTTAGATGTAAAACTATATTGATAAACTAGAAATGGTTATGAGTACTAAAGAAAAATGTCTGTGCTTGTAAATTGATGCTTCAGATTTTGTGAGGGTCATGGTGGTGACTCCCTGAAAAATAGATTACCCTCTGATGAGACCCTTTTTTTTTTTTTTTTTTTGGTCAGTGCTATCATTCTTTCATGGGAATAGGTCTGAAAGTTTTGTGACAACTTTGACATTTCTTCCCACTTTATTGTTTATATTTAAACTAAGCTTTAGTTCTTATGAGTAGTTCTTTATGGTAGCATTCTTTCTGTTATTTCTCTCATATGTCTCTCACATGGACCCTTCCTTCCCCTGTCCGTCATCATCCCAGCGTAACTCCTGTCTCTTCATGGGCTCTCATCTGTTCTGCTTCTTGTCAGTGGAAGTAGGTTATTTTTTTTCTTTCTTTCTTTTTTTTTTTTTTTTTGTGTGTGTGTGTGTTGTTTTTTCAATACTCACTACAAGCCAGAAAGTATTTTAAGCATTTTATACCACAAATTCATTTAATCTTCATTATAATCCTGTAAGATCAGTGTTTTTGACTCCAGTTTTTAACTAAGAGCAGACTCAGAAAGGTTAAACAACCTAACATTCAACCTGGTGTATTTCTTAATATAAATCCTGTGTTCTATGCAATTAAATCAATTAATGATTCAAGAAAAATGTTCCTTTGTCTTTGTTTTAGATTTTTCCTGTCCCCTGGGACACTTTTTTCCCTTTGTTGTACTTAGCTATTAGGTCGGTGCAAAAGTAATTGCAGTTTAAAAGGTTAAAAATAATTGCAAAACCCACAATTACTGTTGCACCAACCTAATAGTTATAATCCAGGTTTGACTTGGAGCCATCTTCTTTGATGAAGGAGACTTTTCAGACCATAGCTGCATAGAATATTATTTCCTTCCAGAAAACAGTTTGCTCTTTGTTAACACTGTCTTATAATTATACACTGGTATTTGGC
Organism: Rhinolophus ferrumequinum; assembly: GCF_004115265.2. NCBI lineage: Eukaryota > Metazoa > Chordata > Mammalia > Chiroptera > Rhinolophidae > Rhinolophus > Rhinolophus ferrumequinum. The sequence goes on along the minus strand of NC_046294.1, from coordinate 28,405,620 downwards.
ATGTCTGGAATTTTCTTCCTTATTACTTAATCATTTTGTAGATGTGTCTGTCCAAGTAGATTGAATGTCCATTAGGAAACTAGGAATATATTTTATAATTTCTATCTCCGTATAAAATTTATACTCCAAAATTCTGTCTTCTCCATACAGAATGTATACAATAAGTGTATTATTTTTATTATACTCTCAAGATAATCAGCTAATTCATTTTTGTATGAATATTTCTTCTTTTGAGTCAACTAACCACTTTGAAAGTGCATAAAGTCTTCTCAGTCAATTAAAAATTGAGAGATTATAGATGCTTAGTTACTAGCGATATGTCAGAATACCAATGTAGTTGAATTAACGCCAGTGTCCAATTCATTGTCCCTACATAGAATTGTTTATACACTTCAAAATACAATTAGTAGCGATAAAATGTTAAAGGTCAATAATAAAAATCTTTAAAGCCATTACTATCCAAAAAAAGTAATAATATTTACATTTCTAAAACATGTTTTTTAGAGAGTAGGTATTTAAAAGATCATCTAGTAAGTTACACTTTTTTTTTTCCAATTTGGGCTGAATTAAAAAACAATTCGAAGTGCTCTCCCTAATAAGACAAGTGCCCATCTGATACCCTACAAAATCTTTACAACATTATTGATTATATTCCCCCAAATGTCCCTCGTATCCCTGTGGCAATCATGTGGTTACCAATTTGTGCTTTCTAATCCCCTCACCTTCAGAGAGGTAGTAGATTTGCGGGAGGGGCGCAGTAGATTTGTGAGGGGTGTAAATGTCTAACTATTACATTGTTTTGTACATCTGAACCTAATAAAAAAAAGATAATTCGAAGATGTTTTCTTAGTTTTAAGACATAGCAAAAGCAGACTAATTATGAAATTGTCTTATTTCAGATATATCACTGGTGGTTTATATTGCATCTAAAATAAAATTCTTTGAATATCCCTCTCTGTAAGTGTTACATTACTGAGAAGCTCCTTTTAAAAACCATCTATCAACTGAAGATTTTGTTAGTGTTTTTTCAAATTCAGAAGCCATGAAATGAAATGTTTTTTGCATGCTAATTAGTTTTGTATTTATTATCATTATTATTATTATAGAATTTTGATTTTGTGAGTATTTTCTTATTTTAAATGCATTATATTCATAATGTTTTTATAGCACTGTACCATTTTCCAATTTCTTCATGCATATTGTTTTATTTGCATATCCTAATAACCGGGTGATGTGTACTAACACAGTGTATTTGTTTCCATTTACACATGAGGACATGGAGGTCCAGAGAAGTTAAGTAACTTGCTCAACTTTTATGGCAATTAAATAATAGATTCTGGACTAGAAATCAGACATTTTTACCTTCAGTCTCTTTTACACTCTGCTGCCTCATTTATATCTTTCCTTTTTAATTCATATAGTACTTGAAAGCCACAAAGCAATTTGTTCTAAAAGTATTTAGTTATTTTATTGAACCTACCTTTTCTAATTATTTTGAGTTATTTTAAAGGAACTTTCCTTTTTATTTATGGGGATAGATTTTCTTTGTAGGTATGTTTTTTTTATTTTTTTATTATTAGTTTCAAGTGTACAAAACAATGTAATAGACATTTATCCCTTCCACAAACTGATAACCCCTCTCCCCCAATCTACTACCCCTCTGACATTGCATACAGCCGTTACATTTCCATTGTCTCTATTCCTTATGCTGTACTCCACTTCTTGTCACCATATATATACACCATATATATATATATATATATATATATATATATATATATATATATACACACACATACATGCATATATATAAAACTGAAGTTGACATTCATTATTGTTCAGCTTCAGGTGTACAGCACAGTGATCAGGCACCTATACCATCCCTGAGGTGGTCTCCCTGATAAGACAAGTGTCCATCGGAAACCCTATAAAATCTTTACAACATTATTGATTATATTCCCCAAACTGTCTTTCATATCCCCATAGCAATCTTGTGGTTACTGATTGTGCTTTCTAATCTTTCCCGATTATTTTCCCTCTTACCTGATTATTTTCCCTCTTACTTACCTATGAAACTCTCACTCCTTAAATTTTACTTGCTAACAGCTCCCCACAAGGGTTTCATGGTGGTGTCATATGTCCTATTTTTAGTCTGAAACTTGTCCAACCTTGAGTCACATGTTTAAACACGGTAAGGAATATGGAATTCCTCCTCACCTGCCCTTTACCTCTGTAGTCATATACATGCACATGCACCTACAGATGTGCACGCTCACACACACACACCTAACACACAGTAGCCTGGACACTACTATAGATCGGTCTGCTTTGATACGTGTAAAATTAATGTTATTTGGAGGCCAAGTAATAGAAAATTTTACCAGCATTGGTTTTATTTTAACACTGATAAGAATTTAATATTAGAACCATATTGAAATTGCCACCAGTAAAATGATTTGTGCCCCACCCCCCAAAATATTGAAAAGAGCATTTACCGACCTCACTGAAAAGCTTATTATTGCATTATTTTCACAGTAGTTTTTCAAATTCTATAAACAATTTGTATATTTAATAATTCTTAAAAGAAAATAATTGTCTAGCATTTTCAATAGCTACATAATGTTCATGGGAAAGTTTGTCCAGAATATATGAATTTCTTCATGATGTAGATTAAAACTAATTTTCTTATTTAAAAAGGTGCTGATAGATTGGCATTGTCTCAGCCAGAGACCTCTGGGAAATTAAGCTTATTGAGACGACCATGCCATATTATTTTTAGCTATTTGTATATCTTCAGGCAGATCAAGTGGCAGTCCATTGTACATGGCTGGGATTTAGGATTGAAATTCATCCCGTGTTACAGATAAGAGTAAAAGCTACTTATTGTCAAGAAGGATGAATACTCCAATTATTTAATTTAGTATAATTGAAGAACATAATTTATAAAGAAGAAAAAAATAAGCTTTGTTATGACAAATATTTCTTTTGTGACTAGGATAGAATTTAAGCTGCAATATGAAATGGTTGCAGAATTTAGGCAGGATGAATCATCATAGTAATACCAACACTCTTGATAAAATGGAAAAAGAGCTAAATTTATTGCAATGCATTGATTGTTTTGTTTGTGATATAACTTTTATGTTCTTTCGAGATATTTTTCCTTTTACATAAACCCATGTAATAGTTACGAATTAAACAAAATAAGCACCTAGCAGACAGATACTCAGCAGAGCTTGGCAAGACGATAATAAATCAAGCCTTTTTGAGGAAAAGTGTTTGAGTGTTAGCTGACTGTAAGATTGGTGGCCTTCTATGTTCACAGTTACGTGTTCTAATTTATTTCAGGTCTACAAATACATCAGTGTGACAAATACGTAGCTGTCAACAGATTAGACAGAAAAGATAAGTAAAGCCTGAGAGAAGTCTGTGATGGTCTTGAGTGATTCAGCACACAGTGGTAGAATAGCTTGTCTTAAGAGTTACAAACATTTCAGTGACATTATAAAACAGATAACTCTTTCTAGTGATTTTTTAGTCTGAATATCCTTCACATTATATTATATATCATGTTCTGTCATGTCATTATCTATCATATATTATGACTGAATAACTAGCTCATCTCTCTTAACACTTGCCTCGCTAATCACATCCAAGTGGCCCCACTGTTACTTTTAGTAAATGTGTACCAGGTGCGCCATGTTTGGGGCACAGTATTTCCAAAGGCTGCGTAATATAATTTGCATATATAATGAATATAACTTATCTGAGTGTTGTTTTTACATGTATCAATGTTTTTTATTAGGATGAGATTTTAAAAATATAATTGGAACTTAATGTTCTTTACCTACACTTTCAGAAACCAAACTTCTTCCACTATGTGTTGATGCTGTTATACTTGTGTATTTCAATTGTTTTTATTGTTCTTTTCAAAATCTGCTCAGCAATGCCCCTCGCACTTCACTGTTTCAAGTTTATTACAATGAATTATTCTATTTCCACATGACTTTTTTAAACCTCTTTGTTCTCCCTATCAAACTGCCTCTATCTTCTCATTTAGTTTCCTGTCTTCTGGAGTAAGAAGTTGTTCTTTGGCCTAACACTAATTGGGAGGTGATAGGGTATGGAGGGGCAGTGTGTAAGGGAGAGAAAAGAAACACTTATATTATTTCTGCCTCTGTCTCTAATTGTACCACTAATTCATGTTTTCCTAAGTAAATGTCTCCAATATACTCATCTGTAAAATGGGATTGCTTTATCTGTCATACAGGCTATTGTAAAAATTAAATTAGATCAAGTTTTTTTAAAGTGTGTGGCATAGTGAATGCTGGCACATAACTGCACAATAAACAGTGTCTTCTTAGTTACCCAGACAGCATACTTTGTGATCATTTTTTATTTCTCTCACTTTTTACTGAGCACATCTAATTAGTCTATTCTACCTCTACAGAAAAACAAAGTAGTTAGTACAGGTTCAGGAGACATAATTGTTTTTGAAATCTGTCTCCTCCATTTATTAGCTGTGCATCAGACAATTTACCTAACTCTCTCTAAATTTACTGTTTCTCCTCTGTAAAATCATAATAAAATAGTAACTTGACTCAGAGTGTGGTTATAAGAAATCACACATTCATGTAACTGAATGTGGGTGTTCATTTGTGTATGTTTATTACTATGCATAAAATAAATGAACAATGCAGATAAAATGTTTAGCATTATGTTTTGCACAAAATATGCATTCGATAAATGCATCATACAGTGTTACTGTTATTGCTCCCCATTCCTATTGGCAGTTCAGGCTCTTGTGTCCTCTTATCTGGATGATCTACACCAGGTCCCCACTATGTTCTCATACCCTACTATTCATCTAATACTGTTGACAGTTAAATTATCTGTTGTACTTAAAAAAAAAGAAGTACTTGAAGCTGTTCATTATCTAGCAAATAGGATGCAAATTACTTATTCTGGCCTTTTTGGACTGCCACAGTTTGACTTCACACTACCTTTCTAGTATCATTTCCAACTTTGTCTGTGTTCATAAGGCTGCTATGAGGATTTAGATAAGGAACACATTGCAACAAATAACACAGTATCTGGCACATTAGAAAATTGTTCATTTCTCCCAGTTTTTTTTTTCCCTCCCTTTTTCTCCTTTCCACACTCAGCTTTTAATAATTCCTGGATTTCAGTCAAATTTGCTTCCCTTATACATGATACATCTTTTCCTGTGCCTATGCTTTTGCTAAGATTTAATCCTCTTTGTTTTTATTTATTTATTCAGCAGATATTTATTGATTGTATTCTATGTGCCAGGCATTATTTAGCACCAGGGACACAAATGTTTAGGGCATCTTCCAAAGGCATAATCTAGAAAGAAAGAGCATTATATTAAAGATACTAAGAACTCCAGGCTGCAAACTACCTGACAGCAGGGACCCTGTCTATTTTGGCTTACTATTGTATTGCTAACTCTTACAATAGAACTATGGACATATTAGGATTCTCATAATTGTTTGAGAAAAAAGATTCAGAGAGATGAAATGAGGCAAAAAGGGAGAGAGCCATGAGACAGTTTGGCATGTTTGATAATTGCATGTACTTCTGTATGGCTAGAGAAAACGATAAAATTCATGTCTGAGAGAGTGGGAGATGATGTTGGAAAGAAATGTAGGGGCCAGAATGTGAAGAATATTATCTCTTATGCCTTAGAAGTTTGCACTCTATCATGTAGCTTTGGAGAGCCTGTGGGGGGTTCAGATAGGATTGTCACATGTTACAATATTATTTTAGAAAGGATCACTTGTTAACAGTGTAGCAAAAAGAATTAGAAATGAGATTAGAGGCATGGATATCAGTTCTCAGCTTCTTGCAATAGTAAAGCAATGAATATGGGACTTGAATTACAAATGGGAGTGGAAAGATTTAAAACATATTTATATGGTAAAATCAGCAGCACTTGGTAGCTATTGGATATGGAGAATATAGAAGAGTCACAAGAAAGGATGAGTCCTGACTTGTGCCCATAGTTACCGGCCCAGCTGAATGATGGCCTACTCCAATGTCGTCCATCTCACTACATTAAAATAAATATTGTTTTACTCCTTATAAAACGTTACATATGCCTTTCTTGTATTGCTAATTTCTTTTTCTAGTAGTTATTTATGGGCATGTCCAAATTCCCTCACCTAAATTATTCCTTCATAATTTAGTATTTTTTTTAATTATCTTCTATGGCTTTATCTATACTGAATGTTTAGTAAATATAAATTATTAATTAATGCCATACATTTTTATTTAATTACCTGCTGAAAAAATACCCAGAACGTTATGTATATAGCTGAGACATTTCAGTATTTCAAAATGAAACTAGTAGTTGTAAGTAGATGAAGTTTAACTAAAATTCTTTCAAAAGTACTTTAATTCTAAAAATTCAAAATTAGTAATTGTCAGAAAAGAAAATATTCCTAAGAAGAAATTTTAAAGAGAAACCAGGCTATATTATTTCCAAATTCAGATGAGAACGTACTATTAAAAATCTTGCACAGATTGGAAATGACTAATCAACATTAGGAAAATGAAATTTGAAGATCTGCCTTCATACTATTCATGGCTAAAAATGGTTTCATATCCAATTTTAACATTGTTCCAATGTGAAAATTTCAGTGATTAGAACTGTTGAATTGGAAGAAAAACAAAAAACATTTAATTATCTAGTCTATGTAGGATAATCTTGGGCAAATTTCTTGATTTCTGTCAGTCTCCCCCTTCAGCAAGCAGCCTTAGCTGAATCTTAAAGAATGTTTTTATCACATTCAAGAGGTATAAAAATGTAGTGCTAGGTATACTGTAGAAATACAGAGCAGTGTATAATCATGGAGTTAAACTTGGATTTTTTCTGATGAGTTTTTCCAGCTCTAACCACTCATTTAGTCTATGGTTTTAAGTGTTTAATTTTTTGTTTTTAATGTCAAGATCAATTTGCAAACTAACCTGTCAAGAAATCAAGCTTTACCAGTTGCTGTTACACATAATGGGCAGACATTTATACCATGCTCTGTATATAATGTAATTGTCTTTGGAATTGAATTCAACAGTTTTGTCCTTATAAAGTCTCTTTTAAAAATTTAGAATGGTAGAACAGTGATTGTTTTTAACTGTGTTAGAGGCTTTAGATACAAAGTTCCCAATAGTCATGGGAATGTAAAGTACAGCATAGGGAATATAGTCAATAACATTATAATAATGTTTGATGCGAGGTGGGTACTAGGCTTATTGGGGTGATCACTTCATAAGTGTCTAATCACTTCATAAATGTCTAATCACTATGTTGTACAAATGAAACTAATATAATCTTGTGTCACTGCGGTTGAAAAATAAATTTAAGAAAAGATATAAAGTTCCCACATGTATCTATCTTCATATTAAGAAAAAACTTCTTTTCAAGAAACAACTGTTTTTATTTTAGTGCAATTATATAATTTCAATGGGGAAGTATTATGCGATGAAGTGGAAACAGCACAAGGTCTGGGTTTCAGTACTAGCTTGATCCTCAACTAGCGATCAGCTACCCTTTTCAGGCTTTGGTCTCCTCATAAGTAAAATGAGGGGGTGGAATAAATAGTCTGTTATGTCTGTTTGAGCTGTGAAATTCTGCATCTGTACCCTGTCCATATTAAATCCACAGCGATAAGCTCAACTAGCGAGTATGACTCATCCTGGTGAAGGGTAGAACCTAGTCATTTCTATGGTAGGGATAAAATGTCATTGAGTTGCATTTGATTAAAAGAGCTCACCTAAAATAAGAAATGTTCATTTTTCTTATTCCAAATGTAGAGGAGAACTGATCAGCAATAGAAACTCGGTGCTATAGAGTTATGTATTGCTATTAATTGCAGATCATTACTAATGTTCTGAAAAAGTTCTGTTCCTTAATGAATCAATTTATAATATTAGGAATACAATGATGTTAAATGACTTAAAAACTGAACATCTTCTGATTATTTGATGTGATTCTATGGTAATGAGTTATTTTGAAGAGTATTTCTGAATTCATATGCACAAATGAGTGTTGCTATCTTTATCATAGTCACCTTGGGAGGCTGAGCCCTGTTTCCATATCACATGACTAAATATACCGGGGGTGCCAAAAAAAAAAAAAAACGTATACAAGTGGACACTTTGGTCAGCGTCGCTCAAGCAGTAGTTCGCCGTAATTAGAAGTGTCCGGACGCTGAGGGTAACCACTTTGAGCACCTCTTGTAGTTGCAGAAGTCAAACGTGACTTGTATTCATCTTTTGTTATTGGTATATATTGAGTAATATAGTTTTAACACTGTTTTCCTTTCTTAAAAAGTGTATAATTTTTTTGGCGCCCTCTGTATACCAAGCATCTGGTGTTGTGCACTCATGCTACCATTTTAAAATGGAGACTGCATTGGAGAATTGTAGTTATGAATCTTCTCCCTCAAATGCTAGCTTTTGTTTCTTTCAATCACTTTTCATTTTGATTGTTAACCCCATCTCCCTGTGCTGAGAAGCCATCGATCTCAGTCATCCCCCTGACCCCACACACGATCCAGAGCTATGCAGAGGCCCTGCATCTCGTCATTCCCTTCCTACTACACTTAGATTCCCTTGAGATGCCTTTTGTCCTGACCTCTGGGATCAAAGGTTGTGCTGCTTCTGTGCCACAGAGGGCTATAGAGATCTCTGGTGGCACTGGGAACCCTTGGTTGAGGGTCCATCCTCCCTTAGTTCATCATCCAGCCAGCTACTCGGAGATGTTATCACCCATCAGTCACTTTATTGGTCCTGCACTTTCCTGGAATGTGTCCATCTTTTTCGTGTTTCTTTTACCCGGGTTCAGAGAAATCTCTTTTTACCCAGGATAACTAGCATTTTCTCTGAGCTTTGTCTTTTTTTCTTTAACTTAAGTGGGAACTGGTTGTCTTCAAATGATAGGAAAAATAGAAAGTGTTTTCTTTCTGCCATGCAAAAATCCTTAAGGAATATGCATTCTAAAGCTCTAAATATCTAGGTACCTGCTTGAAAGAGAGAAGGGGAAGAAAGAAAGAGGGAGGGAGGGAGAGACAGATGAGTTTTCTTGCTACACAAGATAAAGACATGACTTTGAAGAGCCTAAATTCCAGCAGGAATGAGTGATTTATAAAAAACTAATTTTTTCTTGTATAATTTTTGTAAAGCTACTTCTGCCATGATTCTTTCTTATGCCGTCCACTTTTTTTTCTTCTTTTTCTCTGTCCTGCTCGTCATTCTTTATTCCCTTCAGAAAGAACACAGAATGTGTAGAGTTGGTGAGACCTGTTTTAGAATTCTCTTTCCCTCACCAGTAACATGATCTTAATCAAGTTACATTATTTCTCAACACCTGACTTTTCTGTTTGTAAAAATATAAATAATGCCACTTGTCCATAATACCTTACAGAACTTTCGTTAGACCAAGTAGGAAAATATCAATGGCTGGTAAACCATAAAGCAATATGCACATATAGACTTTATTGATTTAATGTAGCGGCGCAAGAGAAAACACAGGTTTTCAGCCAGGTATACCTATGTTTTTTCCCATTTTTGCCATTTGCTAGCTTAGTGTAATCTTAGTTTCTGTATGTGTAAAATCTAATTACAGCTACTTCATAATTGTAAGGAAGAAAAGAGTAAGATAATCTTTATAAATCTCTGTGAGGTAAATGGGCACATTTCACCCCCATTTCTTAAATGGAGCAGTTGAAGCTCAGAGAGTTGAAATGATAAGTGAAATTACCAGAACAAACCCTTGGTATCAAATATGGGCTTGGCTTTTTAGATAGATAATTATATCAGGCAATTTCAAAGAAAGAGTTTGATATGTGTTTGGAACATAAGATACACATTTAAATGTATGTATAGATGAGACCCATGGAAGGATTATTTTGAAACATTCAGATTTATTTGTTCTTGTGCACTTGTTAAGTAAAAAAGAATTGTCCAGTCTTCTTATTTTATTATCAACTTGTACAAATTAAAAACGTGGTCTTATGTCAAGTTAATGACCCAAGAGAAGGAAAAAACTAATTGGCTCTCTTTTGAATTGTAGTGCTGGGTGACTCACTATTACATTTGATGAGCAATGTATATTAGAATTTTTAAAAATGAAAGTTGATGGCTCCAATCACCTATTAACCCAGGACATATGGTAGGGTTCACTTCTAGTTTAATAAATCCCCCATCTGTCTTCCACTTTTTGTTTTGTGTTACACTTGACTGGTTATAGTAGATTATTTTTTTCCTATGGAAACTTCCTTGATTGCCAGTACATCTCCAAGGGCATAATCATGATATATTAAAAAATAATCATGTAAATTATAATCATCATCTCACATTTTCCAGAATATTTTTAATGATGAAGATTTTTCCTTTTAAATATTGATTGGGACTTTCCTGGCTTGACATAAGTTAATCATATGCAAATTATTTTATTTGGTATCCTTTTAGTTTAAATCCAGAGTTATAAGAAGACTTGATATTGGGCCATAACAAGAAAGTGGCTTACTGTTTTGCCTGGGAAAAGTTACTTGTTTAAATTATGCTAAACCCCTAGCAATTTTAAAACTGAGGTTAGGTATACCACTCATAGATGAATAGAGTTAGTATACAGAGTGGGAAGGGAAATGATTGGATCTTGAGGTTAAAAGGTGTAATCCTACAACCATACAAATAATAAGAAGACTTTAAGTGTTGTTTTAAAGTTATTGTTTAAATTGATGAAACAATATATGTAGACATGCCTTTTGTGCTGACAGTGATAGAAGTGCAAAGTTAAGTTACATGAACACATTTATGTAAAAAGGCAATGCTTGTATATTTTTACCACATTTACATCTCTTATATTTTACCTCCCCACTCTCCTCAATTTTGATCAGAAGATTTCCTCCACATTGTTCTTTGCATAGCAGGCAAACTTTTCTAAGGATTTGAACAGAGGCTGGGACTCAGCAGGGTAGCTGGTATCAAAAATCAAAGCATAATTGTTCCTTGATTCTGACCATTCTCCCTGTAATAAGTTATAACATTCAGGGCAGGGAAATACTCAAATCCATCACAGGAATTTCTCTTCTTCTGCAATGTACACATGGACTTTACAAAGTTATGTGTTTCAATATTTTTAATAGTCTGGCTTATAGTGTATGTTGTGATAGTAATCAATATTATTGACATAAGTGTTTTTCTTTTCATATTATCAGTGACACTTATTGAAAGGGTACGTTAAGCTATGAGCATGACTTTGAGGGGATGTGCTGAGAGTGTCTTCACTTCCAAGTCCATCCCAGTCAACTCACTTGTTGACACATAGCTATCTAATAGTCCAGCTCTGGTTTCTTGCCCAACTGTGACCAGACTATTTTCTTTATAGTGTGGCCAAGTAAAATAGCCTAGGAGTAGATTCAGATCCAGTTAACTTTATTGTGTATCTAGAATGATCCAAGCATTTAAAGATATGCATTCCCATACATCGTACCCTGTTGTCCTGTCAAAATTATTACTGGCAAATCTTTCACTCTCAAAAGTGTTTTGGTTTAGATGAGAAATTGCATGTCACCTTACCAATTGAATAGGTATTGGTGATATATTCTTTTCTTCTAGACCTTCTTTTTCTTTGTAAATCCTGGAGAAATCTAGAGACACTGGAATTTTAAGTGCCTTTCCCAAAGATATATAGCTACTTAGTGGCAAAGCTAGAAGTTACCCCAGGTGTTTTGACTTAAGCTTTTTTTCCAGGTTAGATGTGTTAATTTGTCAATTTTCCAGATTATATTTTTAAAGATTCGGCCTGTGACTATTTATTGTTAGGTATATTCTCTCATTCTTGCTGTATTCTTGAATATCTTTTTGTTTACTATAGGCATTTAAATTGAGATAAAGTGAGCCATGCCAATTGTTAGCTAACTCCCAATGAGAAATTCTTGAAAGTATCATTACCAGCCAGGTATTGGAAACCCTTAAAAAGGGAGCAGCACAACACTGTGGCCAGTTTGACCTTAGGGACTGAAATGTAAATTTGTCTTGAATTGGTCAGCCTGTGACAGGGATTATCATGTTACTGATACTCTGACCAGTTCTTACAGACGATCACTCATAACTGATCCAGATCTCACATACAACAAATTGAACTCTAGGTAAAACAGTTATAATTGTTTCTCAAGTTGCTATCAGCTCTGAAAATCATTATGTGCTTCGAGAAATTAAGGTAGCTAGTAAGAATATTTTGTTCATGCTAAGTGGTAATTTTCTTTTTCTGTGTTGGCTAGATTTTTCTAGATATGACATTTGGTTCAGGAGGACACACAAGAGCCATTCTACAGAAGGAGTCAGATATTACTCTTTATGCCTTAGACAGAGATCCAACTGCTTATGCAATGGCTGAACAGCTTTCAGAATTGTATCCGTAAGTAATACGCTTATATGATTAATTTTGGTGCTGAGTTTTACAGAGTTTGGTTTTTACAAATACCATCTTGAAATTTGTTCACCCTAGTGTGATATTGCACTTCATTCCACTAAGTATTTCCTGCCCTGTAATACCCCAAATAATTGATGTGTGATGTTTTATTGCCAATTGTTTTTGTTATCAGAAAATAATGATATTCTACATTTATTATTTCTGAATTAAGAAGAATAAATAACAAAATGACTTTTGCCAAAAATTTGAAGATGTGTTGAAACCCATCCATGAATGATATTTTGACAAATAACCTGTAGTTTAAGAAACAATTTTTAAAGAATTTTATGGGTTACAGTTTCCAAGAATTTAGTGGAATAAATAAGTATGTGAAAATTCTGCAGAATTCATGAGGTCACAACTTAATGCAGTTGTTTTGTCTGAATACTTGTTGAAATTCACAAGTAAATTTAGAGCTATCTATTCTTCTGTCAGAATTCATGAGCTTTCACTATAGAACTTGTTAAAAATATAAAATATTGTCTTCATGAGTGGTAAAAACATCTTCCTTTAGACAAAAATTTAGAATTAGCGAGTTAAGACCATATGCTATGTTGTTTAAAGGCCATCAGCCTGAAAAACAAAAATATCTTGGAGCTAAGATGATTGTCTCCAAATACTATGTAAAAGGCTATTTTCAGGAATCAGGAATTGTTCTATTCACTCACGCTCGAGACTGAAATCAAGAAACTAGATGAGAATTTCAGAGGTAAATTTTGACTTGTTGTAAACTAGAGTTGTTAGTAGTTGTAACAGTGGAAAGGTCTGTGGTGAAAGAGCAAAAGTATGACCACAGAAGAGTATAATCACAGACTACGGTAGAAAATTGGATTACTATTCTAGCTAGGATAGTCTTTTTCAATTTCTCTCAGGTCCAAAATGCTTTGCAAATCTATCAGTGTCATTTATTCTCCTAATAAGCATGTAAATAAATATACAGAAATTTTTATTTGCAAGGTTACAGGGTTCATGGAGTCCCTGAAACCCATACGATTCCAGGTTATTTTCTTCTATGAAATAATATATAAGGATGTGGTTTAATGAAATGATACTATCTTTTTATTGTTTTAAATCTTTTGCTGTCATTCTGCAATGTAAGTTAATGCAACTTCCTTAAGAAGATCTTGTACTAGGGCATTGATGTTTATGAAACATCTTAAACATCCACTTGATTATGACTTTAGCATTTATAGAATGAGTATATATATTCTATTATATTTCACTATCACAGAGAAATTCAATTTTCGTAGATGTTATTGTTTCTAATATGATTCCTAGTTCAGTTGTTCCAAGCTTGCTTGATCCTTAAAATACGCTACTTTCTCAAATGGAGCTTAAAGTTTATCAATTTTAGCAGGTACTGTATAATTTTTTACCTAACAGTAGTTTTGGGACATATATTCTGATCTGTCACCTAATAGTCTTATTTTATTAAATTATGCTGCCTTCGCTCAAATCTTGTTGAGACATTTTTAGTTCATCTACAAAATAATTTCTTTGCCAAACATAGTAAATTAAAGAACAATGAAATAAATCAGGAAGAAGGACTTAATAAGATAAAAGCTAGAATCAAAGACACTGAAAACAAAAACAAAAAAAAGGAGAAAGGATGAGGAAATCTCAAGTGATCATTCTTTGAAAATAGCAAAAAATCCCTTTTCAGCCTGATTGTTAAGGGAAAAAGAGAGCAAAAATACATGATTAAAACTGAGAGAGAAGACCAACCATAGACACAAGATAATTCAATCATAAAATAATATAACCACAATTCTTTGGTAACTTGAAACCTAGATGAAAGATGTCCTAGCAAAATATAAATTATTAAAATTGACTGAGTAATTATAAAACTTGAGTAGGTCATTAACATAAAAAAGATTAGAAAGATAAATGAAGTACAGAGGAAAATACTCCATGATCAGATTTGCAGTTGTTTTCTAGCTATTAAAAAATAGGAAAGAGCACTGCCTTTTACACTAGTCCTACCTGACCATGGTAAATATGGAAAGCTCTTTCAGTTATTTTACATTGAATCCAGTATAGTTTTAATACCTAATCTTGCTAGAGATGGTATAAAAGAAAAAAGAGTAAAAGTCCAACCTTACTGAAGTGTATAAATGCAAAAGTCAAAAGGAAATACTAGCATATTTCATTCATACATTATTTAATTAAAAGATTAATACCTATGGCCTAATAGGGTTTATTTCAGGAATATGGGGATGGCTCTACATCAGACAGTCAATCAATGATAGGTTCATGACAATGATCAGTTAGCTATTCTTATTAAAATCTCTAAGTTAAACAGGAATATAAGAAAACTACTTAAATGTAAAATATCCTATTAATGAAGGACAAATAGCAATCATTTCCCCAAAAGATGAAATACTGTAACAATTTAAGTCAAAATCAGGATGTAAATATTATTAACTTCTATAAATATATTTTTTTTATTAAAGTTTTCTGTGGTGACAGTGGTTGGTAATGTTACATAGGTTTCAGGTGCATAATTCTATAATACATAATCTACCATGTTTCCCTGAAAATAAGACCTAACCAGAAAATAAGGTGTAGTATGATTTTTCAGGATGCTTGTAATATAAAATAAGCCCTAATGCGTCTTTTGGAGCAAAAACTAATATAAGACCCAGTCTTATTTTTAGGGAAATATGATGCGGCTTATTTTATATTATGAGCATCCTGAAAAATCATTCTAGGGCTTATTTTCTGGTTAGGTCTTATTTTCTGGGAAATACGGTATATATCATGTTGTGTGTTCATCACCCACAGTCAGTTCTCCTTCCATCACCATATAGTTGATCCCTTTTACTCTCATCTACCACCCCTCTTCCCCCTTACCCTATGTAACCACTAAACTATTGCCTGTGTCTATGAGTTTTTGTTTCTTCATTTGTTTGTCTTGTTCCTTTGTTGCTTTCAGTTTTATATACCTCATATCAGTGAAATCATATGGGTCTCAACTTTTTCTGTCTGACTTATTTCGCTTAGCATCATAATCTCAAGATCCATCCATGTTGTTGCAAATGGCATTATTTTATCTTTTCTTATGGAAGAATAGCATTTCATTATGTATATATACCTTATCCATTCATCTATCGAAGGACACTTTAGTTGTTTCCATGTCTTGGCCACTGTTGGTAGGAATGCAAATTGGCACAGCCTCAATGGAAGGCACTGTGGAGATTTCTCAAAAAATTAAGAATAGAATTACCATATGACCGAGCAATCCCTCTTCTGGGTATCTACCCCAAAAATCTGAAAACATTTATCCATGAAGATATATGTGCTCCTATGTTCATTGCAACTTCTTTAAATATTTTAATATTTTTGGAAGGTCTGGCAGAGGTAATTAAGAAACTAAAGAGAGGTTAAAATACTCTTTAATAATGATTTGACTGAATACTTAAAAACCCAAAAGACTTGTAAAATTAATAAGACAGGTAAAAATTTTAATATCATCTTAATTAGTAATTACAAAGGGAAATAGGAAAAAATATTTCACTCTTAAAAGCATCTAGAATTATATACCATATTTAGTAATTTAGCTAGAAAGGCAAAATTACAAATAAAAACTATATAATTTTATTGAAGGACATACAAGATCTGAACAAAAGAGAAAACATATCTTGGGGCAGAATAAATTAATATTTAAAAAAAGTCAGTTCTCCCAAAATTTATATGTGCATTTAATGTACTTCCAGGAAGTACTTAATTGATTTTACCTTAACTGATGCATTTTTTTTTTAAAATTGGATAATATGATCTTAAAAGTTCAAGATCTTCCGGTGGAAAAAAAAAAAGTAAGAGGAAACTTGTCTTACCAAATGTCAGATCGTACTATAAAATCACTATAATGAAATCAATATGATATTGGCATAACAATAGGCAAGCAGATTAATGGAGGAGAGAATCAGATATAAATTGCACTATGTAAAATAATTTTAAAGGACACAAATGTATTTTAATTCATTGAGAAAATAGTGCATTATTTAATAAATGGTAATGTTACAATGCCTGTCAATCTGAAACAAAATTAAATAGACCCCTATTTTAAATCAAGTTCAAAAATAACTCCCAGACAGAAAAATTGTAAATAAAATACCCAAAGAAAATTGAAGAGATTATATATGCAAACTAAGTTTAAGAAACATTAAATCAATACTAGAAATCATAACTCTATAAAAGTAAATAAAAATATCTAACTATATATATATAAAAATTTTAATTATATGGCAAAAATAGTACAGTAAAATTTCCAAACTGTTAATTTGGAAGAGGAAAAGTAATACAAGTTCTGACAATTATGTTCACCAACTTAGTGCAACAATGTTGCTTACCTTCTTTGATATCAGAAGGATTATTCATTAGGAGTTTGTACCAACCAGACAAACAGTTAACCAAGTTTACTATTTGGAGGTGCTGGAAAGACTGCATGAAAATGTTAGATGACCTGAACTTTTCACCAACAATTCATGGTTCTTGCATCACGACAATGCACCAGTTCACACATCACTGTCTGTGAAGGAGTTTTTAGCCAGTAAACAAATAACTGTATTGAAACACCCTCCCTACTCACCTGATCTGGCCTCCGATGATTTCTTTCTTTACCCGAAGATAAAGGAAGTATTGAAAGGAAGACATTTTGATGACATTCAGGACATCAAGCGTAATATGACAACATTTCTGATGGCCATTCCAGAAAGAGTTCCAAAATTGCTTTGAAGGGTGTACTAGGCACTGGCATCAGTACATAGCTTCCCAAGGGGAGTGCTTAGAAGGGGAATGTAGTGACATGCAGCAATGCAGTGTGTAATACTTTCTCTAGGATGAGTTTGCATACTTAATTGTCTGACCTCGAATAGTGGATAGGAAAAAGACTGATATTGTAGGGGAGGAAAAATATATTTTTCATCTACCCTTCTAAGTTCTCAGCTGGGACCCCTGTAACAAAAGATAGATTAATAAGAGAATAGCATTTTAATTTATTTAATGTAAGTTTTATGTGACACGAGCCTTCATAAGGAAATGACCCAAGGACACAGTTAAAACTGGGCATTTTTAAATTAGATTTGATGAAGAGTGGAAAGTTATGGAAAAATATTGCAGGACAAAGGGTATCAGCTAAGTGTGGTAAACTAGGGGAAACATAGCAAACCCCTTTCATTCAGATTCCTTTCATTTCTTCATCTTCATAGATAAGGAGGCTTCTTTCCTCTGGGTATAGGGAGAATATCTCTCACACAAGGGTCTTATGACCTACTTCAGAGGAGAGGAACTTTCTTAAGTAGGTCAGAGGATTTTCTGACCTACTTCAGAAAATTTTTCCTGCATGGATCATTTCTCAAATTCCTTCAGTTTAAAACATTCAATATGCCAAGGTGCCGTATTTTGAGGTAGCTTGTCCTGAACCACATAAATATTTATCATACAAGAAGAGTTCTTTCAAAATTGATAAGACAACAAAAACCAGTTTGAAAAATGGGCAAAGGATATGGAAGGGTCACTCATAGAAGATTAGGAATGAAAAGATGCTCCACATTAGTAGTAGTGATGAGAGAAACAAAATTAAAGTATTAATGGTATAAGTACTTCATATTTACACTGGAAAGACATAATTTTGAAAGTGAGGATATAGGGAAAAGGATACTCATCCATTTTTTGTGGACCTCTTTTAGTATAAAAAAAAATAACCTGCTAGAGTGTATTCCATCTAAATAAAAGAATCAATATCTAAGGAAACATATCATTATACTTATTACAGACTTGTATATGGATTGTTTGTATGTATAATTATGAGAACTTGAAAAAGAAAGAATTAGTGGTGGGGGAAGTATGGAGAAAGGGAAAAGAATGGTTAAAAAAAAACAAATTCAAAGATTGTATGATCACAACTCTGCATATCTATGTAAAGTAGAAAATGCCAAACAATGCTATATATTATTTATGAATACCTACATATGAGTTATGGTATGAAAAATATGCGTGAGAAAGAAAAACACAAACTCGGGCCAGGGATTATTTCTGGGGATAATGGATGGGTGGTTGGTGGGAAGGATGCAAAGGTTAAATAGATTGTCTTAAAAATACATATGTAATTACAACTTTTAGTGAAGTATACAATAAAAGAAACATTTTTGTCATTTGAATGTGAGTATCTTTTGAGGAAATATAGTAATTTCTTTCTTACTTTTATTTATTTATTTTGCTGTTGTCAAAGAGGAGCTTATGCTTCTCGTGAAAAATTCCATGTTCTTTACTCTGTCAACACTAAGTCAAAAATAGAAACTAACGTTTTCGTAGAAAACGAAGCAGTTCTTGGGAAGGCTGAATTTTAGGCTAACCCATTTCAGTTCTTTCAGAAAAGGTGACATGTCAGATCACCTGTTGTTTGTAAACTGAAACTTTTCCCCATTGCCTCTGAAAATTGTACAAGAGGAAACACATTTAAATTGGAGCAGTGGGGTGCTGGCAGACTTTTACCACTGTGGAAGTTGGCTGTTAGAAGACAATTTTTTAAAAACAAACTTTTCTCCTGCGTTTAGGAATAATATGTGCTCCGTATACTGAGTTTAAAGGATATAGCCATGCACAAAGAAAAAAAGTCATAATTGAGTCCACCATTTTACTATAATTTTAGGCAGATATTTTCAACATTTTATAAATGTAGATATGCTCATTGGGTAAATTTACGATATACAGAAAAATATAAAGAAAAAAATTAAACTCAATTGTAATTCCACCACCTTAATCAGTAGTGATGATTTTGTGTATTTCATTTTATCTTATGAATATTTCACTATATTGTATCTACTATTTCTTGTTTGAACTTTCTTGGGTATGTTTGCTTTTTATATTTCTAAAATGTTAGCATATCTTGGCCAATCTTAAAATAACATTTTGACCAATTGCATTAAATACGTAATTAATTTAGAAAGAATTGGCATCGTTATTCTGCATCCAAATCCAGAAGCACATGTCTTTCCATTTATTACTGTATTTTGTTTTTTTTAAATATTTTTCTTAATTAAAATGATAAAATACAGAATAGTACTGAGAAGAAAATTAAAATAATTTATTGCCATACCACCAATATTAAGTTTTTGGTATATTTGCTTTTAATTATTTTGTTATATATGTACATGCATTCATATATGCATACATATGTATTTTACAAAAGTTGATTCTACTTATACATTATCAGCACATTCATACTTCATGAATTATGTTAAAGAATAATTTTATTGGTTGTAGAGTATTTCCTTTATGCAATTATAACTTAATTTATTAGAATTCTAATTCTAATATAGTCTTATCCATGCTCATATTACTCTATTTTAAATCTTTCTGTGCTATATTATTTTAGATGTACTTTCTATAAACAACAAATACCAGATGTAGTTTGTACAAACAAATCTGAGTATGTTTTCTGTAATAGGGAAATTAAATTAGGATATGCTTGTTCTTTCTGTCACCTTTTAAAAATATTTTCTATTTTTGTGCCTTACTAAATTTTTCTTTTGCTTGAAAAATTTTTTTTTGTCTGTTGTGCATGTATATATATTTGGTCTTGCTTTTTCTCTACCATTTTTGATGACATACCTTTTATTTTTTAATTTACTACTGGCTGATGTTAGTATTTGTTAAGATTAAAAGTATTTTCAAGATTAAAAGTATTTAAACATTTTTTATTAAGTATGCAGAATAATATTTATTCATTAACCACCCCATGTAAGTAAGAAATTAACACTTTCGTTTTAATTTTCCTTTCTCACTCCATGTCTTGATTTTTAAAATATTACCTTGGATTTTAGACATTAGTATCTACTACTATGATAATTATTAGCAGTTGTGTTGTTTGGCAGTCATATCTAAAATATTTGTACTTAAATCCATTGAATTTATTTCAGTGCACCCCACTTGCCGTTTTATACCACTGCAAACCCCTTTTTGAGTTCTTCATGTGAGCTCATATTGATTACATCTTTAAGTAGTTTTTCCATGAATATGTGAAAGGGAACACCTCCAGCTCTGTCTACCTGAGACTGTGTTATTCATGGTTTCTTATTTCATGGGCAACAACTTGATTTGAGTGCAACGTTCTGGGAATTTTATAGATATTACTCTTTTTTTCTTACATCTAGTGTATTTTTTCCTTTCCTGGGTAATCTGTTTCTCACTCCTCTACTACCAGGCTGGATGCTTCCGAGATCTATTTCTTTGAACATTTTTAATATTCATAAATTTCTCAAAGAAATATTAATGGTCTCTCTTTATTAATTTTTCATGTTCTCTGTGAACAATTTTGGCCTATGGATAAGGTCTTTTCTCTACCAAGGAGTTTTTGTATTTGTTAGCCCCCACTTTTTTTTCAGTTTTCTAACCTATGGGCACTTATTATTTGTATTTTGGAGTTGTAGTATCTGTCATGCATGTCCTTTAGTTCATCTCTTAGTGCTTTCTGCTATTTTTACCTTGTCTCAGTGTTTTGGGATATCTCTTCAAGGTTATGCTATGTGTTACAGATTTGGTTTTGTACAGTGTTGATTATGGTTTTCACTGCCTCTTGTTCACCTATTGGAAGGTATCTTTCCTTGCAACCTTATTTAATTTGTTGACCTGTTCTTTTCGGCCAATACCTGTTTATCTCCTTTTGTTCTATCACCTCATTTTTATGTTTTATTTCATAGTCAGCTGTGATGAAATTTATGAAATCCGAAGTATATGCATTCTTAACTTTTCTGTTTTTTGTAATAAATCTTTTTCAAAACTATGCTATTGCTCTCCATATCTTGAGTACGAACACTTCCTTTTTCACTCTTCCGGGATCTTTTCATGGGTCCCATCTTGGTTGTGTATTTATGTTTGTTTTTATTATTTGGATAGATTTTGCTTTCACCTGCCCATTGTTCAGTCATGTGGGGCTGAAATCTTCACTTCAGATTTTAAGTTAGAAAGTTACTTGAGATACATAGTCTCTCATTGCAAAAAATCTTAGCATTTGGGAGTTCTTTTCTAGAATTTGCTAATAGGAGGAGGGTTTTATTTTCTTACTCTTATCAGAGAATGCAATTCATAAAAGCTAATGCTCTCATAATGTGTTGCTTCTGTGGCTCTGCCTGCCTTCCCATTCTAGAGATATTATTCATATCTAGGACATGTTTTGACAGTTCCTGTCAATTTCTGCCCTTGGTGTTATTGTATTACATGAATTGTAATTGCTAAATGAATGTAGCAATAAAGGTATTGGTGGCTGGATAGGAGGACGTGGTGGGATAAAATGGCCCCAGTAGCCTCACCATCTTCCTGTCTACACAGTTTAAATGATACCTTGTGTTTCTGAGGGAATGGGTGTGAATGGAACATTTTTAACCTTTTAACTAACTGGCTCTGCAGCCTTGAATCAGAGCCTAATCTTACCTTTGGTAAAAGGAAATATTTTTCCTGTATTCTGCCACATCCTTGAGGAACGTTTTTAGTTGTTGATACTATTTGAACTTCCATTGTTTTGTGTGTTTTCAGAGAATATTAAATAGGTATCAATAGCTGACCTCCATCTTTTCTGTTCAAGTTTGCTCCATGGTCATTAAATTGGAGACTTATGAGTCTATTTACCCTATGATATATCTATTCTAAATTATTCATGATCTAAGTTGTGTAGTCTGTTCTCTAGTACTTGTAGTTTACCGTTTACCTTCTCTTCCTTTTAAGCCACTGTTACTTATTCTTGATTAAATTCACACAGGAAGGCCAGGGAAAAGACAAATCTAGACCTCATGGCTTTAGGTTTATTACTTGTGTTCTATTAGGTTGGTGCAAAAGTAATTGCAGTTTTTGCAATTATTTTTAACCTTTTAAACCACAATTATTTTTGCACCAACCTAATAGCATACTACTGTACTATACTGGAAGCAATTTAATTACATTCTCTAGCAGAGCTAAGATTCAAACCCGGGCATTTTGTCTCCAGGGCTAGTGTGAAAATCTTGTAAAGAAATACACTATCTTAAACAGCCCTATCTATCTAAAATTTTGACTACCAGGATAAGGTATGAGACACAGCTGTTATTAGTCTTACTAACCATAAGACTTCAGTTCTGCTATGCATCGTCAAAGTGAAAGAATTTTTAGAAATATAAATGAGCATGAAAAAAGACAGCTTGGAAAAACTAGACCATTTTGAACTATTTGTGATAGTCTGTCACCTTTTCACTATTTTTGATAATACACATAAAACTAAGACTTGATATTGTATTTTGCCCCACTGAATACTGTTAAATATAACCTTTGCCCAAGGGATATCAGCAAGATGAAGGTGTTTATAGAGGTAAAAGTACTTTCTGGTTTACTAAACATTTAGTTCCAAGGCTTGAGAAAACATGTATTGTACTAAATAGTTTTCAGGCAGTCTCACAGTTCTGGTGGTTCCAAGGGGATTAGGACATGTAGTCCATGCCTTCCCAGAGTTTATGATGTAAACGTAAAATAAATAGTAAACAGATAGTTTGACAATTAATTATTTAATTGAAATTGTGATTATGGCTAAGAATGAGTACAGTGTTTTAAAATCCAAATGAGTAGAGTATGTACTAAGAGCAGTATGTTCTAATTGAGTCTAGGACATCTGGAAGGGCTACCTGAGTATGTGAATTCAAGTCAGGACCCGAAGGACTAGTGACTACTGGGTAGATGAAGCAGGAGGGATGGTGGAACGAGAGAGAGCATCTGTCGTAACAAGAACAGAATATTCAGAGATCTTTAGCAGGAAAGAGAATGTCATATTGAAGGAACTATAAAATGAGCAGTGTGAATGGATGAGAGAGTGAGGAAAAATGGCTACAGAGGTAAGCTAAGGCCAGATCATATAGGACCTTGTTAAGGATTTTGGATTTTATCTTAAGAGCAATGGGAAGTCACCAAACTGAAATGGGGAACCGACGTGATCATATTTACATTTTTAACAAATTAGTCTGCCTGCTTTATAAGAAGGGGTTGGAGGAGGGTGAAACAGAAAGCATTCAGGTAGACCAGTTAAAAGGCTAGGAATTGCTGCTCTGTGTGAAAGCTGATTGTGGTTGGGGCTTGATTTTGGTTTTTTTTTCTTGATTATATTAGAAATTCTACTTTGCTTTAATTGTTCCTGGCTTCCCATTTCAATGGATTCTAAAAGGATAAAATAGTTCACTCCAAGGTAAAATTATATTGCATGTTTATAGATGAAATTGAAGTTAATCAGCTTGTGACATTGAATTTTAAAAGATCCTTCAAGAATTCCCACTTATCTGAGTTGGTCAAAATAGGTAAGGAGACGAGAAATAAGTATATCTAATTCTGCCAGTTTCCCAAGCGGGAAATATCATAGTCTATCATTTAAAGTTAAATTAAGTATTGTTTCTAATGAAATAATACGTATGTATATGTATATACATATATATTGTGTTTTTGTATATAGATTGCAGTTAAACCACATTTTTTTCTAACTTCATTGGGGAATATTGGGAAACAGTGTGTCTCTCCAGGGCCCATCAGCTCCAAGTCGTTGTCCTTCAATCTAGTTGTGCAGGGCACAGCTCAGCTCCAAATCCAGTTGCCGTTTTCAGTCGTAGTTACAGGGGACTCAGCCCACCATCCCATGTGGGAATTGACCTGGCAATCTTGTTGTTAATAGCTCACAGTCTAACCAACCGAGCCATCTGGTCACCCCTCCGGAAGCTCAGTGGCAGCTCGTTGTCATCAATCTACGTAGTTGTGGAGGGTGCAGCTCACTGGCCCACGTTGAATCGAACTGGCAACCCTGTTGTTCAGAACTCATGCTCTAACCAACTGAGCCATCCGGCTGCTCCTAAACCACATTTCTGACTATTTGATGAAATTTTTTTTGAAAACTACAGTCCTACATGGCTACATTCCACATATTTGTTTACATTGTGTACTAAATATTCATCGAAGACAGAAACTTTGTCTAATATATGTCCATATCCCTGGAACCTAGCTCTGTGCTCTGAATACGTATGGAAGTTACCAAATGTTTGTTTATGGTTCAAGCAAAACAAAAACTAGTGGGGAGGATGACAGTTATACTTTCTAGGATCCTGTTTCCTGGAAATCCCAATTTGCCTCGAGAATTAGAAGTCCCTGAAAACTGTCATCCCTGTACTTGTCTTAACTGTCTTGTAATGAATGAGATAGAATCTGAAATATAGACACTAACTATGCAGAAAGGACACATGGTTAGGGAATGGAATAGCGTTTTAAAGTAAGAGATAAAGTCATAATGTCTATAATTAAAACAGTCCCAGTATATGACAGCAAATAAATTAACTTTATCCTGACTTGGGATTATAATAATACTGATGGTCCCCGATTTACGATGGTTTACATAGGATTTTTCGACATTATGATGGTACAAAAGTGATAGGCATTCAACAGAAGCTGTTTTTTGAATTTTGAAGTTTGATCTTTTCCTGAGCTAGTGATATGCTGTATGGCACTGTCTCGTGATGCTGGGCGGCGGTAGTGAGCCACGGCTCCCAGGCGGCTTCGCGACCACAATGACAGACAACCGATGCTCTGCAGTGCACTGTGTCGACAGTGTAGGTTTGTTTGTTTTGTTGATATTTTGTGTTTTCACATCCCATCACGTCTACAAAACGCCCGTCTGTGTCTCTTGCTTCTGGTAAGAAGAAGAAGAGGAAGGCAATTATTCTTGAGATGAAACTCAAGGTAATTAATTCCCAACTGTAGGCGAGTGTAAGTGTTCTGAGCACATTGAAGGTAGGTTAGGCTAGCTATGGTGTTTCGGGGGTTAGGTGGATTAAATGCATATTTGACGTACAGACTGTGCAACTTTTGATGGGTTTATTGGGATGTAACCCCATTGTAAGTCAAGGAGGATCTGTACCTTGGAGGAGGGATGATGAACAGGCTCAGAAAGGTACCCTACCCCAGGTTTACCAAATGAGTTGCTTTTCTCAGTTTTCAAAATCAACGCTTACTCTTCTGAACTCCAACCAGGTGTGCAGGATAGCTTCCTTTTCTCGATCCTCTCTCCATCTTTGTCCCCACTGATCCTCAGAAGATGACTTCTGTGGATTTATCAGTAGGCTACCTTGTCATTGGGCTTATGGTCAGGGTCAGTGAATGGGAGGCACTGGCAGGAAACGAGAGTGCAGAGAAGACTGAGGTTTGACTCTCCCTCTTCAACTCTTAGCTTTGGGGTACTTCTCGTATCCCTTTTCGCTGTTCTTAACTCAGTCATACTTTGTAAATAGTCTCTTTGTTAAACTTTTTTCCAGTTGCTGGGGGGTGCTAATTTTTTTTTTTTTGCCAGAAACTTTGCAGATTTACTAAGTCTCTGAATATCCTTTATCTCCTGCTGGATTCTTCCTTCCTCTCTGGATTCATCGGATCTGACTTAGGACCATCCCCACTGGTGAAGAACAGTCTAGATTTTGGAATCAAATAGTCCTGGTTTGGAGTCTTAGTTCTGCCTCTTTCTAGTTGTGGGATTTTCGATAAGCGACTTAACCTATCTGAGGTTTTATTCTCGTCTCTAAAATGAGGTACTATTAATACATACCTCATTGTGTGTATGTATTATGAGGATTAAATAAGATTATGTAATTAAGTTGTTTAATGTAAAATTATTTAATAAATGTTACCTATAGTTGTTTTGTTACAACTATTATATAAGATAATATATAATTAATACATAATTATTGTCATTATTCTAAGAGTCTAGAAACTTTCATTGGTATATAACCGAGATGATGATTGTCTTTTATTTCCTTTCGTTACCTGCTTGTTTCCTTAACATGCACAGATCAGGATCAGGGTTGGTCTAAGATTTGAGGTGTGAGACACTGCATCCAGTTTCCCTTACCTTGCAAAATGTTCTGTTATCTGCTTTTATTACAGGCTTTCTTTTCCATTGTCAGTATAAATACTGAAGATTACGTCTGTTACAATTCTAGCACTGCTCCACTGAGATGTATCATTGTTCTTCCTCCCCCCACACGCCCCAACTTACTTTTTATCAGTTGTGATGTCTCCATAAATTCTTGGCTTCAGGATAAAATAATATTTTTATGAATGTCAAAAACCAATCAGAAGACCTTTCCTATGTGTCTCCTGTTCTTTGGCTCTCTTCTTTTACATTCACATGCTGCTGGCTTCCCAGAAGTTACTTTTCCCTCATTAAAGAAGGTTGGAAATTTTCCAAGGTTGTAATTTTTAGCCCCTTCATGTTCTGAAACCTGAAAATTCTGGAAGGCCAATTCCTCAGTTGTGTTTATTACATATAGATTTAAATTCTTATTGATTATTTAGCTTATTACTGGCATAAGGAAACAGTCTGCTAGTGATTATTTCAAATAAACTCTTTGGTTTTGCTTTCTGACAACACAAATTTAAGTACAGATCTATATTATTAATACCGCTACACCTGTTCCCAAGTGGTGATATGGATTATTTCTTTACTTAGGATATTTAACTTAAAAGTTTAAAAAACTGATTCATGGAAGTAAACATGTATATTTGAAATGCAAATGGTATTTCATATTATGGTAACTATGAGAAGATGAATTACCCCTTCACAAACTTAATCCATTTTTATTGCCTACGTCATTTGAACACATCCATATGGTACCAGGATAAGAATAGCAGCTCATTCAGCATGAGAAGAACTATACCTAGAAAGATTTCATTTCATTTTATCTTGGGTAAACAATACATATTTAGAGACATATTATACATGAGAAAATTTTAGTAAAATCCTTCACATTTGGGCTTCTGAGTTATTAAAAGGATGAAAACAATAGCTGTATTTTCTCTAACATATAAACTAGTTAAAGAAAAATAAGTTTGCTATACTTACGTGTATAATCCTCCTGTTCTCTACACCCCTACTTTTGCCTGATATTTAAAGTAAAACTGAGACAAACAGCTGCTGGATTGGATTATCTACTTCAATATTTTATTGTTGTTTCCTAAGAGAATACAATCTAAATTTAATGCACAATTCAACATTCATTTTAGTGCCTGCTGTCATAGAGAAATAGGGTTGGCATGGTGAATGCTTAGAAGCCCAAGATAAGGTTTCTGTACCACAAGAGAGAGTTCATTATCTAACAGATAGACAGGTAAACCACTAACGAGATCAGGTAGGTAAATCTCCTGGAAGGGAAATACCAAAAGTGTTCTGAACCCAAAGTTAAATTATTTTTGGAATATTTATTCTTATTTTCTTTGTTAGTATTGTCTGTTACTCATTTAATTCAATCCAAGAAACGATTTCGGCGCAGTTATTAAACCACGTTTTGGAATATAGCTGGATAAAAAGAGCACTATAATTCCTTCTTTACTTTATGAGGTAAGATAGGTATTAAATAAGTGTTTATGATAGAGAGTAATGAGTGTCAGCATCAGAAGTATGAAATATAATGGAAATAACCTTTTATAGCATGGAAGAATTGATTCTGTGTTATTTAAATAATAATAAAAAAACATTACTACAAGTATTTATGATAATGAAGAGCATTCATTACATAGGCCATATTTGGACATTTCATAGGACAAGTAAAATGTCTGTAATAGTAAGATACCGCTGATCAAGTTAAATGAGTTATTCAAGTAATACTTCTATATAGCAGGCTTTGTTTCATAGTAAAATTCTTACAGTTTTTCGTTGAACCATCGATTTCCAGATAAAATTTTTGGCTTACCACAGGAGACCATAAAGGATTTGGCCTCTGTCTTTTCTCCAGATTCATCGCCTATGACTTCATACCAGTCTCCTCATACCCTCCATGAAATACTACTTTTACATAAACTCATCATGTAATCTCTTACTACTCTCTACATCTACATGCTCTTCATTTACCTGAAGTGTTATTTACCACACTTACCTTTCAAGATGAAGTAGTGTGTCCTCTGGGACGTCATCAGTGACTCTACCAGTTTGATTTAATATCTCTCTTCTGTTACCCATCACACTCTGTGCAACCTTTATCTAAGCTCTTAACACATTACTCTGTTACTTTATTTGCATATGTTATATGCATCTTAAAATATTGCTGTGTCTTCCCTGATTTTGTATATTCAAAATACTGTGGTAGATACTTGATTGATGTCATATGAATGGATAGATAAGTGAATGGATGATTTTCTTTTTTTCTGCATCAATGTGTAGGAGAAGAAATTAGATGTAATTTGCTGAGTTTATCTTGCTTTCCATTTCACAATGTCAATAGGACTCTTCTAAATCTCTAAACCACTATTTGAAATAATACTGTTTGTCTAGATCTAAGTTCTAGAGAGAATTAAAGGGCTAATTGCAGATTCAATGCCTTACTAAACATTTATTAAGCAATATTAGGAGCTAAACTGATTAGATATAGTATACCTTCCAATGAGCTCAAAGCCCTCATTACCAGTTTTTACTATAGAGAGAGTAATAGTTCTGTTTCCACTTGAGTTCCTGCACATCAAGGGCAACTATATAGGAATATGTATTTTTCATTACAAAAAGATGCCTAGATACGATGTTATAAGAAACTTTATTCCGTTCTCCAATAACGCTGCTCTGTTTTCCTTTCACTGAAACTGAAAACTTCTGGTTTAGCATATCATTTCTTTTAGAGAAAAAAAAATCAATTCTACATGATGTTAAAATATCATGTACTAATTAAAGAAGTCAGGATACGTAGAATAATTTAGAAAATCCTTTTTTATATTAACATCTTATTTTGTATCTTGGAGAATCATTGTTCCTATCAGCAAGTATATTAAAAGGAACACATTGTGTGCAATGTGTAGGCTCAGCGTAGGATTGTCTGCACTAAAACTTTGCAATGATATTGGTTAATTGCCGGATTTCAGGCACCTTTCTAACCTTTTTAGTGGGTGTGAAAGGGTTTATTTGTTAGAGATATTGCTACCGACAGAATTTTATCTTTTCTCCTGGAATCTCAACAGCAATTCCCATGTTAGAGGCATCCCCAGAAAGCTCATCAAAGGATTTCCACCCACACTCTGAATATCTAACAGGGCTTGACCCATTTTCCCCTTATTAAGGTAGTAGCATATGCATCCTGGGGAAAAGTAGAATAAAAGCTAGTCTAAGTTTGGAATTTCAAAAAGTTATCTGTATGCAAGGAATTGAAGTGGAAACCAAAATTAGCCTTTATTTCTTATTATACCCCTAATAATCTATAAATTTCTCGCATAAAGGAAATCACATCTGATATCATGAATATGGTTTTATTTTGAATGGCATAAAATTTATATTTGTGTTATCAAATGCAGTGAATGTAAATACCAAAAATAGAGCATATCATAAATGAAGAATACTCCTTTGTACCTGATTTTTAAGACATAAAGTATGTTTTAATAAACGACTTTATTGAGGCATGATTGACATACAAAAAGCTGTACATATTTAATGTGTATACTGTATTGAATTTGGAGCTAAGTATACATCTATGAAACCATCACCACAGTCTATGCGATTGACGTACCTATTACATCCAAAAGTTTACTCCTACCTTCTTTATTATTTTTTGGGGTGTGATAAGAACACTTAACATAAGATCAACCCTATTAACAAATTTTAAAGCATATAATCAGTATTGTTAACATACAAGCTCTGTGCTGTACCGGAAATCTCTAGGATTTATTAGTCTTGTGTAACTGAAACTTTGTACCCTTGGACTAATTTTCTGACCCTCACCCCCCTGCCCAGGCACCTGGCAAGCACCATTCTGTTTTCTGCTTCTGAGTTTGACTATTTTAGATTAGGACAAATACTAATTGTCTAACTGGTTAGATAGTAATAATTAAATGAAGACTAAAACTTTGAATAGTAATACTAGTAGAGTTCTTTAAGAGCAAGCAAGATAATGATAATATAGAGAATAAGAAAGTGTATTTTTAAAATAATTTTTCTCATGTAAATGATCACATCTTGGTATTAAATTTCTTTTCCATCTGAACCATAAAACCTTTTCTTTTCGCTGTGGCATCCAAATACTCATATATAGACTGTGGCTGATTTTTTTTTTTTAAACCTAAGCAAAAAAAGTTTCTTTGGAACACAAAACTATGTTCATTTTTTCCTCTCTCATTAAATGTCTAACTTTATATAAGTTATTCTGTGTGCCAGTCACCTCAGTTTCTTCATGATGAGTGAGGAGGTATCATGAGCAATAAATGATATTTAATTATTTAAATCTTAATTATTACCACAGCAGTTGCTTTTTCTGCTGTTATTACTTTGGAGTTAGTGACCCAGCTAATATCCAAGTACAAATACATGAGTGGTGCATTCACTTCTCTTTTGTAGTAATTCTATCACCTGCCTATACTTGCTGTTTTGAATTCTTCCATTCATTCTTTCACCCAGGTAAGGCTTTCAACTGCCCAATCTCCCAACTCTACCAAAACTTGTCCTGTAAAGACACCAGTGCTACCCAAATTGCCAGATTCAATGGTCAATTCTCATTCCTAAACCTACTTGAACCATCAGCACTGTGTGATGTAGTTGACTATTTCCTCTTCCTTCAAACTATTTTGTTTGAATTCTTTGTTTTCCTCCTTCCCCGTTGACGTCTTCTCAAACTTCTTTACTAGTTTCTTCTTATCTTCCCTTAATATCTGTGCTTTTCTGGGGCTTATCCTACAGGCTTTATTTATTTATTTATTTATTTATTTATTTTCTATTTATATTCATTCCCTCAGTTGTTTTATCTAGACTCAGGGCTTTAAAAACTGTCTACCCATTGATGACTGTTATCAGTCTCTAAACGTATCCATCCAATTGCTTAGGTAACATTTCCACTCAGCTATCTAATAGAAATCACAAATCTTTATGCATTGTGGTATTTGATTCAGTTAAAGTAGTTCAAATGGGAAAGAATATCTAAAAACGTAGTTGACAGATGTGTTTCCTGCTCTGAATTTCTGTGTTGGAAGGCCCTTTTATCTTCCTGCCTGATTTAATAAAATAATATATATCATACTATTGACATTTCAGCTACTTTTTCTAGAGGAAAACTGTTTTATTCTATATTTCTTCCTTTTGCCAATGTTACAGCATTCAAATTCTAAAGCAAAGATATTAGTATTAAAGTTTAATTCAAATTAAGAAGCATTCCAGTATGTTAAGG
This sequence comes from Rhinolophus ferrumequinum, assembly GCF_004115265.2. Taxonomy (NCBI): domain Eukaryota; kingdom Metazoa; phylum Chordata; class Mammalia; order Chiroptera; family Rhinolophidae; genus Rhinolophus; species Rhinolophus ferrumequinum. The sequence goes on along the minus strand of NC_046294.1, from coordinate 28,373,952 downwards.
TGGGTTATATTAGGTTGGTGCAAAAGTAATTGTGGTTTAAAGGTTAAAAATAATTGCAAAAACTGCAATTACTTTTGCATCAACCTAATAGTAGCAATATGTAAAGTAAGGGACAAATCATCAATTTTACTAACCATTGAAAGCTCATCTTAAGTATGCATAGCCGATCCTAATTCAATGCATATGTTTCTGAGGTTGATTTTCATAGGAAAATGTCATATTCAAAGAACAAATAAAAGGTTTTTACTATAACTTTATTTATCTGTAGCTACATAACAATTGTCAGAAAACAAAACAAAACGAAAAACAAGCATTTTGTTATATTTATACTTTTGTAGATGAGAAATTTGGCCAGGACACACTGGGTGATATTTCAGTCTGCTCTGTAATGACTGAGTTCTCAGCTCAGTGGCTCAAATGTCTGGAAATGTCTAAAACAGGCAGTTCAAAGCAAGTCTTTTAAAAAGTTAAAATATAGGCAACTAAATAATAATATTTCATGACATACTCATAGATTGTGGGGGAAAAAAACTATAAAGAAAAGCAAGGGAATAATTAGTGCAGAAGAGCTGAAGCTCTCAGAGGAAGTAGAAGTATCCTGGCTTCTGGTGGTCCTTCTACCTTTGGTCTTTTGTTAATATCTTCTATTGGGTGACCCTGATAGTATTTTGGGGAGTTCAGCCTGCAGAGTTTAGCCATCCCCCACCCCTCAACCCCCCGAAATACGAAGCAGAGCAGGAGAAGGGCAGAAGATGAAGTCAAACAGGTCTAGAACCTGAACTGATGTCCAGCTAGATGGATAATGATATATCTTCTTACACTTAAGAAGCTTCTCATACTTTGTGATGCACGATTTAGAAATCAGAAGCGGAGAAGAGTTAAAAATCACAGACGATGAACCAACCCATACAACTTGTGTTCAGAACACAGCTCATTAATAATTTTTACATTGATTAACATATCCATGATAAACATAGTCATCCATGTAATTTTGTACATACCTGTCATTTCTCAGGAGGAAAAATTATTGAGAATGGAATGTTTGATTTAAAAACTTCATATTTTGAATTGTGATAAATATTGCCACAGTCGTACAATTTATACTAATGTACTTGTAATTTTGTTCTGTGACTGGTTTTCTTAATTTCTTAGGATATTAAATTTGTTCAAGAAAAAAAAACTTTTCAAAAAAAAGTGTGTTTATTTATGTACGCCTTTCACTGTTTTATGAAATGAGTTGGTTCATACTTTTATGCTATAAGTATTAATGTTAGCATCTTTTATAATTTGACCCACAAATCAAGTCTTATATAAGGCAGAACCTGGGAACATTTTCAGATTGATTGGTAATTTGAACAGAGCTTCCTGGAGGGAAAGAAAATACTAGGCTACAAATCTGGAAATAAAAACTCATTCTCTCCTCATTGGGTTGCTGTCGTCTTTGTCCCATAATCAACTTTTAGAGGTTCAGCAGGTGGCTTTAAGGTAAAGTGAGTTAACAATTAATAAGGCTTTTGCATCACTTTTTATTTTCAAATCACTTACTAACAAGTCATCCAAGGAGTTGAAATCAACCAAAAAAAATTCAAAGGAAAGCAGTTAAGCAGCTTATTTTAACCAAATGAAATAGGGTAACTATACTATTTCAAAAAATTTTAAAACTTGTTCAAAATAGTATTTTTGAGTTTGACAATAGCTTTTATCAAATTCTTGGTAATTTATATTTAGTTGAAGACAGGAGTGAGAGTATTTGAAAGAGAACACTACTGTGTTTCCCCGAAAATAAGACCTAGCCAGACAATCAGCTCTAATGTGTCTTTTGGAGCAAAAATTAATATAAGACCCAGTATTATATTATATTATATATGTCTTATATTATACATCTTATATATAATGTAATATAAGATTGGGTCTTATATTATAGTAAAATAAGACCCGGTCTTGTATAAGACCGGGTCTTATAGCAAACTAAGACAGTATTAGTTTATTCTACAAATCTCATCAGGTCGCTCACTGGTTTAAAAGGCTTCAGTGGTGTCTCATCCTTTAAGGTTGAAATTCAAAGTCCTTTTGTCAGAGGTTGAAAGTTTTTTTTTTTTGAGATGGCCCCTGTCTCCCTCCCATTCCCATAGCCTGTCCTTCTTTTATTCCGATCTGCGATTCCATCTGTTCATTGTTATCTATAACACCTTTCCTGTTCCTTCACCTAATAAATTGCAACTACTCTCATAAGCCTTCCTTGCCTTCCCAAGTCCATATCAGGTATCTTCTTTGTGTTCTTTTTGCATCTACTTACTTTATCATAGCATGTATTATATTATAGAGCTTTTACCTGTTTGTCTTTTCTATTTTGTGTGAATATCTTGACATCAGAATTTTTTTTCAGTCATCTTTGTTTAAAACAGTGTTGTCTAAAAGGATCTAATAGATGTGTGACAATGAATAAATTGAGGAATAAGACATTTCACTTGGGAATAGAATAACTACAGATGGTTTTAAATTCAAAGCATGATACTTTTTACCCAGAGAAGCTAACTAATGTTATATAACTTTTCTAATTACAGTTTATTTTTCTATTGTAAATGTAATATGAACCTGTAGAAAACATTTGAAATCAAAAGGAGAAGTATAAAAAATTCACTTATAGTCACATTGATATAAACTCTGTAGCTTTGTGATATTCTTTTCTGTCAGTGGTTGTTTGTTTTTTTTGTTTTTTGTTTGTTTGTTGGATGTTAAAATCTCTGACCATAATTCTGGATTTGTCTGTTTCTTCCTTGTTGTTCTGTCAGTTTTTGCTTCATATGCTTTGAAGCTCCATTATTAGGTGAATAAAAATTAGAATTGCTACTTCTACGTCATACTATTAAGGTACTTAGCTAAAAATGGAAATACCTTCTGGTACTCCACCAAATACTGTGTTGTAACATGTAAACGCATCATTTTAAATTAGGTTTTATTTTCTGTGAGGGGAGAGTTTATGCATCTTAAATCTTGGTATTTCCTTCTTGCTTTGCGTTTTATAAAGGGTTCATTAATGGACAAGTCCTTCCTTTACATCATTAAACAGGTAATGCTCATCCATTATGTACATTATGTTGTATAATTTAGCTTCTTTGCCCTGTTAAACAAATGATGTGATGTAGCACTAATTTGGTACTACACTAGGGATATATTTTAGAACTTATTTTTCTTTAAAAAATGATGTCTCTTCTACATCATTTGCTTGTTGTGAATAAAAGTAGGGGCAGAGGAGCCTAACTATGTAACTTTGTGTGTAGTATGCATGGCTGCGTCAGCAAAATTAATTATTGATTCAAAGGCCAAAGCAACCTTCTCTTAGTTGGTTTTCTTGTCCAGAAAATCACCTTCAATTCTGTTTTTTACCTGCCAGAAAAAGCATCTCCTCTCTTGTTATAAGTGACCTTTGACTTGTCAGTAGCATTCAAAACATTGTTATTTCTGCATCACTAATAAAATGTATCAGGTCAACCACCTTGTCAATTTTAGCTCTTCACTTTCCTATCCCACTTGCATTATTTGTGGTTGGGGTGTAAGAGAGGAGTTTCAGGGATTTCTGCAGATATTTTGGGAAAAGGGTGATTCTTGAATCAAAACTGTCAGGTCTGGATTTTTCTTTCATCCTTGTGAACAAAGCCTTCCCTCGGTTACTTCTGAAATATATCTTGTTCTTTAAGGCTGTCTGATTTTCTAATCTCCCATTTGCTTTTCAGTAGAGTAGATCTCTGGGTTTTCTACTAACAAGAGGAATATTTGAAGCAAATTCAAAGAGATGGCAAAATTACTCCCTTTGTTTCTCCTACCATGCTCCTATCCCACTATTTACTATTTTCTAGCAAAGGGGTGAATGAAAAATGATCATTCTTTGGGCTGGCCCACTGTTGCTAAAATAGAAACTTTCTATTTTGGTCAGAATTTTGCTTCACTCTTCACATATATCTTCTTAGCAGTAAATTTTATAATCAAGTGTTAGCTTTAAGGAGACGAAGCCTTTCAAGCTCATAAACTTCTCTCTCAAGTAATTGTTGAAGGTCAATTTTATTCTTACTAGGTCATCAATTTTCTTGTACAAATGAGTCATTACTCTAGGGCTCTGAGATTTCCCATGCCATCCAGAAGTAATATAACGCTATAATAGACTTTCCTTGTAATAACACAAAGCCCTAGATGCTTCAGGTATACTAGGTACCTGGTGCTCCGGGAATCAACGTTAGAAATATGTCATGAACCAGTCTCCACACCTGCATTCCATTCAACACTCGGATTTCTTAGTTCCTTGGCTTCCTTACCTCTAATGATTTTTTCTTCTACTCTACTTCATTCATTCACTCACATGATCATGCCCTACATCTCTAAAATTTCCATTTCAAACATTCCACTCTCTAACAATCACTTCCTGTCCTTCTCGATCCCCTACTCAAATACTCCACTGCCCTTTGGCGCTTGGTGACATCCAGTCTCCAGTTGCTGTACCCTGACTATAGTTCTTTTTCACTATCCAGTACCCCCATCATGTCATTACTGATCTTTCCCCCTTTCTTCCTCTGTCATGTAACCCGCACATTTCTTTAAGCCCAATGAATTGCTTACTCTACATGTGCAGCTGACCATTATTAGAGAAAATAATATAATTGTACTGGCTGGACTAATTTCAAATTTATTACCACACATTCATTCAATTATTTATTTGGCACCAACTATGTGTGAAGCATGGTCTGAGTGCAGGGGGTGTGTTGGTGAACAAAATATACACATTTCCTTCATAGGACATACATCCTAGTGGGAAGTAAAATACATATTGAGTTATCAACAAGAGTTAAGGAAGTGCTGATGACAGGAAAGAGGAAGGACTGCGATTCTATCTAACAAACAGGTATCACTAATTTCAAAGTGTCATTTATAACCGCCAGCAAATTCCCATTCTCCTAGAAACTGTTTCATACCTCCATTCTTCTTTAATTTCGAACTCCTTTTCCCCCTCTCTCAGCCAGTGACTTTGCCACCTGTAAAGAAACACAATAAACTATGAACTGTGTCATATTTTGACCATCAGCTCTATCATGTTACTTGTATCTGTATGCATCCACTGTGTTTTCCTTTTAGTTATAATGGAGAAGTACCTCTTTTATAAAGTAACCATCTACACTTAAGTGCTGAACCCCACTGTTTCTTTCTCAAGAATTTTGCTCTTGAAATTTTCCCTTTCCTGCATTATCAGTCTTTCCTTCTCTATGGGATCAGCCTTACCAGTAAATAAGGATTTTTAATATCACAATTTAAAATATTCTCTCTTAACCCCAAATTCTTTTACAGTGTTTCTTCATTGTTCACTTCTCTTTCGAAACTTGAAAAGTTATCCGTATTCATTCCTTAAACCACTCCAATTGAGCTTTCGTCCTTACCACTTTACTAAAATAACCTCTGCATGCTTGATATAATGTTTTCTTTGGTTTCTGTGACCACAAAGTCACTGGGTTTCCTTATTAACTTCACTTCTTCGTCTGTTACTCTAATAGACTTCTAATCTTGGAGTACCACTGGCCTTTGTCTTTGGCCTTCTTTTTTACCTACATTCTTTCAGAGTTTGATCCCATGGCTTCCGAGGCAGTCTCTTCACTTATGGCTCTATAATTTATATCACCAGCCCTGACTTTTTCTTTAAACTCAACTCAGGTTTAGTCTAATTAGCTACTTGAAATTGCCACTTAACATGGCCAAACCCGAAATATGTTTTCCTCCCCACCGAAATCATCCTCTATTTCTTGTCTCAGTGATTGGTACCCAGTTGCTTGGGACAAAAAAACTAAGAAGTCATCTGTGATTCCTGTCCCTCACTAATACGTCTTGACTACTTCAAAATATATCCTTAATTCAGCCATTTCTCACTATCTCTTCAGCTGTAAATTTAGTGTAACTACATAACATCTAGCCAGGCTACTGAAAAAGAACTTTCCTGTCTGATTTAACTGGGTCCTACATCTATCTAAGATAACTACTCCATTTTTGAAGAGAGTGCATTGCCTAAATATCTTCTTTTTGTAGGTTTTTTGTACTTTTTGTAGGTTTTCTGGAGGCAGGAGTAAAAATATTTGACCACTATAATTTGATCTAGTTCTTCCCTAACCTGGGCCGATAGACCAATTTCATAATCCTGACATCTTTTACCAGGAATGTTCTAGTTACTAGGTTTTAAGAATTGTGTCCTTTATTGACTAGTAGTCTATATATACCCTATGACTGTATTATTTTATCCATTACTACTTCCAACCCCTAGTGAATGCAGTTCTCATTTTTGGAAATAGGAGTAGATACCAAATGAATCTATAGAAATAACTACCAGACCGACAACTAAACTACCCAAATTCTAAATCAACTGAACTTTAAGAAGTGTTACATTTGTAAACTCATCAAAAACAAATTATTTCTTACTAGATCATTTTGAAACTTGTTATTCCCCTTTCTATCAGAGAATATGACCTTATGATGGATGGATGGATGGATGGATGGATGGATGGATGGATGGTTAGATGGACACATGGGTGGGTAGAGGAAGATAGATAGTAAAAGATGGCATTCTGCTAAGGTGACAGTATTGTGGTTAACTTCATAAAGGAAATGACATTTCCAGGAGTGAGATGGAATAGGGATTAGAAATCAAATACTCACAGTCACACTTCCTAGATCCTACTTGGCATGTTCTTGGGGGGGTCAATAACCTTTTATTAGGCAAGTGTTGGGTTATAAGATCCCTTATCTCTGTTGAGCAATAACAGATTGTCAGCCAATATCTGTATAGCAGCCCACACTTTCTTATCCAGATTAAGCACTGTAGTTTCCTTTATATTCAGGACCCTTTTCTTGCTGTTTTGGCTTCTCCTGGGTCATAGAGAAGAAAGGTAGAGAATCATGAAAATATCAGTCTTCGTCGTCTCCCACACATGAAACTTCAAACTACATCCACAAAAAGGAAACTGATTTGCAATTTCTTACAAATCTTGAGATTTTAATATTTTTAATGATCTCGAGTATGTTAATCTTTATGTGTGAATTTTATTTTCTTATTAGGTTGTTATTTCTACTTTCTTCCAGTTTTAATCTCTTAAGGCCTGACCTCCAAAGGCTCTTCTTCACTGATCTCTGGGTCAGTACATGTCTTGAAATGTGAGGTACCTAGTATGAACACAGTATGTGACGCAATCCATCGCCCCCACCCCCACTGCTCCCCATAGAGTACAGTGTCCTCCTGTCTTCTCGTCCTCTGGAAATAAGCCACCTATTAGCAAGATTGGAAGAGAGGCAGTTGATTCATTTTGCCCATGATAAAACTTATTATTAGCTATCCTTACTTCTGTAATGTTAGATACAATAAGCTAAAATGAGAGTGTCAGTGGTTCATATTTTATTGCCATGCCTTTTACCTTTTGGTCTTACAGGCATAGATAACATTGATGAAATGCAATTTAGTTTTATAGTCCAAGAAAGTTGGATAAAGACTAAAACCAAAGCATGGAGACAATCTGTTAAGTGTATATAGCTTATTTAAACTTCTGTTTTATTGAAACCTGAATATCTGTTTTTATTTATTTTTATAGACAGTAGGATAAGAATTTAGGTGTCTCTGACTTTTGAAACATGTTATATAATTAATCACTTTGTACTATAATTATATTTCTTCCTATTAGAAAGAACCATCCATGTCTTTTCATCTTTCCATCCACACTATCTTGTTCAGTGTCTGGAACTCAATAGACATGCATCTTGTTTCATGGGACTTTCTTAAATTGAACAGTTGTTCAAAGGCTTATTTTTTTAAGAGTTTTAGCAGCGAATATTTTTAAAAATATTCTTTTTATATACATATGAGGTCTGACAAGTTCATGAACTTGTCACAACAATGTTGCTAACCTTTTTTGATGTTAGAGGGATTATTCATTATGAATTTGTACCAACTGGACAAACAGCTAACCAAGTTTACTATTTGGAAGAGCTGAAAAGGCTACGTGAATTCGTTAGACGAACTGAACTTTTCACCAACAATTCATGTCTCTTGCATCACGACAATGCACCAGTTCACGCGGCACTGTCTGTGAGGGAGTTTTTAGCCAGTAAATAAATAACTGTATTGGAACACCCTCTCTACTCACCTGATCTGGCCCCCACTGACTTCTTTCTTTACCTGAAGATAAAGGAAATATTGAAAGGAAGACATTTTGATGACATTCAGGACATCAAGCGTAATACAATGACAGCTCTGATGGCCATTTCAGAAAAAGAGTTCCAAAATTGCTTTGAATGGTGGACTAGATGCTAGTGTTGGTGCATAGCTTCCCTAAGGGGAGTACTTCAAAGGGGACTGTAGTGATATTCAACAATGAGGTATGTAGCACTTTTTCTAGGATGAGTTCGTGAACTTAATTTTCAGATTTCATATCGGTATGTTAATTGCTTATCCTCATTTTAATTTTCCCTTTATGCTTTCTGTTTTCTATACACATAAAATATATGGTTATGTTCTGCCATATATTGTGCTTTACTGAATACGTTATTCTCCCACGGAGATGGTAAGTGCTTTGAGGGCAGGAGTCTTGTGATGTGCCTCACACACATCTTCCCTAGGGCTCAGCACAAGGCTACCGCACGCATGGCGGTTAGCCTGGTACATTGGAATTCTCAGCTACATTTAACCACAGAGAACTAAAGTTCAGGCCTAGAAAACTTTTGTGATTTTGCCTAAGTTGCACAGCTGGGTGACCCTCTACCATTGTAACCCCCATTCAAATCTGGTGATTCACTTTGCGAGAAGGAAATTCTTTTTAAAATATTGAAAGTGTTTCATTCTCCCTAATTTCCCAATATAATGTTTTGAATAAAATTGCTCATAGACTATTATTGTATTTTTATTACAATTTTTGGTATAATTCACTTTTATTCCTGATCTAAATTACTGCTTTACATACAATAATTGTCACTGATATCTCACCAACTTTTCCATTCATTATAATGAGAATTTTCTGTATATTGGGGATTACAGCAATAGAATTATTGGTTATCTAGATTTTTTTTTTCCTCACAACTGTTCAAAAATCAATGTAGACTTGAGGGCCCTGCTTTAGAATATGTTCTTTGGTAAAGAACCTCACTACCCTGTCTTCCCAGATCCTATAGTCATATGTCACCTAGTTATTGATCAATTCAAGGATCAATTATGATGCAATAATCCTGATATGTAGGAAACTAGAAAAATCATTGTGTACCAAGGATATATGTACCAAGGATATGTGCTCTGGATATTGGAGGACAAAGGTGTAAAGGATTAGAATATCTTGAAATACAGTTTCTTTAATGTAGTCCTTTTGTACCCTGTTCATAGTCTCATGCAGTAGACCTCAGTTCTAAATAGATTTGGCCCTTGCACTAATTAACCATTTGAGCTTGGACAAATTCCTGCCGCTCTCTTAGTTTCTCTCCTTATCTGTATGATAATGGCTTAGTTGGGCTATATGATCACAGTGATTTTGTGTAACATTCGATTTGTAAAAATGCTGATTACAGCTGGATATGACCATGTGTAAGGGCTGAATATGGAGGAAAAGAATCTTTCTTACTCATCTGAGAATTTACTTGTAGTATTGCTTTATATCAATAGTAATAGCATTTACATATTAGTCACCTAACGTGCAAGCCTCTGTGATTGTTGATGATCAAAGCAATTGTATAGAGTGAACCAATCAGCAATTTTATGAAGTGAGTTCTGTGGTGTGATGGGAGTAAAAATTGCAAATTACCAAACATGGCTGATGTTATAGAAAACAATGGCAAAACAAAACAGGTATTTTAAGATCTATAAATACAGATTTAGATCAAGCGATATTTAATGTGTCACAGGCAGTTGTGGTCCTCATTCTCCTCACGCTTCTCCTGTCCCTTCCTCTTGTGAATTCCCTAAATTTACAAGGCCTGTGTTATCCAACCAACTTAGTAGCTTATGGAAGGTGATGATGAAGTCTGTATCCTACTAAAGTAGAAGCTCCCTGGCACCATCATAGAGAGGCTACAGAGAAAGAGCTTTCTTTGAGACAAGCATGAAAGAGTTGGTGAGTAAATGAAACTTTCAATCCTGTAGGCCTTCTCTTTTTATTATTTTCTATGTGGAATTTAAACATATATGCATGAAGACCCCAAATATAGTACCTGGGGAACATCTTAATGAATATTATTGTTATTGCAAAAATTAATAAACACTAAAAATAAATATCCTATGTGAATCATAATTTCATCACTATTTCTTCCTCAGTATTAATGTTGGTTCCTTGGTTCTCTTGTCTGTCTAGTTTTGGTAAACTCATCAAGTTTAATGGTATTTTCATATTAATTCGTTAATTAGTATTTTCATACTAATCTTTCTGGAACTCTAGACTTGTATACCTCAATACCTTCTTGACATCTCCATTTGGGTATATTAAGAGATCTCAAATTTTATGTGACTGAAGTTGAATACCAGATCTTTACCTGAAATCTGCTTTACCTACAGCTTTCCCCATCCTTCCAATTAGTCTGGCCAAAATCCTCGTAGTCACCCTTGACTGCTCTCTTCCTCTCTCACCCTACACCCAGTCTTTCAAAAATCCTATTGCCTGTAACTTCAGAATACATTAGGAATACCTAGACTGCACCTCTGCTGCTACCACCCTAGTCCTACCTACCATCTCTTACCTGGACGACTGCAATAACTCTTACCCAACCTTCTTGTCTTCTCAATGTATTCTCAACATAGCAGCCATTAATCTCATCCTTTTAAAACATCCTTTCAAGTCAGATGCCAATCTTTTACCCAAAATTACGCATGGTAACTATTTTACAGAAAATGAAGAACTTGTAGTAGCTTACAAAGCCCACAGTGTCCAGCCTCCTCAGTACTTCTCTGTCACTTGATCCCTTTGCTCTGTAACTCTGGCTTCCTTGCTATTCTTCAAAATTACCAGGCATGCCTCTGAATTAAGGCCATTGCACTAGCTATTTCTTCTGCCTGGAGCATTCTTCCATCTCCTTTCCCCCTCTTTCAAGGGTTTGCTCCAATATTACCTTCTCAATGAGGACTATCTGACCACTTTATTAAAACTACAACCCTAGCACTTCTGATTTTACTCTTCTCCACTTTACTCTTTTGTATTTTTGATATCACTTATTAAATTAAATTTACTTATGTAAAAACTTTATTATCCCCACCCCTACTAGAATATTAACTCCATGAGGCAGAATTCTTTGTTTTCTTTGCTGATAATTCTCAATAGCCTAGAACCATGCCTAAAACATTGCATGTGAGTGGCGCTATTCTGGAGACTTTGTGTACATTATTTCACTTAATTATCATTTCTTTATGTACAGATGAAGAGGTAAGACTCATAGAGCTTACCTAACTTGGCTGAAGTCAATATCTGATAAATAGTGGGGCTGAGATTTGTCTATCTAAATCACCTGCTTCTTGCCTCTCTTATACAAAGTAAGCAAACCAAAGAACTAGAATAAATACATTATATATGGATGGATTTATGTGTTATTTATGGTAAAAGCATTTATATAAATGTCTACATATAAAAATAATTATTTTTCTATTTTAATATAGAAATAATTGAATAATACTAGAATTTAAATATTTTCTTGCACATAAATTTCTGTCATCAGTAACTTAAATATATTTTGCTTTGTTTTGATATTATTTTGGTAAATATTGTTGCTGAAACAGGAATTTAATTTTCCTCCCTTCTCTACACAAATATATCCTTAATGCATTCTATAGCAAGGAATTGGTATAGAAAACCATTATCAGTCTAATTGTACGTTCTGTTTCTTGAATTGCTCAAGTCTTATAAGATCTCATTTGCATTCACTTTATGAAACTGTCAATTAGCATCTTTTCATTAAATATAATAAATATTTGGAGCACATCTATGAGGGGTTTTCATCTTACAGTTTCAAGTCTACTAGGGTAAGGCGGAATAATTATTCTAATTTTGATGGTAAATTCCTATATTTATTTGAGCAGTATCCTATTTGAAAAATGACTGATATTTCTATAAGAACTGATAATAATAACCCATTTTTTGCATTCTGTAGACTCACTGTTTCTTATTGCTCTAAGTCCCTGGTTAAAATATTATTATTGTATCTATTAAGGGAGATATACCAGTGTATAAATCACTTTGTCTTTGAGATATGTAAATATTTCTAATTTGACACTTGTGCTAACAGTGGATATTGCATACCACTTTAGGACAAGATAAAGTAAAACGTAGCATTTTTTTTCATCCGAAATTTAAGGAGCAGGGCATCCTAAACCACCAGATACTATTTTGGTATAATCTATCACCTTTGTTAACATTTTATTGGATATAAATCATAACATATCAGGTTGCATAGCGACAATATGGTTCACCAGGCATTCTATTTTTATAACTTTATTTAAAACTGACATGTAACTTGCTGTACCTGAAACCTCAAGTGAGCCAGTTATTGGAGTGTAACAAAGTTTTGACGTCAGAGTAGCTATTTATTCCACTGGAAACCATTAGCAATGCATTACCCTTTGGCACTGCTGTTTTTTGCAGAAACATGGTTAAAATTTTATGACTGATTTTGACCAATTAGGTTTCTTTCCCTCTTAGAACTAAGAAATTATATATAATACACAAATATACATACATTTGTGTATATATAAGTCCATATGCTTTATATTCCTAAGATGTGTAATATATGTTTAAATGTATGATTGTTACATATAGGTAGATACTAACACTATACATATAAAGCCTTTTTAAAGTTTCTGCTCAAAATCCAAATATTATGGTTTTATTTTTCTTAACTTCAAGACTGATTACTATTTTATGGAAAGGGCTTAGCTGCATATTATTGTTATTTATTACTATGGATTGCAGAGTTATACCATGTTTGTTGGCATTATGGCTCTCAATCTATTTTTTTTAAAGAGGATTCCTTAGCATTTCTTTGTTTGCTACCAACAGGAGGTTCTTTGGAAGTGATGGGGCATTATCAGTTTGTACAAATGTAATAAAATCAGTTACAGACAGGTTTTCTTCCTTCTTCACTTTGACTTTTTTTCCAAAGGTACTAAAATATGTGCCGTCCATCCATGCGTGGAGCTAAAAGTCCCTGGACTCCTGAGCCAGCCAAGAGCCAACTTACGTGCTGAGCTCTGCCAGTGCATTTCAAATTGGATCTGAGGGGACCACCACTGGAATTAAGAAGAGGAAAAGATTTCAGTTTTTTATTTAGTAACCTAGCTGCCCTTATAGCCCTGTATAAAACATCACCAGGCTTGTGTTTATGAAATAACTCACCTCTGTCAGTTAAGGATATACATGCTTTTAATCTGAGGAGAAAGTTTATTCTCTCAAACACCAGTGTGAGACTTCAAATTCAACAATAATTATTGCTATCATTTTTAATGTGTTGTTTACTTATTAATCCTCACATGTTACTGAATCGATCATTTTCCCTTGGAAAATTAAAAATGCTATATATAAATTTGATAAGAACCCTCCATATTGGTAACCCTTTCAGCATGTTATAATTTTTCCAACTCCATCTTTTCCCCCTGAAACCCACAAGACTCTTTTGAGGTGCAAAATGTACAGGATAACCTCCAATTCCAAGAGTACTGTATTTCCTACAACGTGATATAATATTGCACATGGTCAAAAGTAGAGGTGTTGTTAACAGAGCAAACGGTGAGAGTCTCCACCTACCCACTACCTCTGACAATAAACAGATTATTTAAACAAACATTCTGAGTTAGTTTCCTGACCTCTAAAATAGGTATAGTAATAACCACCTAAGGATTATTGTTTTCTAAGCATTAAATGAAATAATAAAGTCCTTAACTTAGTGTCTGGCACATTGTATAACTCAATAAATGGTGACTATCATTTGTGCTGATGGGCTTGGTAACTCGCGTTGTCTGCAGAGGCCATGTGGCACAGTGTTTACTGTGCAGGGTTTAGAACCAGGCTGCCTGGGTTAGAATCCCAGCTGCACTACTTACGAGCTGTGACACCTTCAAGAAGTTTCTTAACTCTGCCGCCCCAGTTTCCTCCTCTATAAAATGAGGGAATATAATAGTACCTACCTCACGTGTGTTTGACGATCATGTGCTTTAATACAAGGAGCATGCTCAGAACAGTGCCTGACACATAGTACGGATTCAATAAAAACGTTAGCTGCTATTATTTAAAAAACTACTGAATTTGAGCTTCCTGGTATTTTAGAGGTATTTTAAGTCCATCCTGGGCATTTTATGATGATTAGACAGGCCCAGCTATAGAAATAATTTGCCTGAAGACACGGCATTTCTGGATATTTTGGCATCTAGCCCAGTGATCCTGCAAATAGCCTTTCAGTAAATATTTATTGTAAAACTCATTAACCCGAATAGTTGACAACAAAATCTGAATGAGTTCATTTTAGTACTTACTGTAAATCATGTAATTTAAGATTTTATTCTTGTTGCATTTTTCAGAGTTGCTGTATGTAATCCCTCTAGGAAACCTAGTTGAGCTGATTTGACATAATTCTGGTTCAAGATTACTATTTGGATTGTTCCTGTTCTCAAGCACACAATAAGCTTTTCATCAGGCAGATAATGTCTGTCTGATAATACCTGCCAGTGACCTAACCATCCACATTGGTGACAAAGATGCTATATCTCTATAATTCCATTTCTTTGCTACATCTTCCCCTTCAAGGGTTGGTGCTAAAACTAGAGCAATAAAGACTTTTTTTCTCTTGGCATGCCATTCTACTTTTTAAAAAAAAGTATATGTAGCTCAAGAATTACTAAATATATTTTGTACCTGAACTTAATAATAATCTTTGAATAATAAAATATACTTAATTGGCATAGTAGTCAACTCCTTACAAATATTTGTAATTATTTGAACATTATATGTTTATCAGTGTTATTAAATGGATTAGAAATACAAACTTCAGCATACTGGACCACTTCTAAAAGTCTTTCATGTAGTGTATTCTAAGTTATTAATGTAGGAAGTGAAGTCTTATAGACCAGAAAATATCACCATTAGACAACATTAACCTCACAAAAAAAAACAAAACACAAAAACAAACAAAAAAACACACACATAAAAAAAAAAAACACCCAAAAAATCAGATCCTATAGAATATCCTTACATTGTACTTCCAGGTTTGAACCTAATCACCCTTTTGAAAACTAATAGCACTCAAGATCTACATAAACTGAACTCATGGTTGGTTTGGGAGATTATCTATAATATACACTTGAACATTCTTTTAAAATAAGAAATACACAGTATCACAGGAGAAAACCTCAGCAACTGAAAAGTACAGAAAAGCCTTTTCAGAGAGGTCACTGGAAAATAGTATGGCTAAAAGAAATTTCCTTCTGATACACACCCAGGTAATTAATTTGCATTTACAGAGAGAATGAATTTTTCTTACTCCCACTGAACTTAAAAAAAAAAAAAAAGCAATGAAAATCCACTAAAATCTCACACTATCAATTTTAACTTTTAACGAACATTTTTCAAGAGGTTAGAAAGGCCATATTTTCTTTTCCTTAGACTAAAACCATTCGCAATTTGCCATAATCTTTTTGTTATGTTATACAATAACCACATCGAGTTTGGAAGCTAATGAGAACCAACAGGGGAAAGGTTTGCATGCCTTTTCATTCTCTAGATGTGTTATTTTAATATGCTAGTAGTTGTCAGCAGCAGTGCCAATGAGTATTCAAGACTACAGGAAAAACATGGCACGTCTTCCTTTCTCTTTGGCTGTATCTAACCGCTGCTCCTTAAAGAGGGCTATGAATGAAAACCCCTCAGGCAAATCCACAAAATATAGCAAGCTTGTCTTGATGTTGATTCCTCACATAAGTAGTAAAACACCTATAGTGGGCAAACACTCTCCAGATAATTGTGATATCCATTCTTCATTTGATACCTCTAGGTTAAATCATCTGGGCCCCTTCAGGTCTGGATTCAGGCAGTCATCCAAATGCCCTGCATCAACAATGACAGTCATTCAGAACTTACAATGTTTAAGTCACGAGATAATTTGTTGAATAACCGATAGAATCAGTGAGATATTTTGGCAGTGTATATGCGTGGTGATTATTTAGAGGCTGAATTTATCTAACGACTTCAGAAGATGCAAGTTTTAGAAAGTGCTACCTTGGAGAGATAGACACTTCTTATCTTAGTTATCACACTAAGATTTCTAGAGAATTGGATAAGTAGTATGAAGGGAGTAAGATTATCCAGCATACAGGAGCCAGACATATTAGAAATCATGGAAGGAACAATTTAAAGGCCATTTTGCAATTGCAATCTGATAATTATTACCCAGAAAAAAACAGACTGTGTATAAAATAAATCTTTCTGCATATAAAATAAAATGCCTTTTTTTTGGGGACATTTGTAAATGCCCCAGAAAGGAAAAAAGAATACTCCAAAAAGTAATTTTGTTTAAATAGTACGAATATAATACTATCCTTCAAAGTATAATACTACCCTTTAAAAACTTCAAAGTTTTCTTCTTTGTTGAATGAATTAAATTTAACCTCACCTGCAATCCCTGGCTTTGCCTGGTGTGAATTGTGAATTTTATTTCCTTTCTGAATAGAACATGCTAGTAGTTTTTCTTTGAATATATTTAAATTCTTCCATTATGTTGTAGATGGCAAGATACCATGAAAAAAAAACAAAAAACTTAAAACATATTCTTTTAAATTGATTGTGGTTATAAGGTACTTCCAGAAAGATTCTCATAACTCTGGAAATGTGAAAAATAAATGTCTAAAACTTGTGCGCTTATAAGAACTGTATTGAGTTAAACTTATGGGATACACACTACATAACTATTTCTCGCTGCAAAGCTTGTATCAGCATACTGCGTGTCTTATATCTCTTCCTTAGCACTTTGATCACATTTAAGTATTGGAAAAATCATTGAGTTAGTTGTTACTAAGTGTTCTCATCTTTGATGCCTTAAAAAATATATTAATGCCTCTTAAAAATCATCACCACCTTCATCATCAAAAAATGTTTATTGCATACTTACAATGTTTTAAGTGCTGCAAATACAAAAAAGTATATGACATGGTCCACATGACCCTTAAGAGATTCAGGTTCTTGTTGCAGAGGCCGCGTGGTACATATATAAAAAAAGATAACATTGCAAAGTAGCATGTACTGAATGCCAAGTGAATCAGTATGCTCTATAGCAGTGGAAGAACAAATGATCACCAAGCATTGGAATAGTATAGTCCTTATATATGAGGAAGTATAGGGGGAAAGGATGAATATTAATTGGGGGAGGTTAAACACAGAGGAATAGATGTTTTTGTGTGAGAATTATGTAGAATCATGATACATTGTTTGAATATCGTGTAAAAAGAATAAAGTGGGATGCTAAAAATACTAAGCAAGAAAGCAGTTCTCACTAAGAAAATTTCCTTATTAGAATCATTCTTGTTCGTTTTCTAATCTCTGTTATAATATTAAAGTAGGTAAACATCTCTATGAGGGGCCCAAGTGTAATGAAACCTGCTCTAGGCCATGTATTAGGGAAATTACATTTTTATTTGGTATTTTGGTATCCGGTATCTATCTCCTAATAATACTGACCTGAAACTAAGGCCAGAAGAGTTCTTCTATTTTGAAACCCTGTAACATAATCATTTAATAAACATTTACTAAATCCCGACTATTCTAAGACAATCACAAAAGCTCTTTCCAGCTCTGACTTCTCTCAGCTTCAGTACTTCATGCTCAACTGTTTCCTGGATCTTGCTTGGATGTCAGTCTAGTGATACCATCCCTTAGATATGTATGTAGCAGGATTTAGTATGCCCATGTTTTGTTAATTTTTCTTATTTTGTCCATGAGAAAGATTGGTCTTTAGTTTTCTTTTTTTCTTCTTTGTAATGTGTTGTTGAATTTGTATCAGGGTTATGCTGGCCTTGTGAATTGAGTTAAAAAATGTTTCCTCTTTTTCTGTTCTCTGGAAAAGTTTATATAATGTTGGTGTCATTTTGTTATATAATACTAGTGTTATTTAAATGTTTGGAAGAATTCATGGTGAAACCATCTAGGCTTGTTTTCTTTTTTATGGGAGGTTTCATAATTACAGATTTAATTTCTTAATGGTTTTAGGACTACTTCTATTTTATATTTCTTCTTAGGTCAGTTTTAATAAGTTAAGATTTTTCTGGGAGTTTTTCCATTTGATTGAAATTTCAAATTTATTATCGTAAAGTTGTTAATAATGTCTGTGGGATCTGTAGTGACATTGTCTTTTTTATCTCATATAATAGTAATGTGTATTCTTTTTTACTGATCATACTTATAAGGGGCTAAGCATTTTCTTAGTATTTTCAAAGAACAAATTTCTGGTTTTTGTTTAATTCTTTCTATTGTACGTTATTTTTCTATTTTTATTTATTTATCTATTTTTGCTCTTAATAATTTCCTGCCTCTTTTTAGGATTTTAATTTACTGTTGTATTTCATTTTTAAAAATGAATGCATAGATCATTGATTTTGGGGGTGTTTTTTTTCAAATATATACATTTAAGTATGTAAATTTTTATCAAACATGACTTTAGAAGCATACCACAAGTTTTGATGTGTTGCATTTTCATTGGGTGGTAAATTATGCTGTCACACTTTTTATCATTGTGTAGTTTAAAATATTTCCTATATTTTTCTGGATTATTTAGAAGTGTATTAATTTCCAAACATTCGGGGACGTTCTACTTGTTTTCCCCTTCTTGATTTACAATCAAGTTCCACTGTATTTAGAAAATATACTTTATATGATATCAGTCCTTTGAAATTTGTTGAAGCTAGTCTTGTAGCCCAGAAGATAGTCTATTTTTTACATAGTCAATGCACCTTTAAAAATGTGTATATTGTGTAGTTTCAGAGTGTGAGGTATTTTATGTGTCAATTACACCAAACTTGATAATTGTGTATTATAAATCTTCTCTTTAGTGTTTCAGCTCATTCTATATTTACTAAGAGTGATGTTTATCTGCTTTTAGTTCTATCAATTTTTGCTTGTATATTTTGGAGCTTGGTTATTAGGTATATATTCAGATTTATATTAGGTTGGTGCAAAAGTAATTGCGGTTTAAAAAGTTAAAAATAATTGCAAAAACTGTAATTAATTTGCACCAACCTAATAATTGGCATGTCATTCTGATAGATTTGACCCTTTTGTGATAACGATATGTCTTTTTATTTCTAGTACTGTTTCTGTCACCTGTATATGATACCGTCTTTCTTTTGTGTAGTGTTTGAATGACATTTTTTTTTTCATCTTCTTACTTTCGACGTCTCTGTGTCCTAATAGTTGTCATTTATAAGCAGCATATCATTGGATTTTGAAAGTCTTGGTCTTATCTCTGGATCTATCTGGTGATTTTTAAATTTGATTTCACACATTGTTTTTGAAAAATGGAACTGTTTTCAGAGTCTGAAAGATATCTTCCTCCAGATATCATTTGCTATTGCTTTTGATGAGCTGTTCGTTTAAGACCATATCACCCTAATGCAAAATGGATTGAACTGATTAGAAACTGGGTTTCAGTCTTTGTGTGATCTATTTTTGGCCTACACTTCCACTAGTGTTTGGTCCCAACTGAAGTTCTGGGGCTATTACCTGGTCATATCCATTTTGTGGGTTCTAAACTCAATCTTTGTCTCTCTCATCCTTTGAGGCTTCCAAAAGTTCTGCTCAATTTCTTTCTGAGCCTCTCAGCTTCCATTCGCAAATAAACAAGGGCCTTGAGGTAAGGAACTGCTCCAGTGTTGGACTCACTTCTTTGCACTTCCCGTTTCTCTCCTCAAGTATTAGTTGCTGCTTTTATATCTCTCTGATCCCTCCAAACATATCATTTTAATTATATCATCCAGCGTTTCTAGGATTTTTTCAGTGAGAGGTTTGGACTGACCAGGCCAAACTACTATAGACAGAAATAGAAGTCTTTGAATATATCGAGTTTGATTTTCCCTTGTAGCGTAACTTCTGTAATAATTGGGATTTTGATTTTTTTTAAAATTTGTATCATAGGTGTCTAGAACAGTACCTGACATTTAGTTGATGCTCAGTAAATATTCATTTGTTGTTTGTTTTTGTAGCTGAGCACTAGACAGTCTAATTTCTGAGCTGACTGTGTTTGCAACTCACAGTAGCCATAGGACCATCTATTAAATATTAATGAGCAGAAAAGTTATGGGCTTGTTAAACTGTTATTCCAGAACAAGGAAAGATTGCTCCACAGAATAAATTTTGAAAGAGTTATTGAGAGCTAGAAATACAATTGCAGTTTATCATTTCTAAAATGTACTTTATTCAAGTCAATGTATTGCGAATGAATAACTAAATCAATTTTTAAAAAGTATTTCCTGAAGGAAAAGAAAATGGTCAGTAAAGGTAATTCTATCAAAGATGTTCAGCAAATTATGCAGAGCAAGAATAATGTTGTTTTTATTCCATTTTTACAATATATGGAAATATTTTTTGAGCAAGACTATCTTTAGATAATACATAAAAGTGATCATAATTAGTCTGAAAATAAAAATATCTTCGAGATATATATATATATTTTATATATATAAAAGCATGTCTACAAAACACTCTATGTGGTATGGCAAACATTAACATATCAAAAAATGAACAGTTCTAAAACTATAGCAGGGGCATGGTGAAATAGAAAGAGAAATACAGCTCAATAGTGGCACATAAAAGAAGCCAGAGAAAAATTCTTTGTAGTCAAGAGGTCACAGCCAGTTTGCCCTGCACTTGGTATGCCTGGAACAAATCCTTGCATTCCTTCCAACTCTCAATTGGCAGCACAGTGACCAAATTATAAAAAGAGCATCTAAGGGAAGAAAGGCAGCTTGGAGCAGAGGGAGCGAGGTAACATTTATTGAGGGTCTTCCTGGGCCTAGGCATCTTAGGTGTTCTCAGGTACATTAACTCACATACTCTTCCAAAAGTTCTGTGAAGTTGGACTTGCTCTGTTGTCCACATAGTACAAATGAGAGAAAGTCAGTAGTCTGCTTCAATCTGACTCCAGAACTTGTGAAGATATTTCTACCATACCAGGCTGCCTCAGAGGGGAAAAACTTAACAACACCATGAGATAGAGGGAACTGCAACTGAGGGAAATTAAATAACTTGTCCAAAACCACAGGGTTAGTAAGTAGCAGAGCCAAGACGTAGCCATAAGCCTTATAATGTTTCCACTTTCCATTCTACCACAACCTTTTTCAGAAGAAATAAACCATTTCCTCAGTGATTTCTGTATT
This sequence comes from Rhinolophus ferrumequinum, assembly GCF_004115265.2. Taxonomy (NCBI): domain Eukaryota; kingdom Metazoa; phylum Chordata; class Mammalia; order Chiroptera; family Rhinolophidae; genus Rhinolophus; species Rhinolophus ferrumequinum. The sequence continues at coordinate 28,352,561 of NC_046294.1, read as the reverse complement.
TGTACTTATACTTTTCTATATTGTGTGTTCTTCATTTTTATATTCCTGTGTCCAGCACCTGGTAGATAGATAATCCTTATTCAGCAAATATTTGTTGAGTGCTGACTATGCAGACCTATAGGTATGAAGAGATGGCAAACATTAAAAACAATTAAAGCAGTTTAATAAAAAAAAAAAAAAAAAAAAAAACCCAGACAGTCTAGGCAGATGTGTGGATCATGGCAAGGTCATAATGGTGAAGAGTTAGAGATCAGAAATGGCACTAAATAGATTTGGATTTTTCTCTTCCTATAGCCTCTTATGGAATGTTATCACCTAGGTATGCCCCAAATGCACACACACAATGAATGATGAAGTTTATGATGAAGTGAACTCCGGATTGAGTGAAGTTCAATGAAACTAAGTATCTGGATACAGTCCCTGGCAGCTTCTTAAGAAATGTTAGTTCCCTTCTGCTGTACGTCGCTCTGTTCCATGTGATCAGTCTTCCTCATACCCGCCTGCTAGCTCAGTGTACCCTCCTGCTTCACACACACAGTTCCTGATGATGGATTGAAGATGGCCTAGTCCGTAGCGTAGGCGGCTTATCATCAAGTTGCCTTGGATGCTGATCCTGACTCGATGCCTTGGTTTTAGTGACTGGGCCAGGTCTAGTAAATTCCATTTCTAACTTATTCTTTCGTCTTTGAATCTCTTCCCATATTCCTGGCTAGGAGCTCAGTTTCTTCACAATTAGATGATTTGTTCTTTTTAGGAAAAGCCTGGCCCACAGAGGCCTTGATGCCAACGTGACCAGTTTCCTACACATTGCTTTCTTACAGACTCCCTACTGCCAGATGCTACTCTCCCCCTCCACAAATGATCATGGATTAGTCTTTGCCAGGCCCCTGTGCCACAGACTCCTGCTGCCCCCTGCCCAGATTTGTATTTCTGGCACCAGAGTCTAGCCCCTTAGTCTACTTCTGAATTCTAGCATTAACAACCACCACCCCTGCATGTTTCTTGTGGTGACTTTAAGATGAAGCTACCATGTAACAGAAAGGTCTCAATCAGCAGAAGAGACTTTAGAGGATCAGAGGGAGGGGGGAAATTGTTCTCTCCTAGCTACTATTCATTTCCCTTCTAAATACAGAGTGTGGTATATTACTCGCAAAAATGCCCACTGTAATTACTCTCGTCTCTGTATATATACCCTTGTGATGTGTCCTTCCTGCTCTTCCTTTCAAGAGCTGAAATCTGTTTTTACAGTCCTGGAATATGAACTGAGATATGGACTTGCTTTAGCTAATGGGATATTAGAAAATGGGGCATACTCAGAACTTAAAAAGTGCTTGTGTATTGGGGTTGTCCTACCTTGCTGCTTTGGAACTATACTACTGGAGAAACCTGAGCTGGCTGACTAAATGCTGGAGACACAGGGTCCCGTCACCATCTTTGCCTAGCCAACTTCCCGGCGTGTAAGTGAAGCCACATGGGACCAACTAAGACTCAGTCAGCCCACTAGCAAAAGAATCACCAGCTGAGCCCAACCCAAATTGCCAACCATTAGAGTATGAGCTGATAGATGAGTGTTGCTTTAAGCTACTAAGTTTTGGGGTGGTTTGTCATACAGCAAAAGTTAAATGATTCAGAGAGGATCAAGACCATCATTATTAGTCATTTTGTGTGAACAATTTGTATATTTTTGTCAGTTGTGTATGGCAGTTGTGTATTATGGTAAGGTTATTATTGTACTTGAGATGAGAGATATATAATGACTTAAAGCCCTTATTTAATATTTTTGTTTAAGATGGAGGGATGTTAAATCATAGGAGAATAAAAATAATAGTGATTTATTTCTTCCCTAGCCTTTCTTAGAAGGAGTCTTCAAATTCAAAGTTTTTCTTGAAAATTTGTGTTCAAACTTAACATTTTAAATATTGCTTTATTTAGCAGCCCAGTTTTATTTAATCAGATTCTATACAAATAAGTCTTCTGTTCATGGAACTGAAAGTTATTTATTCCTGAGCAGCAGAAAGTGCCTTTTTATATCAAGCATATTATAAACCATGGGAGTTTGGGATTTCTAAAACTAAGATGGCTAAGTATTCTCATTAACTGCAGGAGGTTCAACTCTGTGAGTTGGATCCACTTTTATAATTTGTGGGTAATTTATCCTTAACCCCTATCATTAGACTGTATGCTGTTAGAAGAATTATGGCATTCCATGTTCAATCCTAAATCAGATGGACAGTGAATAACAGCTACTCTTATATTACCAGCTTCAGTATGTACTGGAGAACCTTAATCCTTTACAATAAAACAGACCCATAACTTGTACTCCAAGTACAGATGACTTGCTAGAGAGTCCATGTTAACAATACTTATCGTAGCCAAGAACCTCATAAAATGGCTTCCAGCCATCAAGATATTGTTGGCAATCTACTGGTACGTGCCTTGAATTTTCTTGGGGCTGGGTTGTGGAGCCATTTTCATGTAGCACGTGCTCTGAGTCACAGGCAACATGCTTCTTACAGCCTGGGGAGCCTAGGATGCTGACAAATGATGATGGCGGTGATTTGAACAAATTGTGCCTTTGTAGTGATGGCCAGATGTCTGGGTTTGGCTCTGTTTGTGACCATCGCGATCTGCTCTGGCCAATCACACTTTCTATTTGTTTATAACACTTCTAAAATACATATGCAAAAATATTGAAAAATTAAAATTTGAAAGAAAGAAGAAAGGCAGGCAGGAAGGGAGAGAGTAAGGTGAGGGAGAGAAGGAAGGAAGAGAGAGGACCTGAGGAAGGAAGGGAGAGAGGAAGAAAAGAAGGAAAAGAGGCAAAAAAAAGAGAAAAGTGGGCATGGAATCTGCCTGTCCAGGAAAATTACCCTCAACAGAATCGCATATATGAAATAATGCCCAGGGTCTGAAGTTAAGGCTAAGTTTTAAACAGATCGGTCAGTAAACTTTGTGCATGTTTTCTTCACTCTGAGAACAATCCAGTAATTCTGGAAACATATAACTGGCGTAGCCTCAGAAAATTCTGCCTTGGACACATGTTTTACTTTGTGGTGTTGCCTCATGGTTACTTTTCCCCCATATGATCTTGTTATGCTTGTATATTATCATGCTGAGTTTTGTACCACAAGGATTGCATTTTTGTTATTTATTCATAGTGAGGCATGATTGTATGACTGTATGACTATTGTGTGTTAAACAGTTACATTTGAGGTCACCCAAGAATGAAAACATCTCCTGTAAGATACTATTTTTATTTTATGAATATAATAGCGTCAAGCAGGATAATAGCTGTAATGGCTAAGGAATGGAGACTGGGCAATAGTGACTTGTTTAGGGCTTTTGCTTCAGTGTAAAGATTTCTATGGTTATACTTGATGGAGTACAGCATAGGGAATAGAGTCAATGGAATTGTAACAGCTATATACGATGTTAGAGGGGTAGTAAAGTGGGGGAGGGGGTTATCACTTTGTGAGGGGTGTAAATGTCTAACTATTGCATTGTTTTGTGCACCTGAAATTAATAAAAAGAAAATTTCTATGGTTAAAAATAATACCTGGATCCAACAAAAAATTTGTAGGGCAGAAATTGTACGTAATTAGATATAACATAATTAACGGAACAAAACTGCACATATACTCCTCCTCTGGGGGAAGTACACTTAGCAGGAGTGTACATGGAAAAGAATCAATGGTATTAGATAGTGTAAGTCAGCAGTGTGAAATAAATCCTAAAACTATTTTGATCTTGAACTGTATTTATGGTAACGACAATAAGACAGGCAAGAATTTACTTCATTCTATGCTGATCATTATGTAGTTCAGATCTAGGGACATCAGCAAACTGGAAAGCATTCAGAAAAGAGCAACAAGCATGATGAAAGAGTTTTTGTATGGAGAATAGCAGAATAAATGAGTTGTTTTGTTTAGAGAAAAGAAACTTGAGGAGTATGATAGCTTTAATAGTTATGATGTTTTTCATTGTAAGTAAAAGAAAAACCAACTCAAATTGGTTTTGATAACAAAGGTAATTTATGGGCTCAGATAACTCAAAAGTTCAGAGACAAGTTGGATTTTAGGTGAGGCTCAATCTAGTGGTTTTGTTAATCTTTCTTTCTGCTTTGCCCTCTGCAGTTTGGCTAAAACTGGCCGCCATCCGCTCCCTTCTTTGATCGGGATGTCTGCTGGCAATCACCAGGGCTTTGTGCTTCTTCCATATAACTAGAGATTCTGAAAACCCTTTTTCCTCCTGTAACTCATTGGAAGGAAGAATTTTTCCCCCAATTCCTGGAAAATATCTCTTGTATCTCATCAGCCCGAATTGGGACACATGCCAATCACGGAACAAAGTGTAGGGGCCATGGGATAGTGTGTGCAAATTAGCTTAGCAAATGAGAAATCTACCTCTTGAGCCGAGATATCATATCCATCAGGATTATCAAGAGAAACAGAACCATTAAGAGATATACTTGTCCATACATATTTATGTGTATATGTGTAAGTAAACACACACACACACACACACACACACACACACACACACACACACTAGTTCAAGGAATCGGCTCACACAACTGTGGGGACTGGCATTTCTGAAATTGGTAGGGCAGGCCAGTAGGCTGGAAACCGACATGATTGTAATGTTAACCTAACATCTCCAAAATACTTCATAGTAACACCTAGATTAGTGTTTGATTAATACTTGGGTACTATAGCCTATCCAAACTGACACAAACCATCACAGATCTGATTAATTTTCCCCAGAATACATAGTTGAAGCTTTGAGGTCCTGTTGGAACAGAAAGATTGGCAACTAAGAGGGCCAATAAATATCCCTTACAAAAGCTAATAGTAGATATGTGAAAGGCTGGCATGAGTTACAGGTTTTCAGTTGTTTGGACTGATATCAGGGACAAAAGTTATAGAAATGGTGAGGAAACAGCTGTCAACTTAACAAGAAAAGGAATGGCTGGAAAAAAAAGCATTGAGTTCTTATTACTACTAGGCGTTCAAACGTGAGCTATATTATTGTGGTATAAGGCCTAAATTAAAGCCCAGTAATAGGTGTTCTTAACATCCATGGAAAACTGGGAGAGCCTTGAATTGCTTAACCACAAATTCTCCTCCCCACTATGCTCCCACTGATAAGGTTCCTCAGCCAAATGACCCTCCTTATCAAAGGGATCAGTCACAGTACCTGCCTATCCCTGAGTAGCAGGTTTCAGGACCCTGCCAGCCATGGAATCATTCAAACAAGCCAACCACATCCTCTCCTGGGAACCAAGGGGCACCTCACCCTCTTGATACTAAAAAACCTACTTCCTATAGCCTCTGGGTGCCCACTCTGTTCCTGAGTGGAGTCCCAATTGAGCCATGCATAGCAAGTGGTATCTTCCTCCCCTGGGCTGAGTATATGGGATTAATAAACTGTCAATCTCATCTGTCCAGTGTCAAATGACATGTGTCTGGCCATTTCTGTAATCCTAGAATAGGAATCTCTCCCTCACCAATGAGGTGAATGGGAGGTGATTAAAACAATGACTTTCCTCCCCGTACCCCAGCAGTAATATTGGAGAGGAAAAAGATGCAACCAGCAGTTCAACATTGGAATAAATGATATGTGAGTTGCCCTTCAATCCCAAGATTCTGTCATTTGTTTCCAGTGCTCTATTAGCATTCACTTTCTATTTTCCAAATGCAGGCATGCCTCAGAAATAATGCAGGTGTACTCCAGACCACTGCAATGAAGCAAGTATCTCAGTAAAGTGAGTCACATGAATTTTTTGGTTTCCCAGTGCATATAAAAGTTAAGTACATCCTATACTATAGTCTGTTAAGTGTAAAATACCATGTCTAACAGACAATGTACATACTGTAATTAAAAATACTTTTTTGCTTAAAAAATGTTAACCATCATCTAAGCCTTCAGTAAGTCGTAATCTTTTGGCTAATGGAAGGTCTTGCCTTGATGTTGACAGCTGCTGCCTGTTCAGGGTGGTGGTTGCTGAAGGTTGGGTTGGCTGTGGCAATTTCTTAAATAAGACAACAATGAAGTTTGCTGCATTGATCAACTCTTACTTTCACAAACAATTTCTTCATAGCATATAATGTTGTTTGTTAGCGTTTTACCCACAGTAGATCTTCTTTCAAACTTGGAGTCAGTTCTCCAAATCTTGCCACTGCTTTATCAACTAAGTTTATGTAATACTCTAAATCCTTTGTTGTCATTTCAACAGTCTTCACACGTTCACCAGGAGTAGATTCCATGTCAAGAAACCACTGTCTTTGCTCATCTGTAAGGAGCACCTCCTCATCCATTAAAGTTTTATAATGAGATTGCAGCAATTCAATCACATCCATCATGCTCCATTCCTAATTCTAGTTTTTTTTGCTGCTATTTCCATGACACCTGCAGTTACTTCCTCCACAGAAGTCTTTCTCCACCTCAACGTCATCCATGAGAGTTGGAATCAACTCTTTCCAAACTCCTGTTAATGTTGATATTTTGACCTCTTTCCATGAATCACAAATGTTGCTAATGGCATCTGGAATGGTGAAAGATTTTCCAAAAGGTTTTCAATTATTTTACCCAAAGTCATCAGAGCAATCACTGTCTATGGGAGTTACAGCTTTGCAAACTGTACTTAATAAGACTTAAAAGTTGGAATTACTCCTTGATCTGTGGGCTGCAGAATGGATGTAGTGTTAGCAGGCATGAAAACATTACTTTCCTTGTACTACTATTAGAGTACTATTAGGTGACCAGGTGAATTGTGAATGAGCAATAATATTATTTTGAAAGGGATCCTTTTTTTCTGAGCAGAAGGTCTCAACAATGGGCTTAAAAGGTTCAGTAAAAACATGTCGAAAACAGGTGTGCTGTTATCTAGGCTTTGTTGTTACATTTACAGAGCACGGGCAGAATAGATTTATCATAATTCTTAAGGGCCCTAGAATTTTTGGAATGGTAAATTATCAGTGGCTTCAACCTCACATCACCAGCTGCATTAGTTCCTAGCAAGATAGTCAGCCTGTCCTTTGAAGCTTTGAAGGCAGGCATTGACTTCTCTCTACCTATGAAAGTCTTTGATGGCATCTTCTTCCAATATAAGACTGTTTCTTCTATATTGAAAATCTATTGTTCAGTGTAGCCACCTTTGTTAATTATCTTTATTTCCCCGAAGATAAGACCTAGCCAGACAATCAGCTCTAATGTGTCTTTTGGAATAAAAATTAATATAAGATCCAGTATTATATTATATTATATTATATTATATTATATTATATTATATTATATTAATTATATTATATTATATTTATTATATTATATTATATTATATTACATTACATTACATTATACCCGGTCTTATATTATAGTAAAATAAGACCGGGTCTTGTATAAGATCCGGTCGTATATTATAGTAAAATAAGACAGAGTCTTATATTAATTTTTGCTCCAAAAGGCGCATTAGAGCTGATTGCCTGGCTAGGTCTTATTTTCAGTGAAACACAGTAGCTAGATCTTGTGGAGAACTTGCTGTAGCTTCTACATCAGCATTTGCTACTTAACCTTGCACTTTTATGTTATGGAGACAGCTTCCTTCCTTAAACATCATTAACCAGTCTCTGCTGACTTCAAACTTTTCTTCTGCAGCTTCCTCACCTCTCTCAGCCTTCACTGAATTGAAGAATTTTAGGCTTTGCTCTGGATTAAGTTTTGGCTTAAGGGAATTTTGTGGCTAGTTTTTAATTTTTATCCAGACCAGTAAAACTTTCTCCATATCAGCAGTAAGGCTCTTTCACCTCCTTCTCACTTGTGTGTTCATTGGAGTAGGACTTTTCGTTTTTTTCAAGAACTTTTCCTTTTCATTCACAATTGGCTGTTTTGTACAAGAAGCCTCACTTTTGTGCTATCTTGGCTTTTGCATGCCTTCCTTACTAAGCTTAATCATTTTTACCTTTTGATTTAAAATGAGAGATGTATAACTCTTCCTTTCACTTGAATACTTAGAGGCCATTTTAGGGTTATTAGTTGGCCTAATTTCAATATTGTTGTGTCTCAGGGAATAGACAGGCCTGGGGGGTGGCAGAGAGATGGGGGAACGGCCAGTCAATGGAATAGTCAGAACACACACAACATTTGTTAATTTTGCCATCTTATGTCAGCACAGTTTATGTTGCCCCCAAACACAATAGTAACATCAAAAGTCAGTGATCACAGATTAACATAACAAATGTAATAATAATGAAAGAGTTTCAAATATTGTGAGAATTACCAAAATGTGGCACAGAGACATGAAGTGAGCAAATGCTGTTGGAAAAATAGCATTGATAGACTTTTTTGAAGCAGGTTTGCCACAAACCTTCAATTTGAAAAATAACATACACACGACAATAACAAACTATCAGAAGGAGAAATTAAGAAAATAATCCCATTTACAATTGCTTCAAAAACAATAAAGTTCTTAGAAATAAATTTAACCAAGGAAGTAAAAGACCTTTATTCAGAAAGTTGTAAGACTTGAAGAGAGAAATTAAAGAAGTTACAAATAAATGGAAACACATACCATGCTCATGGATAGGAAAAATTAATATAGTTAAAATGTTCATACTACTTAAGGCAATATACAGATTCAATGCAATTCCTATCAAGTTACCAATGACATTTTTCACAGAATTAGAAAATATCCTAAAATTTACGTAGAACCATAAAAGACCCTGAATAATCACAGCACTCTTGAGAAATAAGAACAAAGTATCACGCTACTTGACATCAAATCATACTACAAGCCTATAGTAATCAAAACAGCATGGTATTGCCGTAAAAATAGAAACATAAATTAGTGGGACAGAATAGAGAGCCCAGAAATAAATCCATGCCTATATGGTCGTTTCATCTCTGATAATGGAAGCAAGAATTTATGTCAGTGTAAAGAGAGTCTATTTAATAAATGGTGCTTGGAAAATTGGACAGACACATGCAAAAAAAAAAAAAATGAAGCTGGACAACCTTCTTACGCCATATGCAAGAATAAATTCAAAATGGACCAAAGACTTAAATGTAAGACCCAAAACCATAAAGCTCATAGAAGAAAATATAGGAAGTAAATTTGCAGATATTACTCTTAGTAATATTTTCACTGATATATCCCCTCAGGCAAGAGAAGCAAAAGGAAAAAATAAACACGTAGGAGTACATCAAACTAGAAAGTTTTTTCACAGCAAAGGAAGCCATTAATAAAAGAAAAAGACATTCTACTGAATGGGAGAAAATATTTGCCAAAGATACATCTGATAAGGGGTTAATAGCCAAAATTTATTTAAAAACTCAAACAACACGAAAAGCACAATCTAATTTAAAAATGGGCAGAAGGCTTGAAGAGACATTTCTTTAAAGAGGACATACAAATGTCCAACAGACATGAAAAGAATGCTCAACATCACTAATCATTAGAGAAATGCAAATAAAAACCTCAATGAGATACTACCTCACCCTGGTGAGAATGGCTGTCATCATTAATAAATCAACAAACAAGTGCTGGTGAGGATGTGGAGAAAAGGGAACCCTCATGCACTGTTGATGGGATTGCAGATTGGTGCAGCCACTATGGAAAAAAGCATGGCAGTACCTCAAAAAATAAAAATTGGAACTACCTTATGATCAAGCAATTCCATTCCTGGGTATCTATCCAAAGAAATCCAAAACACGAATTTGAAAAATATATGCACCCCTATGTTTATCACAGCGCTATTCACAATAGTCAAGATACGGAAACAACCGAAATGCCCATCAATAGATGATTAGATAAAGAAACCGTGGTATATTAATACAATGCAGTAAAGAAGAATGAAATCTTACCATTTGCAACAACATGGATGGACCTACAGGATATTATGCTAAGTGCAATAACTCAGACGGAGAAAGACAAATACAATATGATCTCACTTATATGTGGAATCTAAGAACAGACTCACTGAACAAACAAAACAGAAATAGACTCAGAGATATAGGGGGAAAAAACTGAGGGTTGCTAGGTGGAGGGGTGGGGTGGATGGGGAGAAGGTAAAGGGATTAAAAAGTACAAATTAGTAATCATAGTGTAGTCACGGGGATGTGAAAGACAGTTTGGGGAGTATAATCAATGTAAAGATTTTGTAGGGGGTTGGATGGGCACTTGTCTTATTAGGGAGACCACTTCATGAACTGTGTAGATGTTTCACCACTGCGCTGTACACCTGAAACTGAAGCTGAAGAATATGGAATGTCAACTATAAACATATATATAAATATATAAATGTACATATAAATATATATATATATGTCACAGGATGTGGAAGGCAGCATAGGGAATACAGTCAATGGAATTGTAAGAGCTATATGCAATATCAGAGGGGTAGTAGATTGCGGGAGAGGGCTATCACTTTGTGAGAGGTGTAAATGTCTAACTATTACATTGTTTTGTACACCTGAACCTAATAAAAAAATAATACAGGTTTTGACCTTAAACATAAATAAATCACACACAATATCTGCAATGCGCAGTGAAATGAAGTATGCCTATATAGCTATAGCAATTTGTTGGTCTTGCCACTATTAGCACCCATCGGATTGTCATGCAAACTATTTATTTATGCATCTCTGCCTTTAGCTCAAAGCTCAGAAAGCCATGCTTTATTAATCATTTTATACCTCCGAATAGTATAATGACACATCGCAAATATTCAGTGAATATTTATTTGGTGAGTAAATCTGAAAATCACTATCTTCATCAGAGTTTGAGAAAACATTACCAATGAGCTGTGACGTTCTCCTCAAACAGCATAATATGCCAGTAAATATCATAAACATAAATTCCTCAACACTGCTGAAATCCACACTCACCCACCTGTAGAAGGAGGGAATGAGGTCTTGGAAAGGTGGCCCAGTTTTTCTCTTCTCCTTCCCCTTCCAGAATGTATGCCAGTTGCCCTAAGGCTTCTGAAGAACCCTGAAGGCAGCATCTCACTTTGTGTAGGAAGGAAAATTAGTATAGCTGCAAGGTGATCCCAACTTCTTGCCTGTCTGTCGATTTTGAATGCTCCATTCACTTCAGAATCCCTGCTGAGAGCTAAAACATTGCTCCTGCAAGGAAGAATTTATTTTAGGCGTAGTTTCATTCTTCAGGTGTGCAGCTTCACAGCGCTCCTATCTTAAATTGTGAGAAAAATATAGAGAAAGGTAAAATGCTTGGCTTGAAGATGTTTGATATATCGTTTTTTGGTGATTTCTATTTTATTATTTATGGTATTTAAATTGACTTACTAATTACATTATTCTTATTTTTTCAAGTCTTACTGAGATAATAATTGACATATAGCACTGTTTAAGTTTAAAGTGTATAGCATAATGATTTGACTTACATATAATGTGAAATGATTTCCACAATAAGTTTAGTTAACATTCATCATCTCATATAGATACAAAAAAAAAAGGGAAAGAAATATCCTTTTTCTTGTGGTAAGGACTCTTAGGAGTTACTTTCTTAACAACTTTTATATATACCATACATCGGTGTTAACTAGTAATCATGTACATTATACCCCCAGTACTTATTTATCTGGAAGTTTGTACCTTTTGACTACCTTCATCCAATTCCCTTTTCCCCATACCTTGTCTCTGGTAACCACAAATCTGATTATCTCTTTTACTAGAGAGAATTTGGGTTTTGCTTTCACTCTCTCTTTTTTTTCCTCTCTCTTTTTGATTATCTCTGTCTCGCTCGCTCTTTTTTTTTTTTCAGATTCCGCATATACGTGAGATGATACGCTATTTGTCTTTCTTTTTCTGAATTATTTCACTAAGCATAATGCCGTCAAGGTCCATTCATGTTGTCACAAATGGCAAAACTTTATTCTTTTTTATGGCAGAATAATATTTCGTTTTACACAGACACGTGCACACACACCACAACTTCCATTCATTCCCTGATGGACACATACGTTGTTTGTATGCCGTGGCTATTGTAAATAATGCTGTTATGAACATGAGGGTGCAGATATCTGTTCATAAGGGTGTTTTCATTTTCTTTAGATATATTCTCAGAAGTGAAATGGCTGGATCATATGGTAGTTCTATTTTTAATTTTTTGAAGCACCCCCATACTGTTTTCCATAGTGGCTATGCCAATTTACACTCCCACCAACAGTGCACAAGGGTTCCCTTTTCTCCACATCTCACCAGCATTTGTTACCTCTAAATTTATTCTTTTGATTGGTTTGCATATGCTTCTTTTCCTGACCCAGAGATTTAACAACTTTAAAAAAAAAAAAAAACGAAAGACCTGGTCTGACAAAGGAATTTTTTGAATTCATTAACTTAGTGTATACCTTCAGGAAGGTATACAATAAATTGTGTTTATTAGCAAGAATAAAGTCACATTAAATCACCTCTGGTATTGAAACCAAAGACATAGAGTCTCCTTATCCATATGTCTTTATATACAGCTACGCATGTGGTTGGCACTTAATAAACATGTATTAGTTAAACAGTTTAATATATCATGTGTACCCTTCCATTGATCACAGACCTTAAGAAAGATTTTAATATAACAGCAGTGTTTTCTCCATCTCCTGGATTTCTTCACAGTAAACAGATCCGGGCTCTGCTAGGTCAGTTCAGCCAGGCAGAAGCGTTATTAATGAGAGCTGGAGTACAGCCAGGGACTTTGGATGGAGTTCTTTTGGATCTTGGATGTTCCTCCATGCAACTTGATGCTGCTGAAAGAGGTTTTTCCCTTCGGAAAGATGGCCCCTTGGACATGAGAATGGATGGTGGCAGGTGAGTATCGATAAAGCATTTCTCCTCACAACAAGAAATCAATTTCTCGAAAGCACTCTGAATTTAATTCCCTTTTAAGACTGCAGAATTCCCATTACACGCCCACACCTAACACTATCAATATATAATAAATCAGTTTTGTTTGCTACGCATTATAGCTTTAGTGTTTCTCTAGATTTGGGATTCTGAAAGAAAAATCATTGCTGTCTTTACCCAAAATAGTAAAGAGGATGAGTTTCATACTGATTATCTTTTTTACGAATACAGTGTGAGCTTTTAGACTACTAACAATATTGATAAACATGATACTGAAACAGCAGTTCCATTTTTATGCTGGCCTAACTATGTCTCTTGTGAGAAGTAAAAGGAACTATATTTAATGCACATTTTTTTGAATACTTCATATAAGTCAAGATCCTAGAGGTCAGCACTTGTGTGTTTTTTTCCTGTGTCTTATACAGTCCCTTTGGTTCCAACTTCTTCAAAAAAAAAAACACGACAGTTTATGGTACTATGTCAAACCCAGTCCTCTGCACAGGACAGTTTGTACTTCCTTTTCATTCCTCACCACCCTGGGAATACTAGCATTTGTTCTCCATTATTGAATACATATATATTAAATAACACAAAGAGGATCACATTCTAGGAAGATACAGGATAATTTCTTTCAAATCTAAATGAATTTTAAAAGCTTGGATTAGCACTTACCTCTATGCGCAACAGTGGCCGAGGGACTGGCCAGCCTATACATAACAAAACTTAACCATGCCTTTCTCTCTCATGTCATGTCCCAACCACCCCTATCACCAGATTGTGTATGAGGGCCATACCTTTGTGAAGCTTACCTTCTAAGACTTTAGACTTTCTTATATCTAGGTGAGCAAACTATTGGGTTACTGTTAGGATCTGCAGTTTTATACCTGCATAAAGATTTCTACTGAAACAAATAGGTTTTCTAGTATTTCTTCCAGTCTATTAGAAGGAGCTACATATAAGAAATTTATTGTCCAGTTTAAGCCAACAAATTAATATTGAGTTGCCTTTAGCTTCTTTCTCACAAATTGGTTTATCCGAAGGTTATTATTCCCACATAGCCTTTTCCCCATGTTTTGATATGACCTATTAACTGAGATTGTGACCCATACTTGTTGGAATCTTTTTCTTCGGAGTTTTAGACTTTCTTTTGCACAAGTTGGCATTCATAGAATGATGAATGTGATCATAAAAGAAAATAAAAAAACTCCTTTAAAAGACAGTGACTAATAGTAAAGGTCAAATATCTTCTCATGTTTGGAGATTGAGGTTGTTGTTCAGAGGTAATAAAATGTCAAGCAAATTTCTGCTGTTCCTCTGTCTTACTAAGGAGAATGCCTTCTAAAATACAATGAAAAAAGCTTCTAGTTAATAGAAGTAAATTCCCATATTATTAATGTAAAGACTTATAGCAAATTTTAATCTGAGAATCAGGGTTCCAGGTTCTCCTCTAAGAACTTGAAAATAAGATTGCCCTAGAGAATTAAACTCTAAATCAATGCATAATGGGTAAGATTAGAGTTGAGCAAATATATCTTACAAAAGCAAGATGGCTTCCAGGTAGACAGCATAGGCTGTAATCTAGTCAAAGATATTAACTGATCTGAAGAACGTATGTGGCATTCTGAAAAGGGGAGTTGGTTCACACGAATTCATAAGAAAAGGAGAGTCAGAGAGCAAATATGTGCAATGCTAATCCAAGTGGTTTTATGGAGAGAGGGACACCAAGCCAAAAAATATGGCCGGTCCAATCCTGGCGGCTGATACATGTATCCCTGTGTTGTGTATGGATGCAAGAGCCTTTCTTAACCTGTTGACATTTAACACTAGAATGTTAGAGCATAGCTTATTCTGTGCTCTCCCAGTTCTGTGGTCTCCCAAAGATCATAATCAGGTTCTCATGTCGCAGAAGGAAAGTCCCAGCTTCAAGGAGTTGTGGGCATAGCCCTTCCATCAGTTGTATTCTTCACTAAAAGGTAATAAATAAATTGCCACTTAGGTTAACATTTTCTTTCCCTCTGAGTGTTGTCATTGTAAGTCAGTGATCTCTGGAGGACTAATAAGATCTCTTAACCTGTTAAGTTGGAGGGGGCCAGATTTTGGGTCTTGACGTCCTCACCATGTGAAAGCCAATCTAAAGTCCCCTTGCGGTCTGTTGGCTTTCCAGAGTGTCGCCCCTTTTGCCTTTAGCCTTATGGGAACTTCTGCACTGCTGTTCAATGCTAACATGAGAGTAAAATCAAATTATGCCTAGTATCCACTGAACTATATTTGAGCAAAATGCTTTTTTAATTTTCTTACTTGAGAGTAGAAAGGTATTATAAAAATCTGCTAAGCACATCCATATTAACCTTAGAATCGTCCTGGTAGAGCTGAACTATATCCTGTGGAGTTGGAATTTACCATTGTTAACAAGATTCATTCTAAAGCTCAGTGGTTTGGACAGTTGAATTTACAACTAGGTAAGATGTATCAGAGATTTTGTCAATTAGGCCAAGAATGATGATTGGCAAATCTAGGAACGGGCAAAATCGAAGGGACATTGACGTACACTAAGCTTCTCTATGGGCCAGGCACTGTACTATTTGTCTTACGATTGCATGCACCTTTAACCTTTAATTCTCCCAACAAATCTGTGAGGGAAGCATTGTTAATTTCATTCACAAGTTAGAAATTGAGGCTGCAGTAGGTTAAAAGGCTTACCCAATATGAGTAGCAAGGCCAGGATTCTAAGCTAGGTCAATTTGACTCTAAAGACCAAATCTTTATCCTTAAATCTATTATTGAAGGATCAAAACATACTGAGATTGGAAACAGGGCTACCTTATAGAGTGTTCATTGTTCTGGGGGTGCCATGGCAGCCAGAAAAAAAAAAAGTCACAGGGTCTGGAAAGCAAGGTTTGACAGAGGGGAGGAGAGAGAGAGAGAGAGAGAGAGAGAGACACCGAGGTCATGGCAAAATAGGGAACGATACAAATTTATCTTGGAGGCACAAGGCATGTTCACAAGGTGCAGTGTAGTATATTTAAGGAGGGATTTGGGTGTTTCTTGGCAACCCCACTCTAATTTTATTCTCAGGTCTTAAAGCTACCACATCCTCGTTACTTAAAACCCTCATAGTATGGTACCAACAATCAATCCAACATAGTAACTGTACTACTAGCAAAACTATCTTTCTAATCAGTAAGGTCTTGGCTAGCTCATCACTTAGAATTCCTATTTCATTTTAAGTCAATTCCTTGACTCATTTCTCTAAAGTCAGGTAAACTGGAATGGTCTGACGGTGAATGCTATTTCCTGTTATTATGATTTGTTTTATTTGGCCAGAATTTGGTATTTCTTTGTCTTCTCATCTGAAATTATCATCTAAGCTTGTTTAGTACTGTTTGTTGATTTCCAAATTTTACCCCCGGTGTCATGTGTCATGGAGGTAGAAGCCAATATTGTTAAACATTTGAAATAATATACATTATTATTAAGATTGTTCAAATTTTTTGTGAGGGAAACTGACCAGCAGTATTTTCTTGTACAATAGTCTTCCCCTTATCCCCCATTTCCCTTCCTGTGGTTTCAGTTACCTGTGGGTCAACTATGGCCTGAAAATATTAAATGGGAATTTCCAGAAATAAACAATTTATTAGCTTTAAATTATGTACCATTCTGAGTAGCATGATGAAATCTCATGGTGTACCTCACTCTTACCTGGGATGTGAATTATCCCTTTGTCCAGTGTGTCCACATTATATATGCTACCCACCCATTAGTCGCTTTAGTAGCCATTTGGATTATCAGATCAACTGTCATTGTATCTCAGTGCTTGTGTTCAAGTAACCCGTATTTTAGGTAATAATGGCCCCAAAGTGCAAGAGTAGTAATGGTAGTAATTCGGATATGCCAAAGAGAAGCCATAAAGTATATGCGTGTATGTATGTATGTATGTTTAGAACAAAACATAGTATATATAGGGTTCAGTACTATCTGTGGTTTCAGGCAGCCACTAGGGGTTCTGGAATGTGTTCGCTGGGATGAGGATGGCCTACTGTAAAGACTTTCTAAGTTCCATTTGTGCTCCCATATAAGTAGTTGGTTACTTGACAGTCTCGGATCTAAGTTCCTGAGATCTAGGCTCATTTAAATATCAGTCAGTAAGCCTCGTATCTTCTATACTAAAAAAAAAAAAAAAAAAAAAAAAAAAAATTCAAGCAGTAATTTAAGTTTTGAACAAACTAAATCCAGATATTTCCATTATTTTAGTTTAGCAGAAACCTGCAGTAGAAACAATAACTTCTTTGTGAATTAAAGGTTAGTAAAATATTTTAACTTCCTGCTGCCCTTAACCTTGAGGAATGCCATACGTAGTCCCCACCTGCCATAAAGATAGGTATTTGAAATGGAAAACCTACTTCATTCGTGTAAGAGTTCACTCTCTGACTTTAAAAACCTCAGAAGCTCTCTTAGACTATGTGTGTTTGCCTGACTTTATGTCTCAGGACTCTGAAGTTTTACCTCTTGTTAATGAAAACTGACGTCAATGAGCTAATTGGTTCTTCTTGTGCATAGGTACCCAGACATGCCCACTGCAGCTGATGTTGTGAACGCGTTAGACCAACAGTCACTTGCATCCATCCTGAGAACATACGGGGAGGAGAAGCATGCCAAGAAAATAGCTTCAGCAGTCGTTCACGCACGCAGCGTCTACCCCATCACCAGAACCCAGCAGCTTGCTAGCATCGTTGCAGGTACCTTCATTAATTCTGAGCAGTGTCTGAGAGAGAAAAAAAAAATATATATATACATATATACACATATATTAATCCCCCAAACTCCCAGAGGGATTCATTTGTACTTAAAATCAGACAGGATGGAATCTTGCCTATACGCTTCGGTTATGCCACTTTCTTTTGGTTTTGCAGGCTCCCCCCTCCAACACCTCTGCCCCCACACACAATTTAAAATAATGTACTGTAGTTTGCTGATTAATTTAATGATAGATTTTTTTTTTTTTACCTGAGGTAATTTATCATTTGTGCCTACCAAGGTGAAATGTGGAATGACAAGAAGAGAAGAATTTTTTGATTAATCACAGTGGTTGATAAGCATCTTGTATCAGATCTGACATTACCTCTTAGTTTCACATTTCTGCATTTTAATATTTTGGGCAAAAGGAGAATTGCATTGCCCAATTGCTAAAATAAAATCAATGACTCATACATCTATTCTAAACAACCAGCTAACAAAGGATATGTGATGTATAGGTTACTCCACTCTGAATGCTAACGAAATCAGCCTGAGGGCCTTATTGAAACATTTCATCTTTTCTGCTGTTTGCCACCATAAACCTCTTGAACCTAAGTCTAGCTAGGAGGCGCTTTATTATAGCCTTTCTGTTTGAAGCCCAAGTTGTTTCACAGCTGTGTTCCATGATGAAAGTTTTCCAAGGCAAAAATACAACTCCTGCAATCATTCAACAGAATTCCAGTGGTAAATCCTTTGTCTTGTTGGACCATCTCAAGCCCTACGTCTTTTTTGTTTACCAAATGTATTAAGATTTCTTTTCAGTGGTTCCATTAAGTTCCTAGTTAAGTAGCTAAAGAAGTAGGAAAAAAAGAATATTGGTGTAGATTATAGAAAGAACTTAATATTGGTTGTCTCTGTCTTAATATTAGTTTAAGGAATAAAACTTAATTATAAATTCATTCAGATCAAGATTTAGAGATCATATAGCAAGTGTTTTATGGCGTAATTTAATAAGACTATATTCTACTTAGTTATGATAATAAAATATAAAGAGTTGATGAAGTCTTTAATTTTTTAAGCTGCATATCTCAAGACCCTTACAACTTACCATTGAGAAACTTATTTTAGGCAAGTAACCGCAAAATTCTTATGGGTTATATGAGCATAAAATATTCCAGGGTATTTTTTCCCCAAAAGAGTTTATACTAGAAGGCTAACATTAAATTCACCCTCTGTCTTGTGTCCCTATCTTTTTTCCCACTCTGTACACACTAATACATCTTCACTTCATCCTTTCTGTCATTCTTTAACTAGCGCTGTGTGTTGTTCTTTGGCCCCCTATTGGAAGGGAGAGCTTTGAGAAGTCACATTATTTATTCAAAAGAAAATCCAGAATTTTCTGCTGCTGAAAATGAGGACTGGGGGCTAGAGGGCATCCGAGAGATCGTCCAGTCAGAAAACTTTTATCTGATAACTGATGAAACTGAGGCACAGGAAGTATCAACAGTTTCTTCAAGGGTACAACCTAATTAATGGCAAAGTCAGTAGTAATCTATCTAGAATTCGGAAGCTCATCAATTTGACAATCTACTTTTAAGAAATTAAGTTAACTTTTCTGTCTCAAGATTTTAATCTACAAACTTGAGGAAATAACATTGTGGCATTAAATATAAATTATATGAAGATGTAAAATAGGAACAATTTAAGTATCTTCAGAAAGATTTGAAGTGAAAAACATACTAGGGCTATGACAAAAGATATAGGACGAGTGACAATAATCGTATATGTGTAGGTAAAACCCCATTTTAGTAAATGCCACTGAAAGATTGAGTTCTCTATAATGAATCCATTTTTATGGCTCAGATCAGTTCATAATAATAAAACTTGATTGTTGATAATATAATTCTTTTGGAAAAAGGGAAAAATAGAAACAATGAACTTCCATTTTATTTTAATTTATTTTTAAAAATAATAATAACTGGGGAGAGGCTGCTATCTACCAGGCATTATACTGAGTACTAAAGATAGAATGGGGAGTGAATCCGATAGAGCCTCTGTGTTCACGAAGCTTACAGACTAGTAAGTGACTGGATAAAAACATGGTGTAATAAACCTGTACTTATAGTGGAAACCTTATTTATTTTACTCTGACGTAACGATTGTGTGGCTCATAGAAAAGTTGATACAAATGTAGAATTATAGAAGCTATATATGCACATATATATGGACACGCTTGCGTCCTAATTGCAGTTCCACAAAGTCCATTCTTACATAAACCACATCCATGGTATATCTTATATAAGCTCTGATTTTATTCTTATTCAAATGAAGTAGGAATTTAAAGGTACATACAAAACAATCTGGATGAGCGCATTTTCTAGATTTTTATTATTTTTCAGTCTTTTATAATTACCTCACCCACATCTAATTTGATTGCTTTTTTTTTTTACATCTAATTTGATTGCATTTCCCTTATCAGGAGTTTCTAAAGTTTCTAACCTATTTTTTATGGAAACAGCCGCTGTCTTTCCTTTTGCATTCATATTTTATCAGTTTACGTATTATTTGATTAAATCATGTAATGGCGATAGTATCGTGTAGCTCTTTTGGTGGGAGCAGGACTGCATAGGATGCTAGAGAATAAAACAGTATCCTGAGGTAATTTGTTTAACAGAGAAAGGGCTTAATCTATCAAGGCCATTAAATAGAAGTCTCTTCAGAGAGCTTCTTCATAAAGGAAATATGGGGAGCAACGGGAGCCCAGGAAGTTTCCTGTATTCGTTTCCTAGTGCTGCCATCACAAAGTACCACACACTTGGTGGCTTAAAACAGCAGAAATTTATTCTTTCAGAGTTCTGGAGGCTAAAAGTCCAAAATCAAGGTGTCCACCGTGTTCTCAGGAAGAATGCTTCCTTGACTATTCCAAGTGTCTGGTGGTTGTCTGCGATCCTCGGCGTTCCTTGGCTTGTGGCTGCATCACGAAAGGCTCTGCCGCCATCATCACATGGTTCTCTCCCTGTGCATCTGTCTTTGAGTCCAAATGTCCTCTTGTTATAAGGACACCAGTCGTATTGGACTTAGGGGCCACCCTACTCCAGGATGTCCTCAACTTAGCTTGATTATGTCTGCAAACTCCCTAGTTTTAAGTAAAGTCAACATTCATAGGTTCCTCATAGACAGGAACTTTGGGGGGGGCCACTATTCAACACAATGGCAATATATTTAACACACATGTATTTTGGCAGGCTGTAATGTGCATTGCCTACATTTGAATGACTTTTCTCATACTAAATATGTTCAAGATGATCAAGCACTCTGGGAAATATGCCACAGTTCCTGACACATAGTGAAACCTGTATATTGATAGAAATAGAAGTCACTCCCGTTGCTATCGAAAAGCTAATAATCCATTAAGACAAGGAAGAATGCCACACTTGTAATCACAATAAACTTAATGGAATTATATGATAATTCAAGTGAGTAGGCTGTAATTTGTAAAACCTAGAGCCTGTTGCCTTTTGCCAGTACAAATAACTACAGTTCCAGTAGTTATTTGGGAGCTCCAGATAACAGGTTTGAGACCCCAGAACACTTAAAATCACTATGA